>NW_022145611.1:26414948-26837448 GCF_000002235.5 Strongylocentrotus purpuratus
AATTGGTGTTTGTTCAAATATCACAATATTTGCCCCTACGCCCCTTTCAAAGGATATGGGGGTCAGGATCATCTAATGGCATGTATGGACATTCATTGTGGGAAACTAACCTTTAAAAAATAATATTTTCCTCCAAAATGCTGAACCACCCCGGACCTTCAATTCGGCACGAAGTTTTGATAATTCAAATTATCACAATATTTGCCCCTACGCCCCTTTCAAAGGTATATGGGGGTCAGATCCATCTAATGGCATGTATGGACATTCATGTGGGAAACTAGCCTATTCACAAATATAATATTTTCCTCCAAAATGCTGAACCACCCCGGCCCTTACCATTTGGCACGAAATTGGTGTTTATTCAAATTATCACAATATTTGCCCCTATGCCCCTTTCAAAGGGATATGGGGTCAAGATCCATCTAATGGCATGTAGGTACATTCATTGTGGAAACTAGCCTATTAAAAAATTATATATTTTCCTCCAAAATCCTGAACCACCCCGGCCCTTACCATTTCGGCCTGAAATTGGTGTTTATTCAAATTATCACATTATTTGCCCCTACGCCCCTTTCAAAGGGATATGGGGTCATATCCATCTAATGCAATGTATGGACATTCATTGTGGGAAACTAGCCTATTAAAAAAATATATATTTTTCCTCCAAAATGCTGACCTCCTCGACCTTCTAATTTCGGCCCGAAAGTTGTGATAATTCAAATTTTTACAATATTTGCCCCTACTTTCAAAGGGATATGGGGGTCAGGATCCATCTAATGGCATGTATGTACATTCATTGTGGGGAAACTAGCCTATTAAAAAAATATATATTTTCCTCCAAATGCTGAACCACCCCGGCCCTTACAATTTCGGCCCGAAAGTTGTGATAATTCAAATTATCACAATATTTGCCCTACGCCCCTTTCAAAGGGATATGGGTTCAAGATCCATCTAATGCATGTAGGTACATTCATTGTTGAAGAAACTAGCGTATTAAAAAAATTATAATATTTTCCTCCAAAATCCTGAACCACCCCGGCCTTACCATTTCGGCCTGAAATTGGTGTTCATTCAAATTATCACAATATTTGCCCCTACGCCCCTTTCAAAGGATATGGGGGTCAGGATCCATCTAATGCAATGTATGGACATTCATTGTGGGGAAACTAACCTATTAAAAAAAATATATATTTTCCTCCAAATGCTGAACCACCCCGGACCTTCTAATTTCGGCCCGAAAGTTGTGATAATTCAAATTTTTACAATATTTGCCCCTACGCCCCTTTCAAAGTGATATGGGGGTCAGGATCCATCTAATGGCATGTATGTACATTCATTGTGGGGAAACTAGCCTATTAAAAAAAAAAAATATTTTCCTCCAAAATGCTGAACCACCCCGGCCCTTACAATTTCGGCCCGAAAGTTGTGATAATTCAATTCCACATATTTGCCCTACGCCCCTTTCAAAGGGATATGGGGGTCAGGATCCATCTAATGGCATGTATGTAATTCATTGTGGGGAAACTACCTATTAAAAAAATATATTTTTCCTCCAAATGCTGAACCACCCCGGCCCTTACCATTTCGGCCTGAAATTGGTGTTATTCAAATTATTACAATATTTGCCCCTACGCCCCTTTCAAAGGATATGGGGGTCAATATCCATCTAATGCAATGTATGGACATTCATTGTGGGGAAACTAACCTATTAAAAAAATATATATTTTCCTCCAAAATGCTGAACCACCCCGGCCTTCTAATTTCGGCCCGAAAGTTGTGATATTCAAATTTTAACAATATTTGCCACTACGCCCCTTTCAAAGGGATATGGGGGTCAGAATCGATTTAATTGCATGTAGGTACAATCATTGTGGGGAAACTAGCCTATTAAAAAAATATATATTTTCCTCCAAAATCTGAACCACCCCGGCCCTTACCATTTCGGCCTGAAATTGGTGTTTATTCAAATTATCACAATATTTGCCCCTACGCCCCTTTAAAGGGATATGGGGGTCAGGATCATCTAATGGCATGTATGGACATTCATTGTGGGGAAACTAACCTATTAAAAAAAAAAATATTTTCCTCAAAAATGCTGAACCACCCCGGACCTTACAATTTCGGCCCGAAGTTGTGATAATTCAAATTTTTACAATATTTGCCACTACGCTCCTTTCAAAGGGATATGGGGGTCAGAATCGATTTAATTGCATGTAGTACAATCATTGTGGGAAACTAGCCTATTAAAAAAAATATATATTTTCCTCCAAATCCTGAACCACCCCGGCCCTTACCATTTCGGCCTGAAATTGGTGTTTATTCAAATTATCACAATATTTGCCCCTACGCCCCTTTAAAAGGGATATGGGGTCAGGATCATCTAATGGCATGTATGGACATTCATTGTGGGGAAATTAACCCTTAAAAAGAATAATATTTTCCTCCAAAATGCTGAACCACCCCGGACCTTAGAATTTCGGCACGAAAGTTGTGATAATTCAAATTATCACAATATTTGCCCCTACGCCCCTTTCAAAGGGATATGAAGGTCAAGATCCATCTTATGGCATGTATGGACATTCATTGTGGGGAAACTAGCCTATTCACAAAATATAATATTTTCCTCCAAAATGCTGAACCACCCCGGCCCTTACCATTTTGGCACGAAATTGGTGTTTATTCAAATTATCACAATATTTGCCCCTATGCCCCTTTCAAAGGGATATGGGTTTCAAGATCCATCTAATGGCATGTAGGTACATTAATTGTGGAGAAACTAGCCTATTAAAAAATTATATATTTTCCTCCAAAATCCTGAACCACCCCGGCCCTTACCATTTCGGCCTGAAATTGGTGTTTATTCAAATTATCACAATATTTGCCCCTACGCCCCTTTCAAAGGGATATGGGGTCAATATCCATCTAATGCAATGTATGGACATTCATTGTGGGGAAACTAACCTATTAAAAAAATATATATTTTCCTCCAAAATGTTGAACCACCCCGGCCCTTACAATTTCGGCCCGAAAGTTGTGATAATTCAAATTATCACAATATTTGCCCCTATGCCCCTTTCAAAGGGATATGGGTTCAAGATCATCTAATGGCATGTATGGACATTCATTGTGGGGAAACTAACCTATTAAAAAAGAATAATATTTTCCTCCAAAATGCTGAACCACCCCGGACCTTACAATTTCGGCACGAAAGTTGTGATAATTCAAAATATCACAATATTTGCCCCTACGCCCCTTTCAAAGGGATATGGGGGTCAAGATCCATCTAATGGCATGTATGGACATTCATTGTGGGGAAACTAGCCTATTCACAAAATATATATTTTCCTCCAAAATGCTGAACCACCCCGGCCCTTACCATTTTGGCACGAAATTGGTGTTTTATTCAAATTATCACACTATTTGCCCCTATGCCCCTTTCAAAGGGATATGGGTTCAAGATCCATCTAATGGCATGTAGGTACATTCATTGTGAAGAAACTAGCCTATAAAAAAATTATATATTTTCCTCCAAAATCCTGAACCACCCCGGCCCTTACCATTTCGGCCTGAAATTGGTGTTTCATTCAAATTATCACAATATTTGCCCCTACGCCCCTTTCAAAGGGATATGGGGGTCAATATCCATCTAATGCAATGTATGGACATTCATTGTGGGCAAACTAACCTATTAAAAAAAATATATATTTTCCTCCAAAATGCGAACCACCCCGACCTTCTAATTTCGGCCCGAAAGTTGTGATAATTCAAATTTTTACAATATTTGCCCCTACGCCCCTTTCAAAGGGATATGGGGGTCAGGATCCATCTAATGGCATGTATGAACATTCATTGTGGGGAAACTAGCCTATTAAAAAAAAAAATATTTTCCTCCAAAATGCTGAACCACCCCGGCCCTTACAATTTCGGCCCGAAAGTTGTGATTATTCAAATTATCACAATATTTGCCCTACGCCCCTTTCAAAGGGATATGGGGGTCAGGATCCATCTAATGGCATGTATCTACATTCATTGTGGGGTAACTAGCCTAATCAAAAAATATAACATTTTCCTCCAAAATGCTGAACCACCCCGGCCCTTACCATTTCGGCCTGAAATTGGTGTTTGTTCAAATTATCACAATATTTGCCCCTACGCCCCTTTCAAAGGGATATGGGGGTCAGGATCATCTAATGGCATGTATGGACATTCATTGTGGGGAAACTAACCTTTAAAAAAGAATAATATTTTTCCTCCAAAATGCTGAACCACCCCGGACCTTACAATTTCGGCACGAAAGTTGTGATAATTCAAATTATCACAATATTTGCCCCTACGCCCCTTTGAAAGGGATATGGGGGTCAAGATCCATCTAATGGCATGTATGGACATTCATTGTGGGGAAACTAGCCTATTCACAAAATATAATATTTTTCCTCCCAAATGCTGAACCACCCCGGCCCTTACCATTTTGGCACGAAATTGGTGTTTATTCAAATTATCACAATATTTGCCCCTATGCCCCTTTCAAAGGGATATGGGTTCAGATCCATCTAATGGCATGTAGGTACATTCATTGTGAAGAAACTAGCCTATTAAAAAAATTATATATTTTCCTCCAAAATCCTGAACCACCCCGCCCTTACCATTTCGGCCTGAAATTGGTGTTTATTCAAATTATCACATTATTTGCCCCTACGCCCCTTTCAAAGGGATATGGGGGTCAATATCCATCTAATGCATGTATGGACATTCATTGTGGGGAAACTAACCTATTAAAAAAATATATATTTTCCTCCAAAATGCTGAACCTCCTCGGACCTTCTAATTTCGGCCCGAAAGTTGTGATAATTCAAATTTTTACAATATTTGCCCCTACTTTCAAAGGGATATGGGGGTCAGGATCCATCTAATGGCATGTATGTACATTCATTGTGGGGAAACTAGCCTATTAAAAAAATATATATTTTCCTCCAAAATGCTGAACCACCCCGGCCCTTACAATTTCGGCCCGAAAGTTGTGATAATTCAAATTATCACAATATTTGCCCCTATGCCCCTTTCAAAGGGATATGGGTTCAAGATCCATCTAATGGCATGTAGGTACATTCATTGTGAAGAAACTAGCGTATTAAAAAAATTATATATTTTCCTCCAAATCCTGAACCACCCCGGCCCTTACCATTTCGGCCTGAAATTGGTGTTCTTTCAAATTATCACAATATTTGCCCCTACGCCCCTTTCAAAGGGATATGGGGGTCAATATCCATCTAATGCAATGTATGGACATTCATTGTGGGGAAACTAACCTATTAAAAAAATATATATTTTCCTCCAAAATGCTGAACCACCCCGGACCTTCTAATTTCGGCCCGAAAGTTGTGATAATTCAAATTTTTACAATATTTGCCCCTACGCCCCTTTCAAAGTGATATGGGGGGGTCAGGATCCATCTAATGGCATGTATGTACATTCATTGTGGGGAAACTAGCCTATTAAAAAAAAAAATATTTTCCTCCAAAATGCTGAACCACCCCGGCCCTTACAATTTCGGCCCGAAAGTTGTGATAATTCAAATTCCCAATATTTGCCCTACGCCCCTTTCAAAGGGATATGGGGGTCAGGATCCATCTAATGGCATGTATCTACATTCATTGTGGGGTAACTAGCCTAATCAAAAAATATAATATTTTCCTCCAAAATGCTGAACCACCCCGGCCCTTACCATTTCGGCCTGAAATTGGTGTTTGTTCAAATTATCACAATATTTGCCCCTACGCCCCTTTCAAAGGGATATGGGGGTCAGGATTCATCTAATTGCATGTATGTACATTCATTGTGGGGTAACTAGCCTAATCACAAAAATATATATTTTCCTCCAAAATGCTGAACCACCCGGACCTTCTAATTTCGGCCCGAAAGTTGTGATAATTCAAATTTTTACAATATTTGCCCCTACGCCCCTTTCAAAGGGATATGGGGGTCAGGATCCATCTCATGGCATGTATGTACATTCATTGTGGGGAAACTAGCCTATTAAAAAAAAATATATATTTTCCTCCAAAATGCTGAACCACCCCGGCCCTTACAATTTCGGCCCGAAAGTTGTGATAATTCAAATTATCACAATATTTGCCCCTATGCCCCTTTCAAAGGGATATGGGTTCAAGATCCATCTAATGGCATGTAGGTACATTCATTGTGAAGAAACTAGCGTATTAAAAAAATTATTATTTTCCTCCAAATCCTGAACCACCCCGGCCCTTACCATTTCGGCCTGAAATTGGTGTTTATTCAAATTATCACAATATTTGCCCCTACGCCCCTTTCAAAGGGATATGGGGGTCAATATCCATCTAATGCAATGTATGGACATTCATTGTGGGGAAACTAACCTATTAAAAAAAATATATATTTTCCTCCAAAATGCTGAACCACCCCGGACCTTCTAATTTCGGCCCGAAAGTTGTGATAATTCAAATTTTTACAATATTTGCCCCTACGCCCCTTTCAAAGGGATATGGGGGTCAGGATCCATCTAATGGCATGTATGTACATTCATTGTGGGGAAACTAGCCTATTAAAAAAAAAATATTTTCCTCCAAAATGCTGAACCACCCCGGCCCTTACAATTTCGGCCCGAAAGTTGTGATAATTCAAGTTTTTACAATATTTGCCACTACGCCCCTTTCAAAGGGATATGGGGGTCAGAATCGATTTAATTGCATGTAGGTACAATCATTGTGGGGAAACTAGCCTATTAAAAACTAGATGGAATTCGACTGCGCACAGTCGAAAATGATGCCTCCGTTATAGAGCAATTTTACAAACCAAAACAGAAAAAAAAATTGAATTCACGTTCAATGGTAATCCATTGACAGGTTCTCAGAATATTGTGATTACAAGCAATTTCTCATATACATATATGACCCTTTGATCTTTGACCTCATGACCATAAAATCTACTCAGTTCATTGGCTCTGCAAGATGTTCTGAGTTAAATAGTAATCCATCTGTCACTTCTAATGAGAATGCGTTCACAAGCTATTTTTGCATACATAATGGGCCCATGACCTTTGACCTTTGACCTTATGAACCAAGAATCTACTCAGTTCATTGGCTCTGCAAGTAACAAACATGACCTAATTTTGGCATGAATCCATCAATCGGTTCTTGAGATAACGCGATCACAAGCTGTTTTTGCATTCTTAATGTGCGCTGTGGCCTTTGACCTTTGACCTACGTGGTCCAAAATCTAATCAGATTGTCTTCCTATGGTGATACACACTATCATTAAGTTTGAAGTTTTTTACATCTCCAGTGGTTCTTGAGATATCATGATAACAATCTCAATGTATGGAATTTCATAAGTTGACCTCTGTGACCCTTGACCTTTGACCTACGTGCTCCAAAATCTAATCAGATTGTTTTCCTATAGTGATACACACTATCACTAAGTTTGAAGTTTAAATCTCCAGTGGTTCTTGAGATATCATGATAACAATCTCAATGTATGGAATTTCATAAGTTGACCTCTGTGACCCTTGACCTTTGACATACGTGCTCCAAAATCTAATCAGATTGTTTTCCTATAGTGATACACACTATCACTAAGTTTGAAGTTTAAATCTCCAGTGGTTCTTGAGATATCATGATAACAATCTCAATGTATGGAATTTCATAAGTTGACCTCTGTGACCCTTGACCTTTGACATACGTGCTCCAAAATCTAATCAGATCGTCTTCCTATGGTGATACATACTATCCTTAAGTTTGAAGTTTAAATCTCAAATGGTTCTTGAGATATCGCGCTAACAAACTCAATACAAGGAATTTCATAAGTTGACCTCTGTGACCTGTGACCTTTGACCTACGTACTCCAAAATCTAATCAGATCGTCTTCCTATGGTGATAAATACTATTCCCGAGTCTTAAGTTTAAATCTTAAATGGTTCTTGAGATATTGTGATAACGGTCAAAGGGACGGACGGACGGACGTACGGTACGACGGACGGACGGACGTACGGACGGACAACCCGAAAACATGATGCCTCCGGCACCACCTTCGGTGGCGGAGGCATAAAAATATATATTTTCCTCCAAAATCCTGAACCACCCCGCCCTTACCATTTCGGCCTGAAATTGGTGTTTATTCAAATTATCACAATATTTGCCCCTACGCCCCTTTCAAAGGGATATGGGGGTCAGGATTCATCTAATGGCATGTATGTACATTCATTGTGGGGTAACTAGCCTAATAAAAAAAATATATATTTTCCTCCAAAATGCTAAACCACCCCGGACCTTCTAATTTCGGCCCGAAAGTTGTGATAATTCAAATTATCACAATATTTGCCCCTACGCCCCTTTCAAAGGGATATGGGGGTCAAGATCCATCTAATGGCATGTATGGACATTCATTGTGGGGAAACTAGCCTATTCACAAAATATAATATTTTCCTCCAAAATGCTGAACCACCCCGGCCCTTACAATTTCGGCCCGAAAGTTGTGATAATTCAAATTATCACAATATTTGCCCCTACGCCCCTTTCAAAGGGATATGGGGGTCAGGATCCATCTAATGGCATGTATCTACATTCATTGTGGGGTAACTAGCCTAATCAAAAAATATAATTTTTTCCTTCAAAATGCTGAACCACCCCAGCCCTTACAATTTCGGCCCGAAATTTGTGATAATTCAAATTTTACAATATTTGCCCCTACGCCCCTTTCAAAGGGATATGGGGGTCAGGACCCATCTAATGGCATGTATGGACATTCATTGTGGGAAAACTAGCCTATTAAAAAAAATATATATTTTCCTCCAAAATCCTGAACCACCCCGGACCTTCTAATTTCGGCCCGAAAGTTGTGATAATTCAAATTTTTACAATATTTGCCCCTACGCCCCTTTCAAAGGGATATGGGGGTCAGGATCCATCTAATGGCATGTATGTACATTCATTGTGGGGAAACTAGCCTATTAAAAAAAACATATATTTTCCTCAAAAATGCTGAACCACCCCGGCCTTACCATTTCGGCCTGAAATTGGTGTTTATTCAAATTATCACAATATTTGCCCCTACGCCCCTTTCAAAGGGATATGGGGTCAGGATTCATCTAATGGCATGTATGTACATTCATTGTGGGGTAACTAGCCTAATCAAAAAAATATATATTTTCCTCCAAAATGCTGAACCACCCCGGACCTTCTAATTCGGCCCGAAAGTTGTGATAATTCAAGTTTTTACAATATTTGCCACTACGCCCCTTTCAAAGGGATATGGGGGTCAGAATCGATTTAATTGCATGTAGGTACAATCATTGTGGGAAACTAGCCTATTAAAAAAATATATATTTTCCTCCAAAATCCTGAACCACCCCGGACCTTACAATTTCGGCACGAAAGTTGTGATAATTCAAATTCAAATTCGGTGGCGGAGGCATAATGATGTCTGCTTTCATTCCTTCATTATACAATGTATTACTGTAGCCCCTATCAGCCTGTGTGCATCTACAAGTATCTTATTCAACCTTGACAGTTTCATAAGGCAGGCAGGCTCAACTCGTCTTGATATCAGCTATCAAATGTGATGAGATCAATCAGATAACCATCAGAACAACCAAAAATTTGAGGAGATAACCATCATTACTTACAGAGGCATAAGTATTGAGTCCAACACAAAAGGAATCCTTGTTGTCATCTTTCTCTTGAGGTCCAAACTGAACGTTTGCCTGAAGGCTAGCTTCAAGATTCCTTGAAGGAAGCTTCTGGCCTATGTTCCAGCCTAGTCTGTGCCTGTCCTGTGACAGGACCACACTGCCTATACTTGGATTCACATCTACTCCTACCACCACACCTCTGCAAAGAAAAGATAGAAAAATCAAATAAATATCATGTACCAAGTCCCTTGAGTAGGTTTTAAGGTGTAGGCCCACTGGATGCTGGCCTGCAAACCCCTACCGTATTTGCTTTTTCAGCACTGTAGGTAAAATAATTCTCAAAATTTAAGATGATTGTTCTTTCAATTACAAATGAATACAACTACAGTATATAAGTGATACAAATCTTGTGATATTTATTGGACAGTTAATTTCTTGAATAACACACACTATTTCAAGCAAAATCTTGTATTAAAGACTACCGGTAGTTTAACTCAGGCGCGGATCCAGGAGGGGGCCGAGCGTGCCTTGGCCCCCCCCCCCCCCCCGCAAAAAAAAAAAAAAAAAGGAGAGAGAGAGAGAGAAGGAAAAGAAGGGAAAGAGGAGAGAAAGGGAAAAAAGAAGAGGAAGAAGAAAAGAAAAGAGGGAAGAAGGAGATCGGGGGGGGGGGGAGAAGGACTTGCCCCCCCCCCCTCTTCCCCCCCCCCCCCCCAATAAAAAAACAAAAGAGAAGGAAGGAAAGGGAAAGAAAAAAGATAAAGAGGAGATAAAGGGAAGGACAAAATAGGAAGAAGAAAAGAAAAGAAGGGGATATCAGTTGCAATTTTCCCGCCAACAAGTTGTGGATCGGGGGGGGGCAAAAGACCCTAGCCTCCCCCCCCCCCCCCCCCCCCGTTCCCGCTAAAAAAAGAGAGAAGGAAGGAAAAGGAAAAGAGGAGAGCTAAAAGGGAACAAAAAATAGGAAGAAAAAAGAAAAGGGAGAAAAGAAGCGGAGATCAGTTGCGGTTAATCCCGCCAACAATGTGTGGAGCGGGTTGGGGACCAAAATGACCGTGCCCCTCCCTGTCCCCCCCCCCCCCCAGCAAACCTAAAAGAGAGATAAGGAAGGGAAGGGAAAGTGAAAGAGGAGAGAAAGGGAAAGAAAAAAAAAGAGAATGAAAGGTAAGGGGGGCTACTAGCGTACTGATAGGGGAGGGGGGGGGGCTTTGGAGAAATAGAATTCAAACGTGGTTTATTTCGAATTCCATAACGGTGGTTTACAAATAATGCTGAAATGAGATAATTTTCCTCACTTCATGCGTTTGTTGGAAAATGACAAATTCCTAAATTTACAGCCAGGCAAGAAAATGCTTCTTGAGATGCCTACATATCAGGGCCCGCGGAACGGCGGGGATCGGGATCCTCGAGCCCCCCCCCCCCCACACTTTCTTTGAAAAAGTATTTTAAAGAGAAATAGAAAGAAAGAGAGCAAGAAAGAAAAAATAGTTAACTGACAGTGTCACATTATAATGGGGTATCAAAATATGCTCATCTGACCATGATTAAAATGCCTAAAATCCTAAGGGCTCTGCCCCCTGGATTCCACCTAAGGCCCTAAGGCGGGCCCTTAGATGCTCAACTATTTTCAGACGAGTAGGCACGTACGGAAGGGGGGGGGTGGAGGGGGTTAAGGGGTGACTCTCCCCCTTCGGTTTTTTATGTGTGTATTTCGGAGCAAACCCCCCCCCCCCCCTTTTCTGTGATTTTGTTTTGTTTTTGTTTGTTTTTTTAATTTAAAAAAAAAAAAAAAAAATATGCCAATGGCTGACCTAAAAAAGGTGACCTCCCCCCCCCCCCCCCCCCCCCCCCCCCCCCGGAACAAAATGTCAATTTTTCAAATTTCGAGACCAAAAAAAAAAGTGTCCTCTTCCCCCCCCCCCCCCCCCCTGCTTATTTAGCGGCTGGCTGAGTCGTTACAATTTTTTTTGGGACCAAAAAAAAAAAAAGTGGGCCCCCCCCCCTAAGAAATCCTGGATCCGCGCCTGGTTTAACTGGAACAAGAATACACAAAGCTTACCTATTAAAAAAAGGAATCTGAACTTCAAAGTATTCAAAGGAGTTCTTCACACTTCCACTGAGCTTGAGCCTGAGTTTGACTTGCACCTGCCTCTCATCCCCCGTCATCTCATAAGCAGCTTTGATTGGCAACTCGGAGGGTGTGGCTAGAGCTTGGAAGGACAGCTGGGATGGGGTCGGGGAGGATGACCTCTCTGAAGAGGGCGTTATTACCCCTCGATGGGTCATCGACCCTCTTGTTGGGGTCTCCAGTCCCGATGAATAGTTTGTTGACCTTGAAACAGAGGTGGGTGTGGCAGATCTCGCCATGGTTACTGATGGGGGTCTGCTAGGAGATGTGACTGTACTACTTTGGTCAGCTGAGGGAGCTGATGCAGTGTAGTGGCAAAGGATGAACATTTCGCTGGGAGGGTTGAAATGAAACTTTCGTACTACAGAAGTCACCTCGCCTGAAATTGAAATTAGGATAAGAGATGAGCAGATGAGCAAAAGTTGTTTCTAATATAAAACAGGCAAAGCAAATTTATATACAACATAAACAAGAAAAAAATTAAATAATTCATTTTTGTTTTAATACCTTGCCTTGTACTAATAAATTAAGTGATGGGATAAGATGAAACGTATATTTCCTTGGCAGATTTACTTACCTGGTTGTAGATTCAGGGGATCTGTTGCTGCTACACAGGGGTGTATGATGAGGTTCTCCAGCGGGGGTATGTCTGGCGGAACAGCCAAATTCACGGTTACCTCTGGCATTGCACCTTCTAAGTCAGCCTACATAAAAAAGATAACATCCATAGACAAAAGTTTTAATAAATTTGATTTAACAATTGCTATATATGCATGATTGCTAACCCTAAGGAAAAAAGGATGTAGGGTCTGGGTAATTTAGGATAAACCTAACCTAGAAAAATATCTGAATCTTTGTAAGGGGTGAATGGTTATACTCCCCCCCCCCCCACCCCATTTCTTCAAATCCTTCTTCGTTCATATGACGTTTTGCAGCTTAAGTAACAAAACAAGATTGGAGAGCCATGCAAGGGCATCATCTGATACAAGATGGAGTTTCATTGATGCCTCTTTGGAACCTTGTCAAAACACAGTCATTGATGATGTATGATGAGGTCTTCTAATGATCTTGTCACAATAACAACTCAATTTGTTTTCTCTAGAAATGTTCAGCATTGCATTTTCAGTCAGTTTTACAAAATAAAGACTAACCTTGCAAGTAACAGTTCCATAAAGTTGGTAGACATCATCAACATCTGGCCTGTTGTACAGCACTGCACGTATCTGCTCTGTTGTGGCAAAGTGAAGCTGAGGTTTGGTTTTGGGAACCACAGGACGCCATGCAGGTTGCTACAAAGGTATAAAAAACATGTTGACGATCCTCACTTTAAGAATGAGCAATAAACTACACAATTTTTATCTCTCCCTCTCTGTAACCCCCATCCCCTCCTCTCCCCCTATATCTCTCTCCACTCTCCCTCTATCTCCATCTCTCCCCTCCCCTTTCTCTCTCTCTCTTTCTCTTCTCTCTCTCTCTCCCCCCCCCCCTTTCTCTCTCATATTATTCTTTTTCCCCATATTCTTTGTCCACACATCTAATAAGTTGTTAGTCTATCTTCTCTCTTTTAAATGTAAATTCCAATACCAACACTCAAAGAAGAGATATTTAAAAAAAGTCTGGATCATGGTCAATCAAAAAGGAACCTTTTAAAAACCAATATCAGCTCATAACTGACCCCCCCCCCCTTAAAATTAGTATGAAAATTGTGTAAGTTCATCAATTATTTATTATAATATTATCAGATTATTCAGTTTGATCTCAATAAAGATGATATACAATATCCTATGCATATAAATGAGAAAGAAGAAGCCATGATCTCATACCTTTGTGTGTGCCGAAATCGACTGTGTGTGGATGCGACCAGTAATGGATGCTTTTATTGTGGTAGGATTCGAATCAATGACAGAACCAAAAGGGGCCGCTTGTGACAGGTAGCAGTACAGCTCCTGGAGTTTAGGATGCATCTAAAAGATTGGGAATTCAACGGAAAGTGTAAAAATAGATTACTAGTTCATGTAAGTGGTTTATCAGAGGTAAAGTCATAAAACTTTCCTTATTCCTGTAAGATTTGATATGTTGTACTTGGGATGATGAAAACATAACCTTGAATATAAATGTACGTTACGTTTATTACATTTACTTCAAATATACATACAACACATTAAAAAAGGAAATACATCAGCGACTGAAAACATATTTTTATTAAGTGAGACAAAAATGAACTGGGTTCCAGCCTGTTTAAATGAACCAATACATTAATGGAGTATTGTACAAGATGGTTATCATTAACAGTGACTCAATGTTATCATATATGACATACCTCATTCACATTTCGTGGTAGAGCCCCCACTACTTCTGCCATTTGGAAAAGGAGAGAGAATCCCATAGAGACACCAGGACTAAAACATAAAGTGAAATAAAGGTCAAAGGAAATTCAAATCTTCATTTGCTTACAATTTTTTGCCCAAAGTTCTTGAATCTGAAAACATAATATTATTGATTTAATTTGATTTCATACTGAGGAGACTTCTCTCAAAATTCAATAGCAATGGCTCATGTAAAGTACAGTTCAAATAGCACAGTGAAAAACGTTATGCTGATATAGAATCTATTCCTTATTAACAATGTTAAAACAAGGAAATTATTACATTTTGAATACTAGATTGCGGCGAGACAAGGAGGAATATCCTTTCATATTGGTATCTTGTATTTGTATCATCCTTATCATCTCTTGTTGGAAAGTCACTATAAACCACTGGCCCTATTTGCCTATCTGGAATTATAAGATGCAAAGTGTAGTCAAACAAGTCAAATTATTATAAAGTGAACTCACATATCGATGAGAGGTGGTCTGGATGATGATGCTGATTCAACCACTGGCAGGCAGCTGTATAACACTCCAAACTAACAAGAAATTGGAAATGGAATACATCTAAAAATAAATTACCAGTGTATTGAATTTCATACTCAATCAACATCTAAATCCTCTCTTCAATTGTAAAATAAAAAGATATTTAACTTTAAGTGAAATCTTGCACTACGCATGTGGTACTAATATGTGCTACTGTGACGAACATAAACATTTGGAAAGATTGATATGCACAAACACATTAGAATCATTTGAGATTCCATTTGTTGGTAACTTGGCATAGAGGAGATAACATTATACAACAATCATCACTGAAAAGTATATTAGGTGAATCGTATCATTCTAAAGAAGTAAATAATTCTACATATTCATTTCAGATGAGATTTCAGATTTTCAAAAACCAAAATATATCTCCCCCAATCTTATAGCAACTGATATCATTACTCTATTACTTATAAAGATACACTAAATGATACTTTTTGCTAATGGTTTTAAAAAGCTTTAACTAACATTTTTTTTGTATTGATTAAAACAAATTATTTCCAAACTGTATCAATATGATAGTCTTACTTACCTTTTCTATCATAATAACAGGCCATAGCTTCCCTTCCTTGACAGTGAGCTCAAAGATAGGCTTCTGATATACCTTGTCACAGCTATCTCGTGAGTCTATAAACTGTAGGATAAATCATATTGGCAGAATAAAATATATACAAAATAGAAATTTCCGGTTCTAGTTTTTGTTCTCGATTCTGTTATTTTCCAATATGGACATTCAAAGCACTGTAATTCTGGAAATGATGCAAAAGATATATAGAGTGTAATTATATTCATATCTTATATTTGTTTTGAAAAATATGTTTTAAATATGGGTTATTTACAAACAAAGAAATTGTTTAATTGTTAATAAAAAACAAAACTAAGGGTTTTTGCTAGACATGTCACAGAGTCACCAATTTGTGTTTGATTGATCACAACTTCAAAAAATCAAAACCTTATTATTTTTAATCAGAATTTGCTCATACTATATTAGTGACACGTTCCTCTTATTTTTCTGCTTCTATTATAACAAACTTAATATCAAACTGTATTGTGGATTATACATATTATTGAAAACCATATTCAGCACTTCCTACTATAACTATTCTGATATGATTCTGGTGGGACATAATAATATAATCATGAACTGCTAACATGAAAGAATGGATAAGCTATACCTTGTCTGGTGGATGCTGTAATCCTAGCTCATCAAGAACAGCTTTGTAGATTTCTGTTTCATTAGGTATCTTCACATAGTCACTCCCCTCACCTCCTTCTCCATAGATCTTGGCCCTTTTCTCCACAGTGGGGTATTTTCTGTCAATTGCGATGAAGATTGCATGAAAAATTGTTAAACATATATATAGTTTCAAATATTTTCAAAATATATGACCAAATTCTCTGAACTACATTGTACAATTCTAAATTTCTCTCACATAGTATAAGGAATGGTTATTATATACTTGCACTGGACTATCGCATATTTTACTGTAAATTGACAAGTGCTTTTTTTTTTTAACACACCATTTCTGCACTTCAGGGCACGGCCGCACACCTTGCACTTACTCGCCTCACCTACCATCCCAGTATAGCTTCCTGAGCCGAGTGAGCTGCCAAAGGGATTACTCCACCGAGTACCAAGTAATCTAAATCTTTATCAAGTTCTATTTAATAGTAATGCAGTGTATTACTAACCATTTCCAAATGTTACAAAAATGTTTTCCAAAACTACGAACCACATTAATTTGTGGAATTATGAAGCTTCGGATTCTCACAAAGACCCTTGATTATAGGCATAACAAACTTTCCGATAAATGATCATTTGGAATAATGCAACTAATGTTCAGAATTAAATTGCCAATTCATTTTAGGAATGAACCCCTTAGTATGGGGATTTTGTGTTTCAGAATTACCACCCTTCGGTGAAATAAAGTTAATGAACCTTCTGAACCTTCCACTTGAGTACCAGCCTCTTAAATAGAGTATTTTAAATAGAGTATTTCAAATGAACTATCAGGTGTGATAGTGAGCACTAAAAAAAAAATAGGTTTTTTGTTTTCCCCTCAACCACGCCCCCCTTGAGTAAAAAAAAAAAGGCGATTCGCGGGGAAAAAACGGCATCTAACAACATTCCCCCCTTTCGAGTAAGAAAATTGGGAGAAAAAATAGGGCAAAATAGGGAAGAATAGAGAAAATAAGGGGGGAATCAGGAAAATCAGGATAAAAAAGGGAAGAAAAAAAAAATCTGGTAATTTTTTTTTTTTTTTTTTTTAAATCGGGAAGAAAAAAAAAATCGGGAAAAATAAAAAAAATCGGGAAACCGATTTAAATCGGGTTTTTATCAGGCCTGACTATGCAGCCTCTTTCAAATTAACATCTCTCGATCTCTCTCTCTCTCTCTTTCTCAACAATATCCCACTGTTCATTTTGCCAACAGCAGCATTGCATTATAATTCACAAACACAAAGCACTGACAATACATTATCTAGCTCAAACTTATATGATTGTCTCATTTGTTTGAATGTCAACAGAATTAGACTGAATGTCTGAAGCTTTTGAAAAATCTAAATAAAATGAAATGAAACTGATCGATTTACAACCTTGAAAATAGAACTGACGGAGGTCCATTGCCTGGTAGCGGTATTACCCATAAAGCTCGGAGAGCCATGATGTTGATACTGACAGGATTTTGCTTTGAACTTGTGGAATCCCTTCTTGAAGTATTTCACGCCTTCACCTTCATTCACACTGTAAATACAGACAAAAATAGAGCTCTTCGCAGTACATGTATGACTACGAGTGGGACAATAGCTTTCTAGCTCGCTAGCACAGCGTACAGCCGCCGGTTGGCTTGTTTACATGTTACAGTACAAACGCGTACACGTGTAAACCGTATTTCTGTCACTTCCGCGTTTATAATAATAGACGAGTCGAGTTGCTTTGTCAGGATCAGGATTTAGATAATTATGGTGACGCTAGTTCTCTCCATCCTCGCCATTTTCACGGTGTTCATTGTCTGCGTCGTCATCTGGACCGTGGGTACATCCACGAAGACAACGAAGCACAAAGTTTGAGGTCTAAATACAACAAAGATCACGGCGGATCATATCACAACTAATGATGCCGTCGAAAGACCGAAAGAAGCCGCCTGATCGGGGCGAAGGACGATCGGCCGCCAGCGCTGCAGGCGCAAACTGCGTTGCTACTGCTACTCAAACTACCGAGCATTACCCTCCTAACTTCGGACGTTCTAACCGGGGAAGATGCGGGTGGAAAGCGCTGACATTCCTGTCCCTGTTTGTGGCCGTGGTTGCTGTGATGGCTGGCAACTTAGCCAACAGAATCATGATGGAGACATTTGTGATGGAGGAAATGAAACTTACCATTGGAGAAGAGGGAGTGAGCATCTTTAATGCGTATGACAGAGACGGTGATGGACATCTCAATGTTATTGAGTTTGAACCTCTCTTGGAAAGATTGAATATTGAAGACACAGCTGAGGTATTCCAAATGTTAAATTAATCAATTTTTGATGATATTGTTGATTAAAGGTACTATGTCCCTTTTGCAGCCAACCTCAAATGCTGTAGAACTTTGCAGGAATTATGAATATGTCATGTATGTCCTATCTGTGAAATTTAAACGTTAGCAGTGTCCTCATATTCAAATTATGCAAGGTAACCCGTTTACTTGCTAGACTTCACTGTCAGACACTATTGAGTGACTGACTGGCTTTGTTTCTTCTTTGCTAATAACATACATGAAAAGAGTTGCAAAGGGTACATGAGCATTTGTCTACATCAATAACCCACTTCTTGTGATGGCCAAGATTAAACTGATTGAATCTTTGCGCAGCATAAAACGTATGACCATTCGGTACAATTGTCTGAAAATCAAGACTATTACTTTTGGGCTCTATAGCCCTAAAGTCGATTTGACAACTAATAGTCGTTATTTTCCCACTTGAAGAAATTTTCAAGCCCCACCTATTTTAGGGGAGTTCTAAATTAGTATTATCTTTCAAATGCAGTTGGAATTTAACTTTTTCATTTTTTTGGCCTGCAAATGGGACATAGTACCTTTAACTTTAACATTAAAGTGCATCGTTCATTAATTTTATTTCAATTGTAGCTACATGTATGTAAACACTAAAGTTAATTTAATGAACATACAATTTGTTCTCAACTTCTCAGTTCATTAAAATTTCTCTGTGCAATGTGTGTATAAAGAAAAATAAATCACATTTGAAAGACCTTTGAGTTTGATGAAGTGAACCTCTCATGAATTTACAATAATCTTTTGCAGCTCTGCATTGTCATTGATGTTATGTTATTATTGTGAAAATAATTTCTATTTAATAGAGTAATAATAGTTACTGAGTAGAGTGTAGACTCTGGCTTTGTTATGCCTTTGTAAACCAAAAGCCTCTAAAGGCTCTAGTCTGTCTAGAGCATTGTTGACGGACTTGATGCTGTAGTTGGAACATTCTTTCCTTATATTTTATGTAATCAAAATGAAAAATTTTACTGCCATAAACAAGAGTGAAGTCGAGTTTCAAATCAATGATCATTGTAAATAAAAGAAACCTGTTCAGAAAATCAGAAATAAATTATGAATTTAATTTCAATTAATAGAGGTGGATTTTCTCATCATGCAGTAAGGAGTCAGACAAATTTGTACTCGTCCTATCAGACTCTGAAATCATATTTGCGTTAATAACCTTAATATGAACATCAGCTACTGTATTATATGTACAGAGTGCCAGCTATCATGGCCAGGTTATTACCAATCTAATAGGAAAATGAAATAACTTATACACACATGTACATGTACATGTACATGTGTACAGTACATGTATCTGAGGTGCCCATCATTTAAAGTACAATGTTGTTTAAAGCCTAAAGAAATGGTGGGTGATGTAACTTTGACTTGCCTAAACTAGCAATTTGTGTTGCTATTTAAAGGGTACATGTATGTTTGGCTGCCAGCATTAAATAATAACAGCCCAGAATACGCATACATGTACATGTACATGTACATGTTAAACATACAGAACATGTGTGTGCACACCCCTGTCCCTTCACCTATTTCCAAATGAAATGTTATGTAACCCTCTTTGTATTTGTCTATTTGATGAATGAAATTCAAAGGAACCCTGACAAAAGACAGTCCTCTATAGGTAAAGCATGCATTGTTTGCAGACAATAGGGTGCAGATAGTGACAGAGGTACAATCAAATAGAGCATCTCTCTCCCATATCCCTGGTGCTGTACATGTACATGTATGTTGGATCTGTAAAGCTTTTGAGATGGCTGTTTCTAAATTCAAAGCTTTTTATGGAAGGATTTCATAGAAAATGGGACAAAAGTGTTTTGCTGCTAGTGGATGTAAAGTATGTACATGTAGCTATAATGTTTTGTTTATAGAGATTCTCTTTTTAAATGATCTTACACTAGTCACACATAGTAAGAATCCTTTCTTTAGAATTGTTTGTCATCTCAGTCTATTTCTCTCCCACTTTCACCACTCACTTATCAATTAAATAGCATTTTAACCTACTCAAGGATCTTTCTAGCAAAGTAGAGTGTTGTTGCTAAATGATGCTCTTTCTTCACTCTTGAATAAATCCAGCTCATTTTGCACATTGAGATGAGTAATTCAATTCTTATTGCATGATTTTAATCACTTGTATTTCCTTTTTTGCGATTGTTTCATTTTTTTTTTGGAAACAGAGAGGAGACTTTACCTATGGAGATGAAGATCTTGACCCAGCTGAAGAGGTCTTGACCATAGAAGCAAACTTTATCCCTCTCCAGCAAGACACCATGTCCAAGGCAAAGGATCAGTCATTTTTGGTAAGAATAATAGAAATTTCTACAGGGACAGTTTTCTCTATTTATTCTTTTTTTCCTTTCTCTTTTCTCTATTTACGATAATGATTGATTTTATGAATTTTTTCCTAGTCATACCAGTAAGGACATGGGTATAAGACCCCATGATCAATGAATACACTGTACTAACTGGGCCTTCACACTTTCATCTGTGCAAGGAACGTGTAGGCTAAAACATGAAGACAATCGCTTCCTTTTTCGTAAAGAATGTGTAGGAATTCTCATTTTTGGATCAATTAATTGCAATCATATATATTCATGTTGTATCAGTATTATTTTTCCCATAGTTGCAAGAAACATATTTCCTGCAGGATAAATTTATCAGTACATACCTGATAAAAAAAGGTTTTACAAATATTAACAGTCAGACAAATATGATATAATCACGCTCTTAATTTTATACAGGAAAAAGTCATTTCCATGGTGTTGGAATTACTGAGACATTTCCATGTATTTAAAGAGTATAAATAACAGGGAAAAGGTCTGTTATTCCACCCAAAATATACCTCTTACACATGAAATTGGAATAAATGAAGAGATGTAGTCTGAAAGTGATTGATCATCGGGTAATTAGACAATAAACACATAATTTGTTAGCCTTCATCTATAGATTTGATATTGAACATACAGACAATCCCATTTTTGTGTGTATCGATATATATCCATGAATGTGCTGTAGATTACAAAAAAACTCAATATCAAGACAATTGATGTGTGTGTGTGGATGTGCACGTTTCTTTGTCATTGTGTGACAATTTCCCTTGTCATTGTGTGACAATTTCCCTTGTCATTGTGGGGCAATTTCCCTTTAAGAGGTAAAGTACAAAACACAGACGAACTGCATGTATGTAGTAGGCCTACTGTGCCACTATTTTGCAGATGGCAGGAAGGATATAATGGATCAAACTATCCATATTGACCTTATTTTGTACAGTTTCACTTGTAAAATTGTCACCATCTATCATAATCTCAAAAACCATGTCCTTTATAAACTTGTATAGTACACATGATTTTCATATATTTTAGTACTGATTAGGACTTTTCTGTGCACCGTATGAGAAACACTGAACGCTACTGCTGGCAGAGCTACAGTTGTAAAGCCAGGGTAATAAACTAATAATATCCTCATTTCTTTGGAAGTACATGAAAAAAGACATGTAGCATAATGTGGTTAACACTTTAAAGAATGGAATATTATGATTATTATTATTATTATTATTAATATTATTGTTATTATTATTAGTAGTAGTAGTAGTAGTGATAGTAGTATCATTATTATTGCATTATCATCATCATCATTATCAAGCAGTTCATGAAAAGCCTACATCCTGTAACTCTACTTGTACATAAAGGTATCTTGACATATTATCAGAAAGGATTGGTTCTAAAGGCATACAAATTGTAACCTACACACTAAGAGATGAAGAAAACAAAGTGTAGAAGCTCTATGATTGCAGTGGCAATTGTTCCATGAAAATAGAAAACAAACATTTACAGGATGCACATGGGTTAGATCATGGGATATCTCCAAAATTAACTCTTATGAGGGTACAAAAGGAAACAATTAAAATTTCTCCCAGGAAGCATTACATTTATAAAAGGAAATTAGTAAAACATTTTAACATCTGGTCTTTTCCTTCAATGTCTTTCCTTCAATGCTTGTTACTACAGTACATGTACAGTATGTGGTAAAAGATAGATATCTGAAAAACTTCATGAAATAAAAGGAGATTATTATTCTTGACATCGAAACAATCAGTTCTCTGAGAAATCCTTCTTTGCAGAAGTGATAATGGAAGCTCTATCACTGTTAAAATCCTAATTGCGATGCATCCTTTGTCTGAGCTACATGTAAATGTTTAAGTGATGATGATTCATGTTGCTGTAGATAATAATCTATGAATTACCACCTTCCTCTTTGACTGTCAACAGCCTCTATTGTCAGATCAGCATGATGTCAGCTTATTTTTCAGCAGAATCACAAGAATGTTATGTGCAAAAACACCTGCAGAGTTTATTGACATGTAGACAAATGGGAGAAATATTTTAAAGGGGAATTCCAACCAGGTATCAAATTGATTTTTATAAATGCATTAAAAAGAGAATAACTGGTCAATAAAAATTGGGAGTAAAATTTGGTTAAGAATTGTTCATTTCATTTCGTTTTGAAGGTTGTGAACATACATGTAAATATGCCTAAAATGTATTTTGTAAACAATTTCTTCTTTCCTGTTAAGAATTGGGAGTCTTTATACAAACTGTATGGAAATTAGTAGCTTTTGACAATTCATCTAGTGGTTTTTAAACATGTCTTTCTTATTTTCTCAAACTCCCATTTTTTAAATCAAGAATTTTCCCCTCCTTTTGTTCCAATCAATTTACTATCGGGATAGCCTTCCCCTTTTAAAAGTTATTTTCATGGTAGAATTGACTACTGTATGTGCCTTCGTGAATACATATGTATAATCTGTGTACTTGGGGAAACAAGCCTTTGTGTACATGAAAGTAGATGTGACATTATGAACATGTTTGTGAAACTGGTAAGCACATCATTTTTTATTTAAATGAGTCCTAAAGGATAAAGATCATTAAGATACTTTAATATAACGTGTTCCTTTGTGAGGAAACAATTTAATTGCTCTTTGTGTCAAACACTTTGCTCTGATTACAGTATGCACTTGGGCAGGTCCAAGCTATTTGGATTGTGACGTACGGGACATTCAGAGACTTTAAACAAGAAATAACAGCAGATGAAATTATTTATATGGCTCTCTTTTGGTATGAGTCTGCTATGTAATTAATGTGCAGCGTGACGTATAGTTTGCAGCATTCGGCCGTACGTCACGCAGCACATTTATTATATTAAAAATTAATTAAAGAGTTGGTCAGAACTAAAACTTTCCACAAATGAACTACAGTAGCCCATAATAGCCACAGACTAATACCAAAAGATAGCCATATAATTTCATCTGTTGTTATTTCTTGTTTAAAGTCTCTGAATGTCCCGTACGTCACAATCCAAATAGCATGGACCTGTCCACTAAATAGGAAGGGGACACATTATTAGTGTTTGCAAGATGCAATTAACCTTAGAAATGCATGCCAAATTATGTATTATGGTCTCTCTGAACATCCCCCCCCCCCCCCCCCCCCTCACTTCGCCTAACACTTCTGAGAGCAAACCTCATTGATTTGTGCATTTGTGTGCATGTTGTGTCATAACATTTCTGATGATAAACAATGTAAGATTGGAGGAGCAGGAAAGAAGACTTGTTTGGTTTTCTATAAAACCTCTAATTGTTAGTCTCTCAAATTACATGTAGTCCATACATTTATCTGATGTATGTACAGTCAAACCTGTCTATAGCGACCGCCCAAGGGAAACAAAAAATGTGCTTGTTGTAGACAGGTGGTCACTAAAGCAGGTTTGACTGTATTTTCAAATTTTCCCCAGTCTCCATGCAATAAATTTACCATGAGAACTTAATGAAATGTAATTTATCCTAATGCTGCAATGTCTTGTGTTTTCACAGACCAGTAGATCATCTCTATCCTCCCTGGACAGCTGGAAGACACCCAAAGAGGAGATGACCGCCTTCCCGGCCAGTGCCTTCCGTCCTCTCCTTCCAGAGAACCATGTCCAGGTCAGCAAGGTCTACACCATCATCAAGTCCAAGCTCAACATGATGACCAATCAGCTGTCCAGTAACCGCTACTTTCCGCCAAGGGTCAAGGGCAAGGAGATCATCGTCCATAGACTACTCAGTGTCTTCCATTCAAGGCCATTTATCCACTCCAGGTTTGGACCGCAGGGTACAGTGGCCGTTGTCAAGGCAGTCAGTGCGGACTATGTGGATATCGTCTTCAGGTACGCAATAATTATTATTAGTACAGGGGAAGTTTTATTGCTGTTTTAAAACAAATCAAATGACTCAAAAGTTTTTGTTTTGAACTGCTCAGTTACAAAATAGATGTGTACATACATTTATTTACGGCTTTGGTTCTACATCTTTTGTCTGGGCTACAAGTTTTTTGTTTGAAATTTTCTCTATAAGATAAGCTCTTTTTGTCAAGGACATTTCTTTGTCTTGAATCACAAGTCTTTGTAACCTACTTTATACTACTGCACTACTCTGATACACATTACTACATATGCTAGTAAAAACCTTAACTCAAAACCATATCTTGTGTTTGATCAAAACACTTGAGAAAGAGGAGTGTAGATTAAACATAAATCAGTCTTGAAACCCAAGAGCAGTTTACAAACTGTAAAACAATTGTCCAAACAGAGGAAGAGAGTTTGTTTATTACAAGAAGTCATTTGATACCCTAAGGAAAGAGCAGACTGTTGTTGCAACTTGTTTGAAAGTATGAAGGTGTCAATTTCCTCACAATGAATAGAAATTAATAGATGTAGACAATTATAAAAGAGAAATAGTATAAAAAACATTCCCTATTTTTCCCACAGAACCCATGCAGAGTTTCAGCTGAATGAGCCTCCAAGCCATCCATTCTGGTTCACACCGGCTCAGTTCATAGGTCATCTTATCATCAGAAAAGATGCATCACATGTTAAATACTTCAATATGCACGTCCCTTCAAATAGGAGCCTGAATGTGGGTGAGTTATGAGAATATCATAATCATTATCTTGAAACAGCGCCACCACTCATACACCAAATGCAATGTTCACTTACAATAGATTTTGCAAGGATGGATTGTTTCTTGAAAGGCCATAATATCTGTTTGGAGCCAGAAGTGCATTAACTCTTTGTAAAGTGAAACAAAATAATGTCCCGTCAAATCATTTCCTTCACAAGTATTCTGTGCATAGTTCAAAAATGAAATGCGGAATTGTACATGCAGCATTATGCTAAGAAAAATAGTTTTTACCGATTACTCTGTACTTTTCGGCGCAAGTAATTTCCAGTCTACTAGTCCTTGAATTCCATTTGTAGGGAAAACAAATATCCCTTAGATGTTATTTTAACATCTCAGGAGAAGCTCTATACAAGACTGAAACTTTCGTTACTGATTTCTCAGTAATGAAACACAACAAAATAAAACAACTTTGCCTCTGATATGAAAAATCAATTACGAATTCAATCAATGTTCTTCTATTTCAGACATGGAGTGGATGAATGGGCCCAACGAGGTCGAAAACATGGAGGTCGACATCGGCTTCATGCCCAAGATGGAACTCCATGCTCCCAACCCATCCTCTCAGGTGACCATATACTCCGAGTCCGGCGAAGTCCTCTATGAACCGTCCAATCAGCAAGAGATGTCAAGCGGGACTATCCATTGGGATGAAGAGATCAGCATGGAGGAGGCCCTCGTCCTGTTAGAGAAGGAGATGTATCCATTTAAAAAGGTAAGATTGGGACTGTGACCCGGCCCCCCACTCCGGAAACGGAGGGACCGCACTCATGTTCCCAAAATGTCTGGTAAAAGGGTACTTTTCACGCAGCAAAGTCCAGCTCGTAACACCCAAACAATTGACCCGTATTGACTTTACACACCAGACTTAGGGGGGTGTTTTCAAAAGGAGGGAACATGCATACGCGTACCCTGAATAACACTGAGTGGGGGGGCGGGGACTGTGATTGCATCGTCTTGTGAACGGACTCTGAATGAAGGGGTGTTCTTGATCAGCAAGAAATGCAGTGGTACAAATATTCCCCATGACAGATGACAAAGCTCCATCTTACAAAGGAGAAAAGAAAACACACTGTACTAGTTGGGAGGATATCAACTGAAATTGCAAATTAACAAGCAGAATAGCAACACATAATTATTACGTAGTGATACTAAATATATATTTAAAATACAGACTATTTGAAGAGCTTTTGCAACAGATTACTTTTATTGGCTAAAACTCTAGGCCATTCCATACATTTTTTCCATTTTCCTTGAAAGATCAAAAGTCAGCAGGAAGATCTGTGCATTCCAGAAGTATTTTGGTTCATGTTCAGAAAAATATTTATCATTCAAGAAATATTCACTGTAATCTTCAGACTAGTTTGTTATGATACATAGATGCACAAAATGCAGTCAGAAAAACAAGGAAGTAAAAACAAGTCAGATTATCTTTCAATATTAAACAAGAAATTCTTTTGCCTTAACACCTTTACAAGATTTTCAAGCATTTTATCATAGATCTACATGGAATTGTCTCCACTATTTAATAAGTTTCATTTTTCACTAAAAAAAAGTGTACCTGTTAACTGTCAACTTTTCCCTTTCCCTTAAGCTTAACACAGAAACTACCCATTTCATGTAGACAAAAGGTAAAATAGAACCTTAAACACATGCAAGTCAATGATATTTGATTACAAATATAATTCCTTATCTTGGTTTGATATACTTCCAGATTGAATATATGCCCTTGAATGCAGCATTCAAAAGAGCCCATGCAGAGAGGAAGCTGGTGCATCATGTCTTACTCTGGGGCGCATTAGATGACCAGTCATGCTGAGGTAAGATTGATTGAGAGAAAGGAACATTGGTAATACCAGTCTCCTGTTGCTTTTAAATTCATACCAAAATTATGTGAACAGAATGTGATCTTGATACATGAACAGCCCTTTCATATCGATTGTTTCATTACAGTATTTCAGGGAAAAGATCGTCAAAACATGTTTTAATTTTTATGCCTCCGTTACGAAGTAGCCGGAGGCATTATGTTTTCGGGTTGTCCGTCCGTCCGTCCGTCCGTACGTCCGTACGTCCGTACGTCCGTCCGTCCGTCCGTACGTCCCGTTCTCGTGATCGCGTTATCTGAAGAACCGATTGATGGATTCCTGCCAAACTTTGGTCATGTATGTATCTTGCAGAGCCGATGAACTGATTAGATTTGGGGGTCACGAGGTCAAAGGTCAAAGGTCACAGGGCTCATTATGTATGCAAAAACAGCTCGTGATCGCGTTATCTGAAGAACCGATTGATGGATTCCTGCCAAACTTTGGTCATGTATGTATCTTGCAGAGCCGATGAACTGATTAGATTTCGGGGTCACGAGGTCAAAGGTCAAAGGTCACAGGGCTCATTATGTATGCAAAAACAGCTTGTGATCGCGTTATCTCAAGAACCGATTGATGGATTCCTGCCAAACTTAGGTCATGTATGTTACTTGCAGAGCCGATGAACTGATTAGATTTTGGGGTCATGAGGTCAAGGTCAAAGGTCATGCGGCTTATTATGTATGCAAAAATAGCTTGTGATCGCATTATCATTAGAACAGATTGATGGATTCCTGCCAAACTTAGATCATGTATGTATCTTGCAGAGCCAATGAACTGAGTAGATTCTTGGGTCATGAGGTCAAAGGTCAAAGGTCATGGGCTCATTATGTATGCAAAAATAGCTTGTGAACGCATTCTCATTAGAACTGACAGATGGATTACTATTTAACTCGGGACATCTTGCAGAGCCAATGAACTGAGTAGATGTTAGGGTCATGAGGTCAAAGATCAAAGGGTCATATATGTATATAAGAAATTGCTTGTAATCACGATATTCTGAGAACCTGTTAATGGATTACAATTGAACTTGAATTTGAAAAATTTCTTCTGTTTTGGTTTGTAAATTGCTCTATGACGGAGGCATCATTTCGACTGCGCGCAGTCGAAGTTCCATCTAGTTAATTATATTCTATGTTTTTATTTTTATTTTTATTAGAATATACAATAAAGTTTTTATGTGAATATACAAATAGATGACATAATTAAAAATATACAAGGCATTGTTTTGGGAATGCAATACTCTTCCCATTTAAGGGTATATTTTCTCTTCTCCAGCCCTCATACATATGCGTAAAATGCATATATCATCTTAATTGATAATGGCTAAGAACTCAGAACTCAAGATTATAGTCAGTGACCAATCGGGAAAGTCTCTGTGTTATCTAATTTGCTTGAACTTTTAAGAATTTGTTCACTGTCATGATAACACATATGATAGATTTCATGTTTGCTCACTACGTTCCTTCTTGTTTTCTTCTCACACCCACAGGTTCTGGGCGGACTTTACGAGAGACGTCTCTTGAAAGTCCGCCCGTCCTTCAGCTGCTTGGCAGCCATTATGTCAGCAGCTGGTCACTCGTTGCTGAGCTTGAGGTCATCAAACAGAACAAAAGTGACCCTGAGTATGCAGCATTAGCTTCCATGTCATTAGAAAAATATAAGTAAGTCTACATCTATGAGCAGTTATGTGAATACATTGAAACCTGTATATGAAGTCTGCACACAGGTGACCACAAGTGGTCTTTATAGGCAGGTGGCCTTGATGGACAGGTGGTCTTTCTGTACTTGAATAGGGTGCTCAAGCAGGTTTCACTGTATTATGGTATATTGTGGATGTTTATGCCTGCATGGAATAAAACAAAATAATTCCACAGATTGTTCTGTGATAAATATATAAAATAAAAGATAGAGATTACTGGTTCCCCAAAATATCCTCAAAGCCAAATCAAATCACAATAAAGCTTGTGATACATTCGATAGCAGTTTTCAGTTTTGATATCTCCTGTATAGTAAGTATGGTTACTCTACATACCTGTACTTTGCTCTTTCATATCTGGGAGCTGTTTAGATTCCGTCTTTAAAAAATTGTTTTGAAGAAGTATATCTCATGATTCCAAAGTTGTTTATACTTTGCCATTTAATTGTGTTTCTAAGTGTCCAGTGGAAGTTGTTGAGTAATGCAATGTCTTCCCTTTTCCTGCTTATCTCACTTTTATGTAAGCTCAAGAATATGTAGTTTGGTAAGGTTTTTAAAATCAGACATATAACCATTAAAATTTGTTCTACTTTTGTCTTCTAGTTTTCCAGTAGAAATGCTTGTATCATTGCCAAATGGAACTGTAATTCATCACATCAATGCCAATGATTTACTGGATGCAAGTAATACTGAGAATGCAAGTATCCTAGAGTAAGTCTATTTTCTTGTTTCTTTTATGAACCAAGTCCCTGTGTCAAACCACTCTCCTTTCATATAACACATTACAGCCAAAGGGACAAATCTGGGTTTGACAGACAGGTACATGTATATGCATCATCTGATAAACCAGTAGAAAGGCTAGATTATCAATAGTCAAGGGTTAATTAATGACCAATATTTTTGTTGTATATAAGATATAAAGCTGAAACATCCTGATTCAAATTAAAATTGAATTTATTAGTAGCATAGTTACAGAATTATGCTATTAGTACACATAAATGTAGTAAAGATATATCTTTAATACATTTATAAACCTGTGTAACTATGTGCCTTCCACCCTCCCCCCCCCCCCCTCCCCCTTGACCATTCTGATAATCTGTTGTACCTCGAAAACATGAGATGATTTTCTTTCGATTTTCATTTAATTTTGTCAGTGATGTTATAGATAATAATGGCTTATACGACCAAGTGAGAAGAAAAAAAGAGTAAAACAGAAAAAACAGTGCGATATTTGTTGATAACTTTAGTAATATTTGTCGGATTTTAATGAACTTTGATATGAAGGTTACAGCTTACCAGTATGTTTTTGATTTCCGATAATGTTATTGAGTATGTAACAGCTCATTAAATTTGCAAAAATGGCTAAATATAGGCCATTTGTACCCCGGCGAGGGGTTGCTACGCTTTGTGTTGACTTGTTTCTTTTGTTTGCTTGATATATATTGGAGACAATGTGGATAGTAATTCCTGATTTCTATGCAGCTTTTTTGTATTCTTTATTCTATTTTTATTATTTGTTTTCTCTTACAGTACATTCACCGATCCCTTAGTTACAAACTATGCAAAGTTCTTGAAGGAAGGCATCAGCAAAGCAGAGGCAGTTGGTTTCTAATCAAACAGACGTGCCATGAAGTACTTCCATATATCCTAATATAATTCTGTAACAAGTGCCGTAGTTCATTTGTGACAGCAAAGATATGTGCCCTAAATACTTAACTCATTACTAAATGTTGAGATAATCCTAAATTCTATCTCTAAAGTTTGGAAAACATGGAACAATCTGTTTTTTATTTTCTGTTTTTCTAATGTGCCAAATACAAAGCACTATGTCTTTCTTCTGTCAAGTAAACAAGTATCTTCAAAACTCATCTAGATGCTTGTTATTAAAATTGATCCATGTGTGTGTGGTAGCAAAATGATTGCATGCTCATTCTTGCCCTTGCTGCGATGGAACTTTTCTTTTAGATGCCTTGACAATGGAAATTACTCTGTAGCTCTAGAAACTGACTGTTGAATAAGGTAGAAAGGTGTAGCTGAAATATACATCACAAAAATGTTAAAAAATGAGAATAGATACCTAATAAATCAGAAAGGAGAATCATAAACCTGCAATCATCCAATGAAAATTTACTTTGTGATTTCAATTTGACATATTCCTGTGAAAGTAAACTCCTAGATGTAACTTTGCAAGTGTGAAATTTTCAGCATTATATACATTGAAATCCATTTTGGAAACTAAACTCCTAAATGTATCTTTGCAAGTGTGAAATTTTCAGCATTATATACATTGAAATCCATTTTGGAATAAATAGATCGGGAAAGCAATAACAGTTCATTCAATTAGGAATTTCAACTTAAACTTGTAATAAGAAAAGTGTCTTGTTTTAACATCTCGTTAATAATCAATGTGTACTATCAGTGAGCGTTTTTCACAATTAACATTGTGAATCATATGACGGTTGATTCTTTTTTTATTTTGTAATTATTTTAGTACAGGAGGGTTTTTATTGAAAAAAATATTGTGTAAGAGGTTTGACACATAATAGGTTCTTGGACTTTCTTCCCTCTGATTGGATCTATGATGATCTTGCCATAAAGCTGCTTGCATGCTGGGTAATATTTGATGCCAATTTACCAATCAGCACAGGGAAATAGTCCAATAATCTAGTTGTATGGTCTCTACCATTAAAAAAAAAGCTTGTAACATATGAACTGAGGTGTTTCCCTGATTATTTTCATTTTTTTTTGTAACGGGGTGACCAGTTTCACCTTGAGAAGTGTATGAATTGATGTTAATAACTGATATGTGGTGACAGTGGCGTGATATAAAATAAATGTACTGTTATTCTGGTAGAACAGTCTATCAGATATCACTTAGGATTTGTGTGTGACGTGCGTATGATGCAAAAATGAGACTCATGTACATGTATAAACAAAGTTTCTACCATTGTTGGCTGTAAATAAATTCAACAAGAGTTGCATTTTTGGATTCATCATTGATCAGATTTTCCATATCAACACTTCCTCATCCTTTGTGATTGTTCTAAGAGCAAAAGGATGGGTGGAGTAATACCAGGACAATGATAGTATGTTAGATGAGATCAACAATATTGGAATAGATATTTATATGGGTCTTATGGAAAGTATTAAATCAAAGCGATTGATCATGAATTTGATGCTTAATCTTGACTTCCATGAGACAATTCTTAAAGTCTAACCAATAATTTTTAGCAGTAGCTATTAATTACCTACATTAGAGTTTACTTTTGGTGCTGTAAAAATCATGAATCTATAATTCCTTATGCTATTTAGTTTTGTAATTAAACTGACTTTATTATGAAGTGACTTTCAACAAAACCAAATAGGATTGCAGAGACTAAAGAAATCAACTCAAATGCAATTCCAATATCATGATGCCTTTAGAAATCATGTCCAAACTATGGTATGTGTCATTGTAAGTTTCACACAATTCAATTTTATTTTATTTTTATTTTTTTTGCTGTTGTTGATTTTTTGGGGGGATTTTAAATAGTAACTGAGACCATGTTGATTTTGTTAGATATATGAATTACATGACTGGAATATGGTAGATATTAATATATCAAATATAATCAGTATCAAGATGAATTGATTATTATATATATTTTTCATAACTGTTAATTTGACAATGTTTCTATTCTAATGTTATTAGATGCAAGCCAGTCTGTATGAAAGGTACTTTTTTTTTTTAAACAAAGACTACTATTATTTTCTTCTGTTTGCACATTAACTGTGCTTTTGGATCATAAGCTGATTAATCATACTTAAGATACCTGTAGTCAAAACGTTTTGTTGAAAACAAGACCAACATATATAAGTTTGTTACCAGTCACGTTTGTAAAAAAATACATATTTTTTGTAGACAAACATGATGAAATGAAATTCTCTGTGGCCAAATAATGGAAATATAAACTCTGAAAAAGAAATATTATTGTTTCCCTGTTTACTCCTTGGCTTTAGTTTGATGCAACACTGAGAGATCCATAAATGAGTTTGGAATGGAGGATGTATGCTTCTTTGAAGGGTGTCCAAAAATAGAAGGTTCACATGTCTGTTACACCACAATACCGCCCCCCCCCCCCCCCCCCCCAAAAAAAAAAAAAAAAAAAAAAACATACACACATCTTCTACCCCTGGATCTGACACTGCCATCATCAAAAGTATGTTGTGCCACTTTAAACTGTCTCACAATATTGACCGCACCGATACCACTAAAGATATTTGGATCTATAAATGTCCATGAAACCATCTTTATTTATTTTTTACCACCAGGTGAATTGCGGCCAAATCAAACCATGCAAACAAAAGATATTGATCTCTTCAACGAAATCAGCGATCCACATGCATTGTTTTTTAAGGAGGCTGCCAAGCAAGAAATCAATCTCCCTTATATCCAAGCAACCTCCTTTAGTTCGTTTTAATCCTCTGATGGAGAAATCAATGTCTTTTGTTTAATATTCTCTCATACTAAACTCCAGTATATTGATGGATACTGGATAGTGCATATTATAGGGTCTAATTTGGATTTGATTTTAAACACATTTTTGTCATAATAAAAGCAATACTTTCTGCTCCATCACATTGCTCCAGATTTCTTTTAAATGTAAACTTGGAAGGGGTATTGATGAGATGAGATTGAGTGCTGGTCTTGATAGTTCCAGACAAAATATTGTATTGAGAGAGAGGGGGGGGGGGTCATTCAGCCTAAAAGCTATTATAAACTAATGTTTCCATATTCAGTGTTGACTGTACACCAGCAATTGATTGCAAACGGGAACAAAAATTTGTTCCGTTTATATACCTTTTATTTTAATAATAGGGGATGGGGAGTGATATGAGATAAAGTGCTGGTTTAGAAAGATATATATACTCCATTTAATATATTTTATTGACAGTGGAGCTATTATAGGTACATACTTTCTATGAAACGCTCAAAATAGAGCAGTAAACGATGCTAAAAGTGCAAGGTCTTTCAATAGTGTTAGTATTACTTCTAATGAAATTTATTTACATGTGAAAATGTTACTGGAGATAGTGTAGATGACTCTTCAGATTAACACAATTTTGCTGATTATTGATCATTATTTCTAATTTATATAAATGGGGTTCGACTTTTTAGGTGATCGCCCTGTATCCATTTTGTTTTGATGGCATCAGACATTGAAAGAAAATAAAAGACAGCACAGAAAGTCTCACTTGAATGGCAATAACATTATAATCTTTACTTTAATATATTTTCTTTTAATATGATAATTTCATATTAAAAAACGACTTAAAAAGTTTTAAAAACGTTATCATGTTACATTACTACATACGTGTAGCTCATATCATTACCATTACATGAATATGAAAACGACTTTACAAACTTATTTGTGACGGTCCTGGAATGCATGGTCGCATATTTTGATAATTATTTCAATATATTTGAACAACAAAACAATCGGGGGCGCTTTGTCGGAGCAGATTAACTATAACGCTTGTTTAATAATTGTTATAGATATATAGACTGTTTCATCCGTGATTACATATTAGCCATTTCCACTTTAAGCTAGTCCTTTAATGTGCAGAAAAAGAAAATAATATTTCCTTATTGGCAGTACACTTCACATTTGTATGTGGCTTTATGGGTAATAAGTCCCGTAGGTCTATATATTTTTCTTTACAATATATACGCTTATATATAATTTTGCAATGTACACACACGCATTTTTTTCAACAACCCAAAATTATAAGACAAAAATCACAAAACACACTCAGTCGATCAGTGGGAAAGTAGAGGTCATTCCATTTTTGTCATTCAAAGTAAAATATTTCTTATTTTCCTGTCTCATTCTTGTGTGTTATCAGCGGACATCTTGAAATTTATTCATTTTTAGCGATTACAAAATTAAAATACTTACGAAGTTATCGTAAAAGTTTAAAATATCCCATATCCTTTTGATTAGTTTGATAAGTTGTGTACGCCCTTATTTTTTATTTTTTTAAATGATACTTTTCTATATACGCTTGTTCTACTTTCCCCATCAATTCAATTTTAGATACTTTGAACACCGGTTTCGCATAACACTTTGTGGAGGTTTCGTGGTATAAAGATGCATTCACTTGACTCTCAATCCAAGGATTGAAGGTTCGGATCCCAGCCCGGCACTAACGTTTTTTGGAAACCTATTAATCCCGTTTTGACACTGTCCACCCAGGTGTCAATCATGGGTTCACGGTAGGGTGCTTGCCCATCATTGTGAGTGTCTGTAAAATGGCGCCTGGTTGAATACATTGTAAGCTGGTAAGCCTGAATCCAATGACCGGGATAATTGTCGAGGTATTAGCTTTACTAATTTATTCTCCGTGACAAATAAAAAAAAATAGAAGAATAGGCCTTACCATCTTGACAAAAATGCTATACCACTTAATTGTGAATATAAACGTTTAACTTTAAAGAACGTATACAAACGACTAATATATTGGTTGACATTTTTTTTTTTTACAAAATAATACAAGGCTATAAAAAATTCCTTGAGTCTATTAAGGTATATATAAAAAGACAACATATCATTTGAACAATAGATTTGATATTTAAATTGACGTAATAAATGAAAACACGGCAAGTGGCAATGCAAAAACAAGCATTATACAGTGGCAAATGGCAACACGCGTTGGCCGATAAAGTGAGCCTTTATAATTATGTTTCAAAAGCAATTTTGGCCAACACAGAAACGTTCATATCGAAGCAGACACGTCATTGTTTTGTCGATTGTCGTCATCTTTGTCATGATGTCCACTCATTAAATGTTCTCTCATCGTTTCCAAGTCATCGCCCGTATGGAATCTTTGTGGCGGCTTCGGGATTGAGCTGGAAGCTGCCTCCATGGGCATGCTTTGCAGTCGACGGGTAGGAAAAGGGGGCTTCTGCGATACAGGGCTGTCCATCTTGGGAGCAACTTCTTCCTTGTCTGAAGCAGGCTGGACGACTTCTGTTGTCACATTGTTCACCGTTGGTTGATCTCCTGGGTGTCCAGGTATTTCAGTGTTGACTTCCTGCACGGCCGCCACGGCCTCAATAGGCGGCAAAAGATCATGTCGCTCATGTCGCTCAAGTCTATTCATCTTCGAGTCGACGCCATCGACCAGCTTGAGCGGCGTCGCCACCCATTTACCACCCTTATCGAAATACCGCTTCACCGCCCGTCGGTCTTTCTCGAGCACCTGCAGGGATTTTCGGAACTGTCTCTTTTGCCGATCGAGCACGGCCGTATGGTAGACGTGCTCGCTTTCCATCCGCTTGACGATGGAATCAAATCGACTCCGCTCGACATCGTTGAGCACGGAAGCCCGCGTCGCATTCCGACGCGATTGTTTGATGAGGGAGTTGTATTTGGAGAAGGTTGCCGATTCTGATTTTCCTACAGGCACCCCGTTTTCTCCAGAGAGAGAGCATGCCTTAAGAGGATCCAAATAGCTACCTGGAGAAAAGAAACAGGAAAGGAAAACATATAAAAACAAATTAAAATCTGAAAAGTAGCACATAGTTTAATTTAACAATCCAATGCATAATAATATATTCAATAATCTGCTTTATTATGTTCATTTGCTTTTAATTCATAAATTTGATGTTTAATGTTTACATTTATTTTGTTATGTTATCCATTATTTTAAACATGATAATTATCATCAGTCTTCAGACTACACTCCTGTATCTTCTTTTGCAAATATTTACACTTTTGATATGTTTTGTTATTGTTTATATCAATACAACCCGAATAGATTTGAGTTGATTTGAATGAAATGAAATAAATAAAAGCTCAGTCTCTCTGAATCGTGTGGGAAACAAAAGAGTGACCGCTTTGTACAATTTTGTAAAGATTTTAACGTTTTGATATTAGTTAAGTTATGCAATGCTTGGCCCATGAAACTGCTTAGGAATATAAGAAGCCTGTTTAACTTTCCGCTAATTGTCACACTGTCTGTAATATTCGTGTACATGTATCATCGGTATGTAGACAATGGATAAAGAAATAAAGATTTGTTTTTACATTCTGTCAACAAAATATGGGAGCCTATATCATTCCTGCCTATTCTTTTCATTATTCTTCACATTCACTAAGTTCATCCCTTCTCCCCATGAAGAGCTATTCAGGTTTTAATTGTGAATCAATACATGTTAGGTCCATGATCAATACTACCTATCGACTGTGCATTATAATTCATGCAATTATGTCCCTAACTATATACCACAATTCAACCATGAAATTACATTGCGGTTAAATATTTTGATCTGTCTCATAATCATGATAATGATTGACAGCCCTTAGTATAATAACAGCTCATATACCTCACCAAATTTTCATCATTCCATGACAAGCGCATGAAATTTTAAAATCGAGCATTTATTTATAGTTATTTTACTCTTTTTTTCTACAGCTGGATTGACCTCATGCTCAAGAATATGGGGATAATTTTCCCCTGTAAAATTTCTTTTCTATTAAAAAGGCGGGGCCTTTGATCACGTTAAATCTTTTAACAGAAATATGGGGTTATTGAAATTACGTTAAGAAACATAATCATTATCATTGTCGTAATCATCATCATCAGTGAAATGGAAATTGTCAGCCATATATAATAATGTATGATACAATGTCCTCAAAGCGTTAACTTGACAGAGAGAGAGAGAGAGAGAGACCGTATCCATTTGAATGTTCGACCTAATATACGTAATAATAGCATCTATATAGCAAATATGATGTATACAAAAAACAAAATAGGCCTATCATGACTCGTAATTGCATTTTTATCAATTAAAACATTCCAACGGATCACTCAGTTCAAACTAAAATATTGAATAAACATGAAGAATCTGCTCTCCAATGACAGGTTGTTTTTAATAAATCGTGACTGTGAGACCGAGACATTGGACCCATCAAATCTCAGTATGGGGTATACTGTGTGGCCTACGTGTGACAGTTATGAATGCAAGGCAAGATGAGTTCAATCACCATGAAAATGCATTCTATAATGACCCACTTTGGGGGTCGATTTTTGTTCCAATGCCAACGCAAATCGATCCGTGATTTGAGGTTATTCTTTTATCCCAATCACAATATTACCTCGACTATTGAGGAATGTTTATATTGACTATAGATTGATCATTGACCATTTAAAGACAAAAGAGACGTTGGCAAGTACGCTAGACAGACAATTTCTTCAATGCAGTATAGTTTGGACCTAATATTCGTAAAATTTAGCCCCTGCTTTAAATGCGAAAATTATGACGATTTTATGGGACATTTTTATGAAAACATTTAAAGATTGAGGCAAAATCATTGTCGTTTGGTCATTAAATGTTCCATGATATCTATAATTCTCGATTTTGTACAGAATCAGTCATAATCCCGCATATTGGCCATATTTACGGATATAATATAAGATATAAACGTATAAGTAAATCGCCATAGATCCTTTTTAGAAGACGATACAATTCTATCATCACAGTACTAAAAGTATGACGTCAACGCGTAAACAATTAATATTGCCACGCTAGATAGCATACTCCCCTCGCTACCAACTCAACATGATTGTTTGTTATAGACCACGCGATGACTGAAGAACAAATTAGTTTTCTCGCGAACGGATGTCAATGAATTTTATCGACAAATATCGAGTCTATTCGAAGGACTCACAAGTTTTTTTTTTTAGTTACAGTGTATCTCAAATTTAGTCTAATATGTTGTGTACGTCCTTATTTTTTCTTTTTCATTTAAGAATACTGTTCTATATACGCTTGTTCTACTTTCTCCATCATTTTAATTTTTGTTTTTGTGTATCATAATCATAATCTTTCTTCAAATGTCACTTATAATTTCCTGCTTCTTAATATTCTTAAAACTTTAGGTCATGGTACTGAATGCATAATCGGGTCCAGAGTTACAGGTGACCGGGGAAGGACGGCGCAAGGCCGAAAATGTTTCTCCCAAACAAAAATAATTTAATTTTCTTCTATACATTGCTACCTGTGGCCACAATTTCTTGTGTTCTTAATCTGTACTTAATAATGCCAAACTGGGGTTCGCACCCCCGTCCACACCTGAAAAAAAATATCCAAGTTTGGATAAAGAAATGGGCTTTATACCGCGCTTACGTCATCTCTCTGTCCATTCGTGCATGAACTCCTTTTTAGGAATAAACCTGGTGTTAAGAGAAATCAATCGAACTACCCTTTCTTGACTGACTTAATGAATTGAGCAAACACACTTTTTTCGTGTCATCATTCAAAGAAACCATCGGCTGTATTTTGTTTATTCAACAAACATCATCGAGAAAGGTGACAAGACTAATAGCGGATTGTCTCACCTGCAATATTTTGCGGCCGGCAGGTACCAATCGCCTACGACACAGGCGAACTTTCAACTTTCTTCTTCTTCTTCTTCTCTTATAAATGATATGTGCTATGTCATATAATTATGTTGCCTTTGAAGAAATGTTCAGGTTGCACTATGAACCATAAATATATAGATATTGCGTATATATACTTAATTCATCACTACCACTAAAAACTTTAACAGTATTATAGTGAAGTCAATATCAACGGGCCGGGGTGTTTGATCAAATTTACTAACAATTTCCCGACACTGAAGCAAGATTTACCCCCCAAAAAAGACAGAGAGAGAAGTAAACAGATAATAACATTTGCCGACAAATACCTCAGACTCAAACAAATCAAATTATATTTGTCGACAGAAATTTTGAACGGGAAGAGCGGAGATGTCACCGACCACTTTCCGCTAGAAACGGCACTGTGTGACTTTCCTAAGAATCTTTGAATAAACGAAAGCCTCTATGGCTCTTTGTATATAGTCATTATTCTATTTCAGTTTCAAAAGAGGAAGAAAATCTTATTATATTCGTCACTTTATTCGCTTTTAGAAAAGTTGATAAATCCCCTCCAAATCTTCATCTCCAGTTATGTAACGCCCGGATAAGGACCCTTTTTTGTTCTGTCTAATTTGAGAAAGATGTGGAAGAAGTCGTTGTAGGAGGATTAAATAGAATTGTTAAGGTTGTAAATAAATAAAAGTAGGCTCTACAGAATATTCAATTATGTCTGGTCAAGCTGAAGTGAAAAAGAAGCACATCACATGCAGTGAAACTGTGTTTTTTCTTCTTTCTTTTTTGTTACTTTATATAAGGTTAATGACACTTTTTCTTTATCAAACAAAATAATAGAGATGAGTCTGTAGTAGACGTTTTTGCAATCATATTCGAAAATTACATATTGGCCTACATAATTACTTGCGTAATTGCTCGCTATGAATATACCCAGTTGTATTAACAGACCAGTCAGGTACCAAACTCATTGTGAATGTAACATCCGCTCAATTTGTAGTGTTTGTTGTTTTAAGATCCTGGGTAGCGAATTTGCTTTATTGATTATTGTCTTTTACCACCCTCTATTGCTTGTGGAGGTATTGATTGGTCCGGCACAAGAGAGAGTGATTTACAATAGCATTCTAATAGTCTGCACCCCACATACAGTCTTCTCGGAATCACGATGCTATTTTATAGTTAGCCAAGAAGTACGCCCAGCTGTACTGTTAATTAATTTGCTTAGTCATAAATATATATGAGAATATATCTGTTGCTATACAGTCATGATAAGTTACCAATTTTAAACAAAAATTGTCTTCATAATTACAAAGCAATGTGAAACTGAACGTCACAATGTTGCAGACATCCCTGTCAAAAAAGGTTTCTCAATAAGTCTGATATTGCCCAAGGACACATGCATTTGGAAAACAACCTTCATTATTTGGTAAAATTTTAAGGGAAATCGGACAAACAAAACGAAAATAATAAGTTTGTAAATTAGTAACTGTCAGGGTAGTGTTTTAATGGATTTCGGTCCAACTTGAAATTTTCGAGCGACACCCCTGTTCACAAAAACAATTTTATTACCGGTATAACAGCATTTAGTTTAACAACATGATAAATGACATTTGCATATTCATTCTAATTTACCTCTCGGTTTGGAAGTGGCGGTGACATCGCGACCATCATGTGCCATTGTGTTACAGCTTCTTCTCTGTAGAACCTGAAGTATTCCAAAAACGTAAAATCTGTCTCAGCAACATGACCAGATAACCATCAACTTTTCCTGCTTTGTTGCAATCCCATCTGAATTATTTTGTCTTCTTGAAATGAGCAGCTTGTTCAATCGTATAGGGTGCATGTATTGTCACTTTTATTAATGCAGTCTGTTTTGTTGTGCTTTATGAATGTTCATCTTGTTCACATGATCTGCTTGAAATCTGAAAAAAGATATCAAAGTACAAAGATTAGTATATTGATTACAGCTTTAGGGTTATCTACATGCATATAAATCACCTTAATTTTGATTAATGGCACAATCGCGCTACATTTCTAATACAAAAATGTAAATTAAAACAACACAAAGCAAAACAATTTCTTAAAATAAAACATTAAATATTTTATATTTAATGTTTTCTTTTTTTAAATTAAATTTTGATATCAGAGATCATAATATATTTCAACCTGCATGAGTCATGATATCAATTGGGAATTCAATAAAATTTGAACTGCTCATGACATGTTCTGACATTATTCATAGTAACATTATTGGAAACATGCCCAGTATTTTTGATGCAATTTTCATCTATATAATATAAGTCTCTAAACGTGTCGGAGATTGGCTTGTAGTTCATCTCGTGTGTGGACGGTGTCCCAAAAAAATGTATCGAGACAAAATGTTTTTATTGCATTTATTATTTTACACATCCGAGCCGAAAATAATGAAATAAAAATAACGATAAAAGACAAAATTAACGTTTTCGGTACATTCTAAAAGAAAGTTGCATAAGATATTGTGTTTTTATGTTAAAGGTGAAGGTAGTTAAATCATATTACATTTCATAAACAGTATCTAACTTACAGTTTGAATTGTTAAACAAAAATGGGTAAGATATGAAAACAAACACACATTTTCAAAAGCCCGATATATACGTAAAGTGTTGTATACGAATTACTTAGTACGATATATGATAATACTCATACTATTTAAAGACACTTCTCCTCTATACAAACTAAAGTTGAACAGATTTTACGATTGAAGATGCAACACGGAATTTATTTGGGAAAATTAGTTTATTAGAGAGTATATGCTGTGGCTCATAACTGGCAACATGGCAGCAAACTTCCATTCAAAATATTCTTACAAAATTACATAATTATAGGATTATAACATATAATATACGGTGATTTTCAGTACGTTTGAGTTGACTGTAGTGATATAGAACAAATCAATGTTACACTTCTAATATCACAAACTCAATCTTCATGTCATAATTAATTGTACATATAGTATTATACTCACTAATTCACTACTGTTTGCAATGTTTACTTAAATGATTATATTTGTATGTACTTACTTTTCGAGCTATATAGGCCTTTGGCGCTAAAGGCTTTATCTCCAAAATATCGTTGTCTCCTCCTAATCAAGACTGAACCTAAATTATACACCTTTATCATGGTCCACGTTATACCTTGCCTGTGTATACTGGATTATACTATCAAGAGTTTTACACAGATCTACATAACACCCACCTGTATCGTTGTTGGTAGCTAGCAGTGATCTAAATGGGCTTCTATAGTTAGTGCAGATCGGTTGAGTGGGGCGAGGATACAATGGAAGATTCACCAGAGTGCCCCATTATGTCTCGATATGCCTGGTGAGCAGTCTATAAAACCCTCCTTCTATTGTGCCCATCACGGATGCCACGAAATGAAACCTCGGCATGAGGGCCCTTAACGTCGGGTCGATATTGTACTTTTTGTGGTTCAAAAGTAGAACCAACAGAATTGATGAGCATTCGAGAGACAGGCCTATGCTATATTTCTTTATTTTGATGGAAAAGCGCGTTTCATTCAAGTGAAATGAAAGATTGTTAAACAAAAAGAACCCCCCTTTTCCACGTAATAGACTGGCCTTAATCGCAGGCAGTTAAATGTGATTAAGCCAAGTTTATTTCTTATAACCGTCTGGATAAATTGGACGCGATAAAACTTTGAAAGACATTAAAATGACAGAGGGTATAACATAGTCAGATGCATGTCTGAAATCATTGTTTTGGATTCTAGATAATGGTTTTAGGCTGAACCCTAATTTATAAGCTAATGGATGTCTTGGAATACTTGAAACCTCGTCTTAGGAGTTTCTTAAAAATCGGCTCACTCCGGGTTCCCTTCTCTTGTAGATTACCTAGACAACAAGTCAACGGCCTACACTTACCAAAATTACCGGACAGATTATTGTGTTCCTGTTGATAAAGCAAAGTTTCCACAATTAAAGATTCGGTTCTTACCGTAATAGACATTTACCTTTAGAAGTAGTTGATCCATCGATTTATTTTCAGCTTGGTGGTTAGAATCTGTAACATCAACGGCCTTGAAGTGCCATTTCCCACAGATTACAGCTTGCAGAACCACGAACTAAACCACAAGCATCCATGGAGATGCCACAACAGTGAGAAATCTCACTGCATGTTAAAAGATAGAAGTTAACTTCGCGATACGGAATGTCATCATGTACCTAAAACTTACCTGAAGAAAAGGGGTTATCCAAGTGTTGGTGTCATGAAGGTTACAGGAGCTGTCAATGATATGGCATAATGTTGCTATGGAAACGAACTATATGTCAAGCTGCATGAGAGCGAAACCACCAAACTGGTGTCCCGTCAGATACGGTCCAGTTTGGCAAATAGGTGACGGACTTAAATCATCGTTTAAACAAGAGGACTAAATTTGCCGGTCGGGCCGGTTTATGTTTAATGAATTGACTATCAACGGTTTTAGTGCGAAAAATATCCTAGTGTATCAGATATTCCAAACAGTTTTTTTTTCTTCATCCAAATCTTAATCGCACAATATGTCCAGTTGTTATATAGTGCGTCCCAGAAAAAAACGAAACCGAGAATTATCGATGGTTTATCATAACTTAGCCACATTTATAATTAACAAATGACACATATTTGGAAAGCTTAGATCCTCTTCTTTCATTTGATGCAACTAATATGATGCATATTTCACGTATGGGTGATTAAAATGAATTTGAAGAGAGGAAACCAAAAGTCATTTGGCGGACGGTATCTGAATTTCAAAGACACAATCACATTTCTAGAAAGTTGAGTTTCTGCCCTTTAATCTGACACCTCAATCAGGAAAAATGAGCAAGGAATGACAAAGTTCTGTTTGTTTAAAGTAGTGGTTTATTTATGAATTGATCATTCCAGTTTTTATAATTTTGAAGAAAAAACCCAAACAAACAAACATATTGGTTCTAAATGTGAATACGACCATTTTTGCAAATGTATAGTAACAACCGAGTATAAATCGATAAGTCGCCCAATATTAACGAGGAAAAAAAGATGCCTTTTTACTTTGTTCTCCTTCTGTTCATAATGTAGTGTAATCAATACTGGGATTTGGAATGCATAATGCGGATAAATGCAGAGTATCGAGCAATTCAGCTCTTTGTTTATGATATTCATTTGTTGACCTTGCATGCAACAATAAAGCGAAGTGGTGTTTTGATTAAGCCCTATAGTTGGTGTATATCTCCGAAGGAGGAAGAGTCGATCTCTGATAATGGAGTTTATGTTGATAATTTCGTGGATGCTAATTCTATCTGCAGGTATGTGAATGCATGATTTTTTCTTCTCTGTTGTCATATTGCAGTAATATATATATTTGAATGAATATCAAGTTATTTCCTTGATCAAAATGATTTTTAATACAATTTCCATAAATACAAACTATGGTAGATGCTAGTTGTGGGTTTTCTTCATTGTTGTCCTTTTTTTTTTTTTTACTGAATATCACACTTTTAACCAATAACATTATATTTTCTCATTTCTCAATCAAATTGACTGTTGGATATCATTTCAATCTTACGAAATTTCATTGTGACTGTCTCGATCCTGTTCACAATAATTCTTTTAAATGTTAACTTTATGATATTGTGAATGCCATTTCTGGCTGCAGGTATGTGAATTCATGATTTGTTATATATTTTGTGTATGCCGTCGTAAGAGAAGAAGAAGGAGGAGGAAGAGGAGGAGGGGGAGAGGGAAGGGGATGGAGAGGATAAAGAGTAGGATGAGGAGGAGAAGGAGGAGGAGAGGAGAGTAGGAGAAGGAGGAGGAGGGGGAGGAAGATGAGTAGGAAGAGGAGGAGAAGGGTACCAAGAGGAGGAAAAAAGAATAACGTAACAAAATAATGAATACAAAAATATGATTGCGAATTAAAATTTTCACCTGTAGGAATTCCTTTAGTGAACCACATTTTTCTTTTCGAAATTTAGTCACCATACTCTCCAAAACCAATAAATCTAAAGACAAACACTATAATTTTCATCTTATACAGTAGGCTTGCGGGTGCACCATGTGAGAGAGAGAGAGAGAGATGGAGGATTGAGGAGTCCTGAAAAAGACTCTCGGTAATCTTTCTTGAGGGTATGTAGTCCTGAAAAGGACTGTTGATGTAGTCTTGAAAAAAGATTGTTGGTTATCTTTCTTAGCTTATAGTTCTAAGGAGAACTATAGTGCCGATTGGAGAAGATGGTTGGCGGGAGTGGCTCGAAGTTTCGAACAGGTTGACTATCCGTCGTCAGGAGTGGAGAATAGCTGGCGTGCGTGAGCTTATTTTATTTCATCTTATTATTTTATTTTGCGTGTGCCCTCTTTTTATTGTTTTTCTTGCTTTGATTGATTATTTACGCGAACGCAGGTGAATCAGTCGGTACGAATTCAGACAACGTTCAACTGATATCATGTAGGAGTTTACCCACGACATCAGGGCAGACGATCCAACTTGTCATCAAATGGGGTTCCCGCCAAATGACGGGCCGTAACCATGGCAATTTCGAACATTTCGAATGCCCAACATCACCCAAGATCTGTACAATACCAGGTAAGCTCATTTTTACCAGGACATCGATATGACATGTTATGCATGAAATTAAAAACTGTTTTAGAACTTCAGGGGAGCGCCTGGAAGTATAACGCCGTTGCACATGAGGCGGGTTTTTTTACGTGACATGTGAATTAAATATTATTGTGTGCATAAAGAAGGGCAGTTAGCACACAATCGAACAAAATCTCGAGTGCAACGGGAATTATTCTAGTGTTATTCGCCTTAAAATTGAGCAATTAGGGAATGTTCCAAAGCTCAACATCTCAATGAGATGTAAATGTAATACTCTTTTGATGGTTGTGTATAAGATAAAGCACCCTTCTCCCGCTCGCAGATTAAGTAGAACCGTGAGTCTACTATCGTAAAGCACTTTACAATTATTTCCATTTTAGTTTTGAAAGATTTAAATTTCAGATTCAGATTTCAAAATATTTTCTTCTCGGCAAATCAAATACAATCAATTTCAATTCAATTTATTTATTCATCATCCATAAAAATTATAACAAATATTGACAATATTTGACGATGCATAACAATAATAACAATAGATGAAAGGATACCTTCAAAAAAAGCACGGGGCTTGTACAATAGAAGGCACCTGAACAAAGTTAAATAATACATTTATAATTGCAAAATAATTCACCCAGCCACAAAACACAATAGTCACACACAAAAATGCGCCGACACACAAACACACACACACACACACACACACAGACACACCCTCACTCACAAACTAACTAACTACTAACCGAAATGTAACGTAAACAATCTTTTGAAAATCATTGTTGGAGTACATCAAGTATTGTAACTGTTAACGAAATGCTGGTTAAGTTTACGTTTGAATACATTGAGTGTGGTTGCATCGGAAATACAATTTTCAATTTCGTTTAAAATTTTGGGACCAGTATACCGAATGGATCTTATATCTAACGAATTTTGAGGTTTTGGCAGTCGAAATTTCATTGAATTGCGGGTAAAATGTGAATGAATATCTGAATTTAGCTGAAACATATCATGAAACGAAAGTGGAAGAGTATTGTTTATATATCGATACATGAAAATACCAACAAGATATTTATATATTTCAAAAATGTTTAAAAGATTTAACGAATGAAAAATAGGACTAGAATGGGCAAGATAATGCGAAAGAGTACAAATTCGAATAGCTTGTTTCTGTTTCTTAAAAATACTTACTAATCTGGTTTTACACGCTGAACCCCATACAATATTACCATACATGAGATACGGCAAGATAAGAGTATTGTATAATAGAATTAATATATGTGGGGGTACTGTATATTTCAATTTATATAAAATTCCAATGGTTTTACTTATTTTATTACAGACATGTCTGACATGAAAATCCCATTTTAGATAACAATCAACATGTATACCAAGGAAATTATGACAGTCGACGAAATCAATCAACTCTCCGTCCAATTGTACTTTGGGTAAAGCGATACTCCGTGAATTGTTCAAACAAAAATATATACATTTAGTTTTTTTAACATTGAGACATAGCTTGTTTGTTCTTAACCATTCAACAACCTTGATAAGTTCTGTATTTGTTTGACATATTAAGTCATTCTGATTATAATTTGAGGCAATCAAACAAGTATCATCTGCGTATTGAATAAAGTGAAACAATTTTGAAACACAATATAAATCATTAACATATAATAGGAACAATAGAGGACCTAGAATTGATCCTTGAGGAATACCTGTTTTGATCAAAAGTTTTTTAGAAATATGAGTTTTATACATTGTACATTGATTTCTGTTTGTTAAATAATCTTTAAACCATAAATAGGGTATACCACGAATACCATATCTAGATAACTTAGAAAGTAATATGTCGTGATCCATTACATCGAAAGCTTTCGACAGGTCTAAAAATATACCGATAACAAACTTATTTGAGTGCAATGCGTTACATACTGTATCATTAAAATCAATAAGAGCATGATCAGTTGAATGGTTTGGCCGAAAGCCATATTGATGCATGTATAAAATATTGTTATGTTCAAGAAATTTGTATAGACGAACGTAAACTAATTTTTCTAGTAACTTTGAAAAACAAGGAAGTAAAGAAATTGGACGATGGTTGCATATATCATAAGGATCCCCTGTTTTTGGTACAGGAACAATTTTTGCAGTTTTAAGCCGGTTTGGAAATTTTCCAGTCGAAATTGATAAATTCATAATGTGCATCAACGGACGGGCTATAGCGTGAATAGATTTCTTTGCTATATTTTGACTAACATCATCAACTCCAGTGCTATTTGTATTCTTTAAATTCCTAAAAATATTTATAATTTCGTTTTCAGATGTAGGGCACAAAAATAACGAATTTGGATTTGATGCGTTCATGTAATCCAAATGGTGTTTATAAGAGCGAGGAATCTGGGCAGCTGTTTTGGTTCCAACGTCATTAAACATTCTATTGAACAGTTCGGATATTTCGCACTCATTGTCTACTATCACACCGTTGACTTTGAAATGATTCGGCAGGACTTTAGCTTTTCTATTTAAAATACCATTGATAATGCCCCAGGTTTTCTTCAGGTTATTAGAGTTGTATTTAAGCATATCACCATAGTATTTTGTTCGTGCTTGTCTTAGAAGAAAAGTAACTTTATTTCGATAAGATTTATACTTCCTACTCAAATCTGAAGAAAATTTCAACTTCAATTGCTTATATAACTTATTTCTCCGATTGATACAAGAGAAAAGAAAATTATTTATCCACGGTAACCGTTTTCGAATTGATTTTTTCTTCCTACTTTTCTCCTTGAGGGTAAAGTGTTTATCATACAATTCAGAATAGATATCTATAAATATATTATATGCCTGTTCGACATTTGTGGATCTATAAACACACGTCCAATCATATAAATGTAGACCAATGCAAAATTGTGCAATGTTTGCCTCCGTAAAATGCCGTGTACGAACATTTAAGATAGGAATAGAAACCTTTAATTTGTAGTTAATTTGAAAAATTGGAAAATGGTCTGTAATATCACAATATAGAACTCCAGAATGAATATCATCGATAACGTTTGTGAATATGTTGTCGATCAATGACATTGATTTCGATGTTATTCTGGTGGGTTTGTCTATCAAAGGATATAGACTATTAGAGTGGAGAATACTCAAGAAGTCAGAAACATGAATATTTTGTGAATTATGTAAGTTTATATTAAAATCACCCATTAAATATATGCTTTTATTTTCTTTACTAATCTTAATGAGAAGTGCCTCGATTTCTTCAAGGAATCAGGGAATATTGGAAGCAGGTGGACGATATATGGTTCCAACTATAATATTTTTTCTTTCAGATATATTTATCTCAATAAAAATGGATTCGATGTTATCATTGCACATTTTTAAGTCATCTCTGGTCTTGAACTCGAAGCAATCTCTTACTAACATAGCAACACCCCCACCCTTCTTTTGTATTCTGTTGGAGTAAACAAAATTATATCCAGAGAAATCAATATAGTAAAGAAGGCAAAAGAATCTGGATATGTGTGTACAAAGTTTAAAGGGAAACAAAATTTAAGCACCCATAAATCATATATAGTAAGGACTGAAAGTATGAGTAAAATAAAAGAGCACAGGGGAATGATTAAATTGAAGAAAACATGATAAAAAGTGCCAAATTCTAAAAAATCTGAAATTCAAATGCATGCACTATGGTGACATGTCAAGCAAGATTCGCTACTGTTTGGGCATCAACTTTCTGAAGCGTATATAGGGCAATTTGAATGCACAGTCGAACAAGAGCAGTGCGTATTGCAACTTTTCACTTCTGACCGTGCTCCTTATCTTGATCTACTGCACTTTCCATGACTGAAAATCGAAACAAGTGGGTTATTATTTTACAAAGGAATAAACCTTCTAATGATAAGAAACAACAATTATTATGCTATGAAAAGGTTATGACATGACGATAGATATAATCGATCATTCGTGAGATTCCAATTTTTTGGAGGGGTAGTAAGCCTATCAATATTTGCTTTGGATAAATCAATGAAAATATTAATACATTCATAATGTCAATCAAGTCCATCAATGGAGAAAATATACTGTCCCAAACCCATATTGATTTGGAAATGAATCAAAATTTTATGGTTAACCTATTACAAACAATGCAGAGATTGAAGTGAAATAGGTATGTTAAAGATTACTTTAACCAGGCCTGACTATAACATGTACAAGCACGAACCTTACTATTTAACATTTTTTGTATGAATTAAAGTGACTGAATAGTGTAATCCGTGATCACTCTTAAAACTAATTTTGAAAACTCATATTAATTCTAAACAGTGAGAATAATGTTTCTTGCGTATTTCCTTGTTTCGGAAATTGATGTCAAAGACACTTGGTTGAAAAATCGAACCCCACGAGTAATATTGAAAAAGTCACCAGTATTATTTTTACATTTTGTATATTGATACTCCTCCCCCCCCCCCCACCCGAAGAAAGGGTTGTTTAGTCAAACCATAACTAATCAACTATACACCCAGTCAGCACACTGTTATCCTTTTCGATACCCGCTGACTGGGACTTAGCATCTGCTTTTATTTGATATGTTTCCAGTATCCGTCTACTATACATACGTACAAAGGATATTTTTTTTTATTATTTAATTGTATTTACCATTTTTTTTCTTCTCTCTATTCAATTTCGATTCAATTCCAATTTCAGTTTAATTGTATAATGGATTTTTGCATTGCTCATGCACAATTTACATATAGATAGGCTTACCATAACTTCATATGAAAATCAGATATCATAACACTGCATGAAGATTATTTAATATGTCTATATTGGTTTGCATTTGGAAATGTGCGACATGACCTGGAAAAAATTACATACAGAAAAACATGAATTAACGCGACAGTTTAATTGTCTGACTGTATGGGCGGATATAGGAAGGAATTTAAAAGGGAAAAAATATTAAAAACGACAGCTGCTGAACCCTTGACTATGACAACATTATTGGAAACAGTGGGTTATATGTTTTACTCGAGCATTGAATGACTTCTTTCTTTAAATGCTTCTTTGATATTCGAATTAATATGTTCTCACTCTTGCATCTATAGGTTGCCTAAGTTCGCCTTGTGAAAATGAATGTACATGCGTGGAGACAGACCATAGCTATGAGTGTATGTGCCCTGATGGAGTTTCTGACGATCCTTCGGAAGGTAAATAGATTCATTGGATCCAGAGGTGATTATTCAAGATGGACAGGTGCACCAAGAAATGTGGGATAAGTTGTGGAAGACTTTATGCAACAACGCGCAATATATTCACATATTTGATACTTTGTTGAAAACTATTCTGCCTTTGGTTTTGTATTTCAGGTACCTGTTGGTAGTTTTGATGGACATGCGAAGTGGGGATATAGATACAGTTGCACTAGACTTAACAATATTCGTTCTCGCACCCTATATACAACTAACCTACTGCAATTTTTTAAAATCATTATACAACTTGTACCGCGTAGAGGAAAATCAGAAACATCAGCTGATGTTGCTGCAACCTCCCATCCGAATGTGATGATATTATATTGTGAATATATTAAAAAATAAAGAAAACAAAAAGGGAAAAGTGCTTCTACTCGGTGCATGAATACAACGTACTTCTACCACTACTACTGCTGCTGCTCCTCCTGCTCCCCCTCTCCCTTCTCCTCCTCTTCCTCCTCCTCCTCAGCCGCCGCTTCCTCCTGCTATTATTGCTGACTACTACTAAATGTACTGGTACTACTTCTACTAATGCTACGACTACTACTACTACTACTACTACTACTACTACTACTACTACTACTACTATTACTACTACTATAATACTACTTCTAAATATATTGCTACTACTTCTGCTACTACTACTATACTATACTACTACTAATATACTACTACTAATACTTCTAGTACTACACTTATATGGTTATATACACAAAGACATACATGTGTATACACACTAATATTTTCACACAGGTACTCCACAAACATGCTCAGAACTGAACATAGGTAACGGGACCTATCTCATTGATCCAGATGGCCCGAATGGAAACCTTTCTGATCCAGTGGAAGTTGAATGTCTAAATGGTAATTATGCACGCCTTGCAACTCAAATTAATGGTTATCCGGCATGCCAACAACTAAAACAAAAGAAAATGACACTGTGTAGTCCTGTTAAAATATGTATCTTGACAATGGCGTATCCATACCATTATTTTTTTTTGTGGGGAGGGGGAGGGGCAAGTATATACCAGCCAATGTCGATCCAAGTATATCAGCAAGAATATTTCTTTTATATACTAAGAATGAGTTGGTGGGAAAGGAGTGCGACCGCCGTTTCTTTATCGTATGATATTAACTACGCATTGTGCATCATCGAAGTTGATGAAGGAGAGGAGAAATATTTCCATTTTCTTTTACGTCAATTCGAGAAACACAGCAGGTATAATAAGTAACTTTATGAAGGGCTATTCATTAGAGGGTTATACATTTGTGTAATCTATGTGTTTGTAAGTGACGTATTGATTAGGAAGATAATACAAAAATTCACAAGACATCAGAACTTTATACCAGTTTTCCCAATATTTACTTTGTTGAAGTCATTGTTTTGTAGATGCAGGCTAGATTTCCCTGCGAAAAAGAGTTACGACATGGTCGTCCAATTTTTCTGAAAGAAAATTATTTTAATTTTTGTTTCTGTTATATGGACACCACATAGGTGATCATCGCATTTGAATAGAAATACGTGGAAAAAAAAACATACAACAAAACAAGAAATATGAAAGAATAAAGAAAATAAATAAAACATTAAAAAAAAGGGGGAAAGAAAGAAACGAATTGAAATACCGATGACGTTCGCATCATAATTTGTCGAAGATTAAAAAATTACGTTACTCCACAGTCCACACAGTACTTTTCTGTGGTACTCCATTGCAAGGCAGTGTCCCTTTATATATAAAGATACACTATTGTAATAAATGCTACACCCCATCTATGGCTAGTTCAAGTTAGTCAGTCATCATCATCAGTTTGCTGACACTTCTATATCATAGTTGAAACAACAAATGCGGTATTCGTAAGCATTGGTCTTTCTACAGATCACATTTCAATGGGATAGAATAGAGAGAAGCAACAAAAAGATGTAGTATATTTATATAAGAGATGGCCTTTTATATGGAAGGACACTCAATGAACCAGATTTTTCTGTATACATTTACTTTTTTTCTTCAATTCGTTTACCTGTACTACTTTTTTTCTTCCTTTAACGTCCCTGAGGCAAAACCATCATAGCTCACAACGTTACTGGTGAACAAACTGTTCCCCAAGGTTTTGAGGGGCACGGTTCTTACCCAGTAGATGTCGCATACACCCTACCCATGGATACCATTGTTGCGATTATGATGGACTCCAAAAGCTGCAGACAGTATGTCAGAGCAACCTGTTACAATACTCATATCTACGATGATGGTGGCGAGCAAACAGCTTACTGGGTCTCAAGACAGGGCATCAAGATGCCAAACTGGGGCAACGCACCCAGTGATGTTACAGGGTGTCTCTGCGGCTTAAGCAACAGTAAGTTTTTATTGTATTCTGATTCAAGAATGCTATGTCTAGTATTCATTCCCCTCCCAACGTGTAGCAACAGGCCTTTGTGAATTTTTGTATCTTTTCTTTCCGAACGTGAGTCATGCCGTATCGAAAACGTTTTCATAGGTGGGGCGGGGGGGGGGGGGGTGTACCTGGGTCTCATGAACAAGGAAGGGCGTCAACGCCGTCTCCGTCCGATCCTTGATATGCCCCTGTTTTGTTCTGGCTCCACATTCATAATGCATACAACAATTGAGAAACCCATTTAGACTGAAAGTAATATCGTGTGTAAATTCAGTTGTTAATTGAATAAGATTAAGAAGTTCATCAGATAAAGCTCTTTACAGATGTAGAAATAATTCGTCACCAAGCCAAAGCTTATAAAACAGAACGAAACGCCTGAGAAACAACTTGACAGTTTCATTTTCAGCCGAAGAAACGCTTGAGAGGAATCCATTATAATTTCATTTCTTTCTCTTTGTGATATTCTTCTCTTCAATGTGATGTAGTTGAAGATAATCCGTTCAGGTAATAAAACCCTTGGACGGAATCCATGAGTTATATTTCATTCATTTTGTGTGTGCTTGTACTATGATTATGATGATTATCATGTTATGATTATTTTGTTCTCGAGATATGACTATTAGGATACATCTTTACGATGATGAAGAAAATTTACGTTTTAGTGCCCACTCTGAAACAACTTCTCTCCTTCCACAGACTTCTTAGGCGTAAGGGCACATTTCTACCGGGGGGGGGGGGGGTGTCGCGTTATGCCCGAATATTCATATCCGTTCTCTACTTCTTTTATTAACTTAGACAATGGGTGTACGGCCACATTATGCCGGGAGATTAGGGGCTATTCTATATTTGTTTTATTAACTAACCCAAATAGGCATACATCCATATTTTTGCCGAGATGACGAAAACTGCTATGAATCTGGCAAAGGTAAACGCTCAACCACATTAAACATAAAAACTATAACATGCAATTGTTTATCATTTTTGTTATCAGTTTTATTTATTTGCTTGTTCAGCTTGCTTCTACAGCGAAGTTGCACTTTGCAATTGTTACCGTTCTTCAGACAAGTGGTTAACGGATGATGGCTATCTCACTGATGTAGACCGACTTCCGGTCACCAGGTTACATTTCGGAGACACCGGAGGCTCTGATGAAATGATGAAGTACGAGCTCGGCTTTCTGGAGTGCGAATGAGGGCCCCAATAACTGTTAAAAGGAAGCTACAACCTGATGATTTATTAATTTGATTATAATAAAAGCAAGGAAATAATTATGAAATGTAAATCAGTGAACGTTCATTGGTTCAATGGTTCAAATTTAAGGTTTAAGGAAAAATCCGATTAAAAGTAAGCAAGTTATGAATTCAAAAAGCTTTTTTATTTAATCCTTGAACAGGCAAATGAAGAAGTAATTAAACGTTTGCAATAACTTTAGGGTTGTTTTCATCCCTAAAATTCATGAAACCCCTTAATGCGGGACTTTTTTTTTCAAGAGGGCGTGCCGAGGCCCCTCGCTCCTGAATGTAGCCAGTACTATAGCTACGATATATGGTATCTTAAGAGAAATTTGTAATTTGATTTGATTTGATTTCTGCATTGTTCCAAATATAATATAACTGAATAACAAAGAACAAATAAATGTTAGGTATAATACAACATATACAAACAATAATTTTTTCATGTCAAATTTTTTTTTACATAATATATGTACATATAATAACGAAACTTAATATTTCCATAACATATTATCATAAATTTAAAGTATTATCCGAACTATTTTGTTGGAAAAATGCAGGAGACCGCAATCATAAGCAAAGCTTGACAAGGATGGCGGGCTCAAAAAAAAAAAATTAACAGCAATCAAGTGGCGTTGCTTTGATTTGATTCGATTTGATTCGTTTTTATTTGAGGCGCGATGTCCCTGTGGTAGAGAAGTGGTCTTGTAACCGGAAGGTCCCGGGTTCGAAACCAAGTCGATGCGCTAGTGCTCCTTATGCCTAGGTCACATATACGCCGGGCCGCGCATATTTTTTTTACACAACTGTTTAGCCACTTTAGTCAAATATACTGTGCAAACGACTAGAGATAGAGTCTAGCATTACCCTTAGCAGTTTTGTTCGATTGCTAGAGCTGTACATGTGTACATACTACATACTCGTTATTTGTTTCGGATTAAATCTATCCTCTCTTCTCTTTCATTATGTATTTATGTGTTCTCGTTCAATCTATCCTCTTCTCTTTTGTCATGTATTTCTTCTTTTTCTTCAATCTATCCTTTTTTCTCCTTCGTTATAGACCTACATTTCTTTGATTTTCCTTCAATCTACCCCCCCCCCCAGTTCTCCTTCGTTATAGACCTATATTTCTTTGATTTTCCTTCAATCTACCCCCCAGTTCTCCTTCGTTATGTATTTCTTTGTTTCTCCTTCAATCTATCCTTTTCTCCTTAGTCATCTATTTCTTTGTTTTAATCTGATAGATTCCCTTTCTCCTTGTATTCCCTGTTTTAGTCTAGATCTATGATCCTCTTAGCTCTTCAATTATGTATTTCTATGTGTTTCCTTTGACTTATCCTCTTCTCTTTCCTTATGTATTTTCTTGTTTTTCCTTCTCCATATCCTCTCAACTATGTGTTCCCCTTTCTATCATCTTCCCTTCCCTGGGTGTACGTGCTTGCACATAAGTGCGCTGACGACTTAGACTCTTTTACCAGAGCACTTCTTGGACATTTTTCGCGAAAATGGCTAAACAGTTGTGTAAAAAAAAATATGCGCCGCCGGGCCCCGTACGATTTTCCCTAACCCGGCAGTTTGCCGTGGTTAGACCTTTCGAGACCCTTCCGATTTTCATTTCTACGGCATGTGTGGTCACATATTCTGCGGCGCCCGGTAGGTGCCTGGTGAAAGTTGTTCGAATGAAAATGCAAAGCGCCCGTAAGGGTGCCGGCCGGTAAACTTACGGGCTGCGTCCGATGAACAGGTGTATCCCATGGCTCCCGGGGTCCTCAAGGCGCCCGGTCTGGTACCGTGCGGTGCGCTGAATCATGTGTCCTCTGACATCAGTGCCTCCATTTAAAATTGACAGAAAAATCATGAGGGGCCGTCTGGGCACCGTCCGGAGCCTCCACGGGCCCGTTATGGGCTTCTACGGCATAACTGTCAAATGAAAACGCCAGGAGAAGTGGAAGCAGCCATCACAGCACCACGGCGCCGTTACAGTTGGTGAAAACGTCCCGGCGCCCGTGGGAACTGTACGGAAGCCGACCGGGCACCGATCAAAAGTTCCCAAAATGTCTGTTTTTACCCGCCGTACGGGCCCCGGAGTGTATATAAAAGGCATTTTATCTTCATTATCAAATCCCCGTTCGAAAATGAATTAAAGGAAACCTCACCCTAAGAAATAATTTTACTTATTCTGAAAGGTTTATTATATTCTTGCCCATTAATCTACAATTTTCCCCACCAAAGTGTATGAGAGAGGCATAAAGCAAGAATAATGTATAGTTTTTCAGCACGACATGGGCATCACCATTTTCTTGTTAACGTGACATACTATATGTGAAGTCGTTAATCCAGTAAATGTATTCAAATTTATCGATGCTTCCTTCCCAGGTGTGTGTGGTGATGAAGCATTTCATTCAACTGCTATTATCCTTTGTACTTCTATTGCCAGAACGCAATTACATAAATAAGTTAGTGCTCTTCTGCGGTGAAGGTTTCTCATAAGTGAAATAATTTGTCAACTGCTATATTTTAATATGTTACAATTTATTGTTCCCCTCTCATATGTTTTCCACCAAATATATAATTTCTTTCTTCTCAGCCATGATTTTTGCTCATTAAAAATTAAAGGTTATGTTATTGATTTCAAGTCTTTCCAACTAAAGCTTGGTGCATGATACATGTACAACTTCACCTGTTACATAACATTTTCAAGAAAATGGCTCAGCCCATGTCGTGCTCAAAGGCATCACACCATGCCAAAACAAATCGTCATTTTATCTCTTGTAAATTGTCAGAATACCTTCACTTATTCTTTGGGGTGAGGTTTCCTTTCATGCTGTCGGCCCACGGGTTTTCTTACCTACAAGCATAAGCCTACATAGATTTTGCTTTCTAAGCAGTCAGGTAAAAATCAAATCCTCAACCCGCCCCCCCCCCCACCCCACTCCGGGAACGGAGGGACCGCATGCGTGTTCCCAAATCGCCGGCTCGTAACAAAGACAAAGATCTGCCCGTATTGACTTTACACACCGGACTTATGCTGAAAGGGGGGAGGGGGTGCTCGGAACACGCATATGCGTACCCTAAATAACACACAGTGGGGGGCCGGGCCTCGACCCTTGGATTAAAAGTCACGTGACTGAACCACATGGCCCTCCCTGGTCAAGATTCTAACTTTCTTGAGCCGCGAAATGACCCCCGAGGATCTTTATTCAAAAGCTCCATGATAACCACTCAAAGGAATGCATTCAGATTTTGTGATTACCAGCGTGAAACCCATTACCCGTTAGATTATCATCATCACGTATGAAGTAAGTGCATCTAGGCATGGGTCCATTATCTAAGCAGGGAGGTCATGGATTTAAAGGGATAGTTAAGTTGTGTTGCAAAGGGCGCTGCACTAAATTTTTTTTTGTGAGATAATGAAAAAATGAGTGGCAAATTTGAAAAGAAGTACAATTTTTACAATGTTTGATCAAAATCGGTTCAGAGACGGCTGAAATATCCATAAATGTAAAGATTTCTAATATTTGTGTTTAACCACAAATATTCGATAAGTTGAAAAAGCCGTTGAAAAAACGAAATAGCGCCTTTTGCGTTGTATTTCAGCCAATGCCGATGTTGGATTATTTGTTGGCTTTGTCTTGTTGGTTATTACGCACAACCAGCCGGCCCATGTAATGTTATTATTAATTAATTAATTTATTAACGGTCACCGAATTATTTCTAAAGTGGAGCTGAATTGGTATGATCGTATTGGCGAAATTTTACACATTTTGGGGTCTAAAATTACCTTCATAGCAATTTAAGGTCCAAAAAGGACACTAGAAATGTCATAGATAAGAATAAGAGCAACAAGTATGCACTTTGAAGGCATATGCGGTCTGAAAACAGAACTCAACTATCTCTTTAAGTAAGTGCATGAGTCTAATTATCAATTGATGTAAATCAGGCTATATACCATACTCCAGTGAATGCTTCATATAGTAGAGTAACCTTGACTGAATATTTTACCAGTGGCGGATCCAGGGGGCACAGGGGATAATGCCCCTCCCCTCTCTGAAATTTCGAACTTATTTGTATTTCAGGATGATCCCTATCTTTTTTTAAAACTTACGTCTGCTTTTCTCTATATCTGTCCGAAACATCAATTTCAACTAACTTCACTGTGTTTCTACAATTATTTATCTATTTTCATGTACCCGTGTACCATATCCCCATTATTTTTCTTGTTAAACAATCAAAAACCAACACAGCTTCATACTGTATTAATGATTTTAATAATTACATTAATTACATTAAGAGGGGCTTACCATTAAAAGCCCCTCATTTTCATATGTCACATAGAAAGAGTCTTACCTTCAATATATTCAAATTGTCAAATTTCTGTCATTTTTTTTATGCTTATACTATAGTGATAACATGAATAACAAAATGAGGACACTTTTAGTTATCGTAATTACTACCCACTCCTAAAAATGTTGGACGTGTCCTCCGCCTCCCCTCCGTAATGATGTCTAATCAAGGGTAAACTGGACTATTGTCATTTAGGCCAGGAAAAAAAAAATCAAATAAATCATGCAGTGGATCTACGCCATGCGAGGCTACCAGTGTAACAACGTTCTCGAAACACCACTGTACTGCCCTATACCTACAGTTGATCCAAAATCTGGCAAATGCAGGAATGGAGTTTCATTTGCTCTATACTACATTGATCACATCAATTAATCACACTAAAAGTACTATCGGATAAATTGGAAATTTCGTTCGGGTAAAAAAAAAAAAAAAAAAAAAAAAAAAGTATTTCGAATTCAGGCATTATCTGTTGATCTTTGGGAGGAGGAGGATGTACCTACCATCATGATGATACTGTTGCCCATGGTGATGATGATGTGGATGCTCGTTCTGGTTGAAGGTATGTGAAATATTTTACTTTAATATAATGTGCGTGTTCATCAAAAGTGTCTTTTGTGTGTGGGATTACAAAGGTGAAATACAAACAAACTATGCTTAATATATTGCCTCTTGATAATTATCGATATTGGAATATCATTTGAAGGAGGGTGTGGCCATGTAAAACGATTTTTAAATCTTTTAAAATTTCTCTTAACACTGTCTTTTGTTAGGGTATGTTATAGAGATTGTAGTGCTTTTAAACTGTTATATTCAAAATAGCGTTGGTGATTATAGGCATGATCAAACAACAATTACATTAATCAAAAGCAAAATGGAAATGAATGCGGGAGAAACGATTATAAGAAGGGAGATAGTTAGAATAAATAATTAAGAATTATTGATCACGGGCTTGTTAGCTTGTTTTTGCTTGTTTTGTTTGTTTTTCTACATTGACCATGAGCACAAAGACTTTGAAGAAAACAAGTTCAGGGCAATTTTAATATCTCTATTGTATCGCCCATAATTATATATTAGTCTTTGCGATCGTATATATTTTTATATATATAAAAATATGTGAATTGTTCTCCATGTCAGGTGAAGCCACCATTCCAAATTCCTGCCAGTTACCCTGTAAGAACATAACCACTTCATCAGGAGAGCCAGTCCAACTTATCCCCAAACGGTTTCCAAGATAAACAGCAGTAGCCATGGCAACCTCGAAATATTCGGGTCGTCAACTTTGATGTTGATTTGCAAACTACCAAGTAAGTTCAACGTAAATTGCACCATTTTTATAGATTCATTCATTTTTAAAAGTTTTACCAGAGTTGTATGCACACATTCCGCGTGATACTTTCTTGAGTTCTAGTTCGAAACAATGCCCAAACCCGCGTTTCCTTATACGACGTACCGTAGCGTCCACACACATAATTTCATTGTATAACTATCCCGAAACGGTATACGTTTCGGGATGGTTTTACAATTAATTTGTTGTGTGTGGACACGGGGTAAGTCAATAGTTCATGAGTGATATCTGTTGCCCCGGGTAACAGGCCGCATAAATCATTTGTGCTCAGATCCCCGTTGGTTTACGTGTTCAAATTGTCTTTGTGCGAGCGCGGACACCATACAGTGCTTTTTGTCTGCGATTCCCGAATGATTGAAACCATTAGTCATTTTCAAGCTATAAGATAAGATAAGAATTCTAGATTTTTGTTTCAATTCGGCATATAAAAGGCACATCGACTGCTTTAATATTCGAGGCATATTAAATGTACAATTACCGTTACCATCCTTTTGTTTTACCTATTTTTTTTTGGCCAGGGGAGGGGGGCCGGGCCCCCGGGCTCCCCTTGATCCTCCACTGTAATACATATATATATATATATATAGAGAGAGAGAGAGAGAGAGAGAGAGAGAGAGAGGTGGGGAGAAAGAGAGGAAAGAGGAGGATAATGGGGAAAGGGAGAAAGGATGGAGTGGAGGGGGAATATGGGAAATAGAGGAAAGGAAGGGTGGGGGCATTGAGAAGAAAAGAGGGAGGGGGAGGGATGATATGTATTTCTCTGAGTGTGTCATTTTATCTTTGCCATCCTCTTCATCTATTCCTTCTATCTGTCGTAGGTTGCCTAGCATCGCCATGTAAGAATGAAGGTGTTTGTTCGGAGACGGACTATAGCTATGAGTGTGTGTGCCCTAATGGTGTTTTTGGCCATAGTTGTGAATGTAAGTAGATTTGTTATCATTATCAGGGTTTTTAACAATTATTATTGCAATGACGATATTCGTCATTGCTTCGTCACGTTCTTTTCCTCTTCCGGAAATCCAATTCGTATCTTGGTGCTTTCCTCTTGGCATGTTCCTTTCAATTTTCTGGCATATTCTCTAGCATCTCATTGAGGTCACTACATTTCTCGATTTTCAAAATCACTCATGCATAACCGTCCAGGCGCCGTTTTGTCCGTTTCTTGTCCGTTTTAAGGCCTTTCTTTCTTCTTTCCTATCTTTACCATGGTAAATCGTACATAGTTTTAACAAATTCCTCTAAATAGTCCAAGAAATGTTCTTTCATCTGCGACGCATATTCTGACCTTCAAAATGCCATCTTCGTACTGCAAATACAAATCCGAAATCGACTCCGTCAAAAATCTCTAAATATTTTATTGCTTAAGGTATAGACCCCTAAAAATCTCAAATTACCATAACTTTCTCATACCATTTGTGTTTCGTTACAGTATCTTCATCTCATAATAATTGCACAAAGCCATGTTGAATATCACTGTCCAATGAATATGCAAAAAATAAACAGCCCCCTCTAAAGGCCTTGGAATTGGCTTCTTTCTGTGACCGCGCGTATATCTCCATCGTTCCTGGTCAAACATGTACCTATTTTTGGATTTAGATACTTAAAGACATGCCTTTTCCAGCCAAATAAAAATTATATAGCCTAACTTGTTCTAAAATCACGATCCTTATACTATACGTCAATGAAACTTGACACACACACACGCACACACACACACACACAAACACACATGTATCCAAGCACGTGACAACTGTTTGCCAAATTTGGTAAAATTTGATGACATCAGCGCAAAGTTACTGCCCAAAATGATGATTTACAAAACATTGCGTAACAGCCCGTTTAATCCGTGCAGTGATGTAGATGATGTTCTATGTAGATGGCAATAGTGTCAAACTGACCACAATAAAATGCTCTTTCGAATGATACCAAATATACGTCATATTTTATCACAGAAATGTTTAGTATATCGCGTTTGCACAAGTGTCACTATTCAAATTCCGCTTAATGTTTCTGCCAAGTTATAACACGTATCGGCTATTACGTCATTTTTTTCAGACTGGTTTTCGCCCCCTTACCATATTTTTTCTTCCTTGAAATTTGCCAAGCGCATTCTGGGTGGCTTTTAAAATTCGTCAAAGGGACCATTTTAGACGCCATTATATACTCTGCATGATTGTGTTAGTATGGGCGGCTGTTTGTGCCACAGCACTCGTCGCCACACGTTCATCATGCACCAAATTCAGTTGGTTTTGTACGCAAAACTTGCGAACCCTTTCAAGGTCTCTTCCTCTATTCCAATTCCCTTCAAACTACTTAGGCATAGTCTCTACCGGAATCTCTAGCATCCCTTTAGGGTCAGCGAATTCTTCGTTTCTGGAATCCCTCATGCGTGACCGTCCAGGCGCCATTTTGTCCGTTTCGGGCCGTTTTGGTGGCCTTTCTTTCGCCTTACCTATCTCCACTATCACAGAAGCTATACAGACGTCTTACACAATGTTTTGGATACAAAGTACGAGAGAAGCTCTTTCGTTTGAAACGTAGAAATACGTGCGTCATTGCACGCATATAGTTGTGACACGATTGCATTTCTAGTTATTTTGTTAGTTTATTAGGTAAATTGATTTGCTGTTATCAGTTATCAGTGATAATTATTTCAATTTAAAAAAAGTTTAAATATTTCTAAAGGGATATGGCTACTCTGTTTTTCTGTGCTTTTGTCTGTCCATAAGATTGCAATCTTCAAGAACATTATTCTTCATCTTCGAGAACATTGATTCATGTACATGAATATACATATGAAAATAAATGTCACCAAATATAAATAAAAAGATGTTTATTTTATTTTTCCATCTGTCTGAACTTAATGAAAATGTATTGTTTGTACCAAGGATGCTTATGTGTTTTAAAGATACAAGAATTGATTGATAATCCGTTGTTTTCTGCACCCACTGGAAACTGGAAAACATCTGTTATATATCGTAAAAGGGTGTGATATATTGGAAGGCGACAACCAGTGCTTGTTCCACGGCTTGTTCATTATCATTGTAAAAACAATGCGGTTGAAAAAAAACATACTGAAAATACATAACCTAACGGACTTAAATTGTGCCATTTGTCAAGTAGAAGGCTATTACAAAGACAAAATCCTCAGATCAAGAAGGACTTTACTATTTCTTCTATTTTGTATATTCATTCCTTTTATATCATATGCCACTTTGTATGATGATCTAAATGTCTCATTTTATCTAAATATAGACCTGCCGAGAACATGCGCAGAACTGAAGGCACATAACGGGACCTATCTTATTGATCCAGATGGCCCGAATGGCAACCTATCTGATCCAGTGGAAGTTGAATGTCGAAATGGTAACTTTTACACAGATTGTCATTCAAATTATAATTATTATTCATAGGGCCTATCAAGTGGACATAAAAACAATTTTTTTTAACAAGATGGGATCTGTCGTCTATTACCCCCAAAGTTTTACCCCCAAACTGTGTAGGGAGCGAAAATGAAAATATTTCAGCCACAGTAACATCCATTGGTTGCTCTAGTGTGTCCACTTAATGTTTAGATATTACAATATTATACCCCCGGACAACTATCTCCCGGACAACTATCCTAGGGTGTAGTTGTCCGGGGGTAGTTGTCCTAGGGGATAGTTGTCTGGGGGTAGTTGTCCGGGGGGTAGTTGTCCGGGGATAGTTGTCCTAGGGGATAGTTGTCTGGGGGTAGTTGTCCGGGGGGTAGTTGTCCTGGGTGGTTGCCCTTGGTGGTAGTTGTCCTAGGGGGTGGTTGCCACCCCCCCCCCCCCAAAAAAAAAAAAAAAAAAAAAAAAAAAAATCAACCAAAAATCAACAACAACAAATATCAACAAAAAAATTTACCGCTTCCATTTTTTCTGACATTCTTGGATCAGCCCTTGGCCATGAGCCGTGGCACCAGTGCTCTTTAAGACTATAGAATAAAGAAGGACCACAATTGTTATTGTTATTTATTACAATATACCAAACATGCGTACAAAACAATGTTTCGACCAATTAGCCGGTCATTTTAGCTTTGACATTGAATTAGTAAAGGTCTCCATAGCAATAGCCCCAAGACTGACCATTATATATTATTACGATTTTGATGAAGGAGGAGGGGCTCACACATAAAAGTCATGACCCCTTTTCGTCTTTCACAATGCCGTCTTTACCCTGCCCAAAGGCGTGACCGTCATTTCTCACAACCTTCCTGGTGAACGGCAAGTTCCTCCAGGCTTTGAGGAACAAGGTTCTTACAGACAAGAGGTGGAATACACCCTCCCCATGAATACCATCATTGCAATACTAATGAACTCCAAGAGCTGCAGGCAGTATATCAGAGCAACCTGTTACGAAACATTCATGATAAGTCGCAACGAAGGAACCCACAACATTTACTGGGTCTCAAGACAAGGGATCAAGATGACAAACTGGGGAGATGCACCAAGTGATGTTAAAGGGTGCCTTTGCGGTGTCAACAACAGTATGTATTGTTATTTCATTTTCTAGATAACTCATACAAACAATTCTGGTCCGATCTCATCAAGAATGCTTTTAGTATTGAATAATTTTGTGTTACAAAAGATTGAGGTTTGTCACACAGTAGGAACGCCCTTAATTTTCTCAGACCTGCTAAGCTCCACCCTAAAAAAAGGCTCTAGATCATATTCCCCTAATGAAATCATCTGTCAATCATTAGTGAGCTTACAAGATACAGAGCTGACCATCTTTTTACAAAAAACCATACAATACCAACAGAAGAGTTGCTATGTCAGAAGTGCTGTAGCATCACCAGGAAAAGAAAGGTGTATGTCGTGGTATTGTATGAAAGCATTCAATTCTTTTGTGAGCATGTGCTGATCTGACCAGCTGGGGAAAGTTTCATACCACTGTCTCTTGTGAGCTCACTAACGATTCTTTTTCGGGTGGAGCTTAGCAGGTCTGAGAAAATTAAGGGCGTTCCTACTGTGTGACAAACCTCAATCTGTTTTAACACAAAATCATTCAATACTAAAAGCATTCTTGACATTTGAAAATCTATTACATATATTAAGATGTTCGAATAACAAAATATGAGTTGTATGCAGTCCTGTACATCAACAGGAACGAATATTTGGATTTCACCCGATCTTGACGTTGTTGCTATAATGTATATGCAACATCCACCAAAACATCGATGGGTAATAACACTACTGCTAAATTGTAGATTTATTTTCCTTCTTCTGTACATGTTTAGCTTGCCACACTTCAGGGGATTATTGCAATTGTGATAATTCTGAGCAATGGATGACGGACGAAGGCTTCCTGAGGGACCTAACTCGAATTCCGGTCACCAGACTACATTTTGGAGATACAGGGGGTGAAGATGAAAAGACTAACTACGAACTTGGATTTCTCGAATGTCTATGAGGGCTTCATTCAAGAGGAAGATTTTTATTTTGTTTCAAAGTATTCAAATACTGGGGGGGGGGGTGGGTGTCCTTTAAAGCAAAATCCATCAAGGCCGTCGATCCGTCTTCAGGATGATAATAGGGACTTTTAGATTTGCACGACAAGAACGTGGACTGCCACGTGTGACATCCTTTTGAGGCAATGTGACGTCCTTTTAATGTACTGCCAGTGCCTTAAAAGGACGTCAAATTGCCTTAAAAGGATGTCACACCTAGCAGTCCACGTTCTCGTCGTGCAAATCAAAAATACCCTATTACATGTTTTAATCAGGCTGGGTGGGGATGGCGTTCGGTGTTTATGTCTCTTTGAGATAGTTCCTAAAGCTATAACTTATTTAAGTGCCACATGTGTATATAGTACGCTATACAAAACTAACGTAAGGGTGGTATACATAGGCCTATATTAGATTGAAAGATTTTCAACAAAATTGTTGGGCAGGTATTAGGGGCAGGATATTGCACTTAAATTTGAATAAACAACGCTGTGTCACATGCAAAATTCAATTTAAAGACGTTTACCAATGCACGACGCCTCAGTTTGGCACTAAAATGAGAACATAAAATGGGGAAAAATAAACTCTTGGCGGGGTACTTTTTGTTGATGTTGCTAATGATGAGGATGACGTTGACTACACTCCTAGGGCAGTGGAATAGCTATACTGGCTGCTTGCTATAGCAAAAAACAGAATTGAAAAAAGGGTTTACTCCGTTTCGTTGACAATTAGCTATGCATGAAGTCTTTCGTCTATGGCTGATCGTCAACGTAAAGAAGTTAAGTCTTTTGTCAATTCTGTTTGTTGCTACGGCAGGCAGCCAGTTAAATGAATTCGTATAATCAAATTATGGAAATGCGAGCATTACTTTGAACAAACAGAACTTTGTTATTCCTAGCTCATTTTTCCTGATTGAGGTGGCATATGAAAGTGCGGAAAATGAACAATCTGGGAATGTGATTTGCTCTTTGAAATTCAGATACCGTCCGCCAAATGACTTTTTGGGTACCCTTTCTTCAAATTGATTTTAATCACTCATGTGTGAAATATACATCAAATGAGTTGCATCGAATGAAAGGGGAGGATATAAGCTTTACAAATATGTATCAGTATAATTGTGATTAAGTTATGATAAAACATCGATAATTCTCGGTTTCTTTTTTTCTGGGACGCAGTGTATTTCATGATAGATTTCATTCTGTATACCTTAACAAAAGAAAATACTCATTTAAAGGTACTACGTTCAACTGTGACCCACTGTCCGTTGACGTCCACAAGACAACAACAGCTCTACATGATAATGATATAGGTTTCTACTTCATTTTCTGAATAACAACCCTTTATTTTCTCGAATTACTCGGGATCCATAGTGCAAAATAGAACGACTCTCTTCTTATAGAAGCACCGATTAATGCGAAACGTATAAACTTACCTGATTCACATGCTTTCAAACCATAGCATAACTTTCAATTAAAGAACTGTTTTCATGCTTTTCCAGCTCACTCTCTTCTCTCGAAATTTCTGTAACGATATTATGAGATAGGGAATTATCTTTATCATCCGATGAGGAGATGCTTGTTCTTCCTGTCGTTTCTAAATCCTTCAAAGCATCATTTCCAGAATGTCTTCAATTCATCCGAAAATGAGCCAATTTGGACCTCAGTACACTTAAGACATGACATCAATCTTGTGACGTTTGAAATGTAGTCATTTTGTCTTCAAAGTGTGCTAATCCAAGCTTGTCTTGACGGATATCTCTGATTTTCAAACAAAAGTTATATGAGAACCACAGGAAAAGTGGATTTTAGGTAAATTTGTTCATAACTTGGCGGTTCAACAAAATAATAGGAGTTGCTTGGGGGGGGGGCCTCTAGTTTAACCGTTTCCAATGCAGTTACTTAGTGAAATTCGTCACTGATAATGTCTGCAGTACAAAATAATACAGAACCATTTATGTCTTCATTTTACACAGGGTTATTAATGACTAACACAAACATTTTTTTAATCAAGCTGTTTCAAGTGGGGTTCTCACACAGGAAAATCTTTACAAATCCTATAATCTGTAAATCGAATATGTTGAAATATTTCTTTGAGTAAATTGTGTTTGTCTATATCTTTAGCGTAATTCAAGGGCCCTTTTGAGCCATGTAGTGGGAAAGGGAGATAATATATAGAGAGAGAGAGAGAGAGGGGGGGGGGGGGGGGGGGGGGGAGAGAGCGCGAGAAAGAGATAGAATAGAGAAAGTTAAGAAGATAAGAACGATAAAATAGAGACCGGAGACAAAGACAAAGAAAGACGACAGATTCCATTCTGGACATATTTGATAATGGCATTGCCATGCTACCACCGGGATTATCACATTCAGTTTTAAAAGTAAACAGTCGGTCAGAATATAAACACAGTTTTGCAGGTTGGATATTTGAGCTGTCCTATTTACACAAAGAAGATTATTAATGCCTTGTTTTATTAATTTCATCTGTTAGCATATATAGATATTTTGAACTAAACAAATACTGTTCTGGGTTATCCTATTCTATATCTTCACATCTAGATCAAATGACAGAGTCCACGGAAATTGAAATATAAGTATTGAAGTGTTTTTGTACATATCAAGCTACAGCAACAAAATAGGAATTGCAATTGTAATTTGTACAGTAAATATAACCATATACTTACACGCATCAAAACTCAATGATTAACAGCATAAATAGAGGACAAGACTTTACAGCCATGATAATAATAATTTTAAAAACTGCTCTAAATGTTCACTACTTTAAAAAGAAATGTCTGGTTTTGTCGCATATTACCTCCAGTGAGTCAAGTTTATGATTACGTATTTTTTAAAGCTTAATTTGCTTCAACCATGAAAAACAATCAACATAAAGACGATTGAATCTGATAGTTTTTGTGCTTGAATTGAATTGACCACATTTAAATATTTCTGTAAGATGGTGCTGCTGATTAGTTGTCACACACTTAAACGAAATTAAAAAGAGAATAAGAGGAAAATTTAAAAACAAATAAACAAAGTATAATAAAATCGAATAAGATACAATACAATGAAATACAATGCAATGAAACATCTACCTCTTCTGATGACAGAGTGACCCTTATGGTAACTCTACAATTTTCAAACTGAAAACGTATAACTTAAAGAATGCATTTAATATTGGAACAAATATTATGAAATATGTAATAACTTAAAGATTTTATTAGTAAAGAGTAATCATAACATGATGGCCTCGCTTTACCCCAAATTTTCCTGTCCCATCTTGCCCCACCATAGCTTATGATCATTAAACTTTATCATTTTCAAACCACTTTTGTGCGAATTCCGTACAAGGATTACGTAACAAAACTCTCGACAACACAAACTCTTACAGATTACTATACACCTGCTGGAATCATATGAGTACGGGCACAATTTTTCTACGGGGGTGGGGTGGTGGACGTGGAGACTGAGGTCACTTGCCAATTCGAATTACCACTTTATACATTTTGCAAGAGAGCGATGCGAGTAAAGACAAAAAAATATAGAGGAAATGTATTGAAATATTACATATAAAAACTACAAACACATGTAGACCACCACACTGCCCGAACATTAGGTGTCAAGTACCGGAATATTGGTAGTTTCTAAATTGACGAGAGGGAGGGGTTGCATATAGTGGCAGAATTTTTTTTCGTGTATATTTACTTTCTACAAAACAAAAATCTTATCCATTTCTAATCCTGCAACTGACCGAATTGAGTTCATCTAGGATCATAGATTTCGAGATGCGAAAAAGTATAAACATCCGAATCCAACCTTAATTATTCTATTAATGTTTCTTAGTTGGCGATTTCTTTGATGGTCCACTAGACCGACAGCCCATGAAACCATCAGAGCACCAAAATGTCGGTCATCTGGGCTTTCTAGGCAATTTTAATGATTTTCGTTAGATTGATGGTCCGCGATTCCGACATCCTTTTAACTTCCCATGTGTATTTTTCCTTTGTATCGGTCTACTGGGTTGTTGGTCACGTTAGCTGGTGGTCCCATGTGTCGTCGTAATCGTTACACTTTTGTAAGTTCATTTTGTGTTCGATACTTTCTTATTTAAGTCTTTGAGCCTTACAAAGTAATATTTTAATAATTTTTCATTCATTCATTTATTCATTTAATTTCTTGCTTGCTTAAATGTGAGTTAGTAGTGAGAAGTCGCTCCTACTAGCCTGGAGGACCCCTTTAAAAGCTTGTACGGTCATGTCCCTTAAAATCAAGTATTTAGAATTACAGTCCATGGTTACAATAGCAAGGGAATATTTGTGTGAAAAATTGTTTATCAGTCTGCGAAAATAAAGATTTGGGTTAAATACGTGTGCTACGTGACGAGAGCAAAACGAAATGTAAACATTTCAAACGATTCGTCTAATATTTGATATGACAAATTCGAGATAATTAATCATCATAACGTGATCCATATTTATTCCTTTACAAAATTAAGACTGATTGGTTGTCAGAATGGTCCCCAGGGGCGGCGATCCCGGGGGGTACAGGGGGGGGGGGGCACGTCCCCCCTCAAATTTTTTAGGGAGGGATCGTCCCCCCCTGAAAATTTGAAAAAAGTTCAAAAAAATAAGCGTAAAGCAAATACTGACTAAAAACTGCAACAAACTTCAAGGCTCTGGAAGGCCCAAGAGTGCAGCGTTTAGACAAATATAAATGCAAAAATCTTCTCGCTCGGGAGCTACGCTCCCTCGCATAATATTCTTCAGAGTGTACAAGTAAATATTGCAGAAAAGTGAAATGTGAAAAAGATATAGTGCTTGTTTTCATACTATTGTTTTGCTAAGGAATGTAATTTGTTAATACAACAAAGCTTTGAGGGGATACTGGGATAGTCACTTCCGTCACCGCCACCCCTCTCGTTCACTATACTCTTTTACACTGGCGTAATGATGGGGGGGGGGGCGAGGGCTTGCCCCCCCCGAATAACATTCAAACGTGGTTTATTTCTAATTCCATACCAGTGATTTACAAATGTTGCTGAAATGGCATGATTTTTTCCCTAATTTTCCGGGGGCTCTGCCCCTTGGACCCCACCAACATGCCCTAAGGCGTGGCCCTGGTTGCTTATCTGACCGTAATTAAATCACTAAAAACCCTGAGCTTCCGGGGGCTCCGCCCCCTGAACCCCACAGGGGCCCTGAGTCGAGCTTATCTGACCGTAAATTATATGCCTATAAACCATATATGCCTAAAAACCCTGAGCTTCCGGGGGCTCTGCCCCTTGGACCCCACCAAGGGCCCTAAGGCGTGCCCCTGGTTGCTCATCTGACCGTAATTAAATCCCTAAAAACCCTGAGCTTCCGGGGGCTCCGCCCCCTGAACCCCACCAGGGGCCCTGAGTCGAGCTTATCTGACCGTAATTATATGCCTATAAACCGTAATTATATGCCTAAAAACCCTGAGCTTCCGGGGGCTCCGCCCCCTGGACCCCAATAGGGGACCTAACGCGGGCCCCTGGAGGCTCACCTATCCATTATTAAATGCCTAAAACCCCGCCCCATGACCCCCGCCGGGGCTTTGCCCCTTGACCGCAAGCCAATTTACGCTCCATTTACTTCGCTCCTGACCGAAAACCTGATCGAATACATTTTAGCCCCCCCCCCCCCCCCTGTAAAAAACGTTCCGCGGGGCCTGCATGTACCATGTAAAAGTGGGGGTGATGCGGATTTTTTTCTTCTCCCCCCCAAAAAAAACAACAACAAACAAATACATTTTCACTCATTACTACACTGCTCCCCGTCCCTAGCATTTCGTACCTCCCCCCCCCCCCGGTTATAAAAAGAAATCACCGCCCCTGATGGTCCCTGACACGATTTAGAATAAACAAATACAAATCATGGAAATTATTAACCACTGAATAAACTAAATAAAAGACAAAGGTCAAAGTAGGCCTTTGAAACCCGGTGGCATCATAACCACCTGGGACTGAAATTGATAGGATAACAGAAATCACGTGACAAATAAAGGGGTTATCAAAACGTTCCTACCAAACATGCTAAAAGTACACGACATTATTTTGCGAAACTCGTAGCAGTTGGTTGGGTGCGCTATTCTACAGCCAACATTCGACGTAATTTATTTTCGGGACTAGGCTATTAACGTCTCTACTGCTAGATTAATGCACGGCCGAGGACACTACATGAGTGGTCCATAAAAAGTAAGTTTTATGACAGTTACATGGTTATGCAGAAGTAACCGTTGTGAAGTGTAATCAGAAAATTGCATATCATTAAAATATATGACGTGTTTACCTAAAATGCAGTCGCTGAAGGCGAAGGTGCTAGACTTGCTTTGATACGATAAGGGCGGAAGGCTTTTAAAGCGAATATAAATAATATAAATTCGTCTGTTTTATTGAGGTCCTTTTTTGTTATACTCATTTCGTTTTTTGTTTTTAATGTTCTGTTTGTTTACATATTGAATAAATGTAACTCTTTCTCTGACTCTCTAACTCTTCGCGTTTATCCCTTTACTTCTGAGTGAAACTGTTCTTCCTGTATTGTATGTAATGCATATAAATGAATGTTTTTGTGTGAATATGGATGTAGGCATTATGAAAATTTGAAAAAGTGCAAAAAAAAAAGTGTAAAGCAAATACTGACTAAATACTGCAAGAAACTTTAAGGATCTTGAAGGCCCAAGAGTGCAGTGTTTAGACAAATAAAAATGCAAAAATCTTCTCGCTCGGGAGCTACGCTCCCTCGCATAATATTCTTCAGAGTGTACAAGTAAATATTGTAGAAAAGTGAAATGTGAAAAAGATATAGTGCTTGTTTTCAAACTATTGTTTTGCTAAGGAATGTAATTTGTTAATACAACAAAGCTTTGAGGGGATACTGGGATAGTCACTTCCGTCACCGTCACCCCTCTCGTTCACTATACTCTCTCACACTGGCGTAATGATGGGGGGGGGGGGCGAGGGCTTGCCCCCCGAATAACATTCAAACGTGGTTTATTTCTAATTCCATAAGAGTGATTTACAAATGTTGCTGAAATGGCATTATTTTTCCCTAATTTTCCGGGGGCTCTGCCCCTTGGACCCCACCAAGGGCCCTAAGGCGTGGCCCTGGTTGCTCATCTGACCGTAATTATATGCCTAAAAACCCTGAGCTTCCGGGGGCTCCGCCCCCTGGACCCCAATAGGGGCCCTAACGCGGGCCCCGGAGGCTCACCTATCCGTTATTAAATGCCTAAAACCCCGCCCCATGACCCCCGCCGGGGCTTTGCCCCTTGACCGCAAGCCAATTTACGCTCCATTTACTTCGCTCCTGACCGAAAACCTGATCGAATACATTTTAGCCCCCCCCCCCCCCCCCTGTAAAAAACGTTCCGCGGGGCCTGCATGTACCATGTAAAAGTGGGGGTGATGCGGATTTTTTTTCTTCTCCCCCCCAAAAAAACACAACAAACAAATACATTTTTACTCATTACTACACTGCTCCCCGTCCCTAGCATTTCGTACCTCCCCCCCCCCCCCCCCGGTTATAAAAAGAAATCACCGCCCCTGATGTTCCCTGACACGATTTAGAATAAACAAATACAAATCATGGAAATTATTAACCACTGAATAAACTAAATAAAAGACAAAGGTCAAAGTAGGCCTTTGAAACCCGGTGGCATCATAACCACCTGGGACTGAAATTGATAGGATAACAGAAATCACGTGACAAATAAAGGGGTTATCAAAACGTTCCTACCAAACATGCTAAAAGTACACGACATTATTTTGCGAAACTCGTAGCAGTTGGTTGGGTGCGCTATTCTACAGCCAACATTCGACGTAATTTATTTTCGGGACTAGGCTATTAACGTCTCTACTGCTAGATTAATGCACGGCCGAGGACACTACATGAGTGGTCCATAAAAAGTAAGTTTTATGACAGTTACATGGTTATGCAGAAGTAACCGTTGTGAAGTGTAATCAGAAAATTGCATATCATTAAAATATATGACGTGTTTACCTAAAATGCAGTCGCTGAAGGCGAAGGTGCTAGACTTGCTTTGATACGATAAGGGCGGAAGGCTTTTAAAGCGAATATAAATAATATAAATTCGTCTGTTTTATTGAGGTCCTTTTTTGTTATACTCATTTCGTTTTTTGTTTTTAATGTTCTGTTTGTTTACATATTGAATAAATGTAACTCTTTCTCTGACTCTCTAACTCTTCGCGTTTATCCCTTTACTTCTGAGTGAAACTGTTCTTCCTGTATTGTATGTAATGCATATAAATGAATGTTTTTGTGTGAATATGGATGTAGGCATTATGAAAATTTGAAAAAGTGCAAAAAAAAAAGTGTAAAGCAAATACTGACTAAATACTGCAAGAAACTTTAAGGATCTTGAAGGCCCAAGAGTGCAGTGTTTAGACAAATAAAAATGCAAAAATCTTCTCGCTCGGGAGCTACGCTCCCTCGCATAATATTCTTCAGAGTGTACAAGTAAATATTGTAGAAAAGTGAAATGTGAAAAAGATATAGTGCTTGTTTTCAAACTATTGTTTTGCTAAGGAATGTAATTTGTTAATACAACAAAGCTTTGAGGGGATACTGGGATAGTCACTTCCGTCACCGTCACCCCTCTCGTTCACTATACTCTCTCACACTGGCGTAATGATGGGGGGGGGGCGAGGGCTTGCCCCCCGAATAACATTCAAACGTGGTTTATTTCTAATTCCATAAGAGTGATTTACAAATGTTGCTGAAATGGCATGATTTTTCCCTAATTTTCCGGGGCTCTGCCCCTTGGACCCCACCAAGGGCCCTAAGGCGTGGCCCTGGTTGCTCATCTGACCGTAATTATATGCCTAAAAACCCTGAGCTTCCGGGGGCTCCGCCCCCTGGACCCCAATAGGGGCCCTAACGCGGGCCCCGGAGGCTCACCTATCCGTTATTAAATGCCTAAAACCCCGCCCCATGACCCCCGCCGGGGCTTTGCCCCTTGACCGCAAGCCAATTTACGCTCCATTTACTTCGCTCCTGACCGAAAACCTGATCGAATACATTTTAGCCCCCCCCCCCCCCCCTGTAAAAAACGTTCCGCGGGGCCTGCATGTACCATGTAAAAGTGGGGGTGATGCGGATTTTTTTTCTTCTCCCCCCCCAAAAAACACAACAAACAAATACATTTTTACTCATTACTACACTGCTCCCCGTCCCTAGCATTTCGTACCTCCCCCCCCCCCCCCCGGTTATAAAAAGAAATCACCGCCCCTGATGTTCCCTGACACGATTTAGAATAAACAAATACAAATCATGGAAATTATTAACCACTGAATAAACTAAATAAAAGACAAAGGTCAAAGTAGGCCTTTGAAACCCGGTGGCATCATAACCACCTGGGACTGAAATTGATAGGATAACAGAAATCACGTGACAAATAAAGGGGTTATCAAAACGTTCCTACCAAACATGCTAAAAGTACACGACATTATTTTGCGAAACTCGTAGCAGTTGGTTGGGTGCGCTATTCTACAGCCAACATTCGACGTAATTTATTTTCGGGACTAGGCTATTAACGTCTCTACTACTAGATTAATGCACGGCCGAGGACACTTCTGTACATGAGTGGTCCATAAAAAGTAAGTTTTATGACAGTTACATGGTTATGCAGAAGTAACCGTTGTGAAGTGTAATCAGAAAATTGCATATCATTAAAATATATGACGTGTTTACCTAAAATGCAGTCGCTGAAGGCAAAGGTGTTAGACTTGCTTTGATACGATAAGGGCGGAAGGCTTTTAAAGCGAATATAAATAATATAAATTCGTCTGTTTTATCGAGGTCCTTTTTTGTTATACTCATTTCGTTTTTTGTTTTTAATGTTCTGTTTGTTTACATATTGAATAAATGTAACTCTTTCTCTGACTCTCTAACTCTTCGCGTTTATCCCTTTACCTCTGAGTGAAACTGTTCTTCCTGTATTGTATGTAATGCATATTAATGAATGTTTTTGTGTGAATACGGATGTAGGCATTATTGGAAATGAATGCAGGCGCGGATCCAAGATTTCTTAGGGGGGGGGGGAGGCCCAAATTTGGAATTATGCGAGCCAAATATTGGTACGTAATGGTGACCAGCAGTGACGTAATGGGGGGGGGGGTGGGTGCAGGGAGGGGCGAGTTTTTCCCCTACCTCCTCCGCGAAGCGCGGAAGCTTCGACATTTCAATAAATTATTAAAGAAAGATGGCGATTCGTTGTACCGTTCCCAAAAATAATCCTCGTCTGAATTCTTTCCCCCCCTCCCGCGCGAAGCGCGGAAGCTTTTACGTTTCATTAAATCATTAGAGAAAGAAGACGATTCGTTGTGTCGTTATCGACTCTTAATCTTCGTCTAAATTCAGTTCCCTTCCCTCCCACGCGAAGCGCGGAAGCTTCGACGTTTCATTAAATTATTAGAGAAAGAAGACGATTCGTTGTAGCGCTCTCGAAAATAATCCTCGTTTGAATTTATTTTTCCCCTCCCGCGCGAAGCGCGGAAGCTTTTACGTTTCAATAAATCATTAGCAAAAGAAGACGATTCGTTGTACCGTTATGAATTTTAATCCTCGTCTAAATTCAGTTCCCCCTCCAGCGCGAAGCTTTTACGTTTCATTAAATCATTAGAGAAAGAAGACGATTCGTTGTACCGCTCTCGAAAATAATCCTCGTCTGAATTAAGTTTCCCCCCTTTCCGCGCGAAGCGCGGAAACTTTTACGTTTCATTAAATCATCAGAGAAAGAAGACGATTCGTTGTAGCGCTCTCGAAAATAATCCTCGTTTGAGTTTATTTTTCCCCTCCCGCGCGAAGCGCGGAAGCTTTTACGTTTCAATAAATCATTAGCGAAAGAAGACGATTCGTTGTACTGTTATGAATTTTAATCCTCGTCTAAATTCAGTTCCCCCTCCAGCGCGAAGCTTTTATGTTTCATTAAATCATTTAAGAAAGAAGACGATTCGTTGTACCGCTCTCGAAAATAATCCTCGTCTGAATTAAGTTTCCCCCCTCCCGCGCGAAGCGCGGAAACTTTTACGTTTCATTAAATCATCAGAGAAAGAAGACGATTCGTTGTACCGTTCTCGACTCTTAATCCTTGTTCAAATTCAGTTCCCTCCCCTCCCGCGCAAAGCGCGGAAGCTTCGACGTTTCATTGAATTATTAGAGAAAGAAGACGATTCGTTGTACCGCTCTCGAAAATAATCCTCGTCTGAATTTATTTTCCCCCTCCTGCGCGAAGCGCGGAAGCTGTTACGTTTCAATAAATCATTAGCGAAAGAAGACGATTCGTTGCACCATTATAAATTTTAATCCTTGTCTGAATTAGGTTCCACCCCCCCCCCCACACCTTCCTGCGCGAAGCGCGGAAGCTTTGACGTTTTATTAAATTATTAGAGAAAGAAGACGATTCGCTGTTCCGTTCTCGACTCTTATTTCCGTCTGAATTTCTTTGTCTACTCCCTTTTCTTCCTACGTCCTCTTCCTTTTCACTCCTCTCTTTTTTGGGGGGACCACCTCACCCCCCCCCTGGCTACGCGCCTGCGGACAGATTATGTTGATACCTTGTCCGCCCCCGGAAGCTCAGGGGTTTAAGGCAATAATTTACGGTCAGATTAGCATTCAGGGGTCCGCCTTAGGGCCCTAGGTGGGGTCCAGGGGGCAGAGCCCAGGAAGTTCAGGGGTTTAAGGCATTTAATTATTTTGATACCTAATTGTGACACTGACAGGTCACTAATTGGCGTGGGGTTCAGGGGGCGGAGCCCCCAGAAGCTCAAGGGTTTTAGGCACTCAATTACGGTCAGATGAGTATCAAGGGGCTCTTGGTTGGGCCCAGGGGGCAGAGCCCCCGGAAGCTCAAGTGTTTTAGGCGTTTAATTACGGTCAGATGAGCATCTTGTGATACCTTATTATTTTGTGACACTGGCAGGATAATATTTGGCGTGGGGTCCAGGGGGCAGAGCCCCTAGAAATCAGGGGTTTTAGGCATTAAATTACCGTCAGATGAGCATCTAAGGGCCTTAGGGCCCTAGGTGGAATCCAGGGGGCAGAGCCCTCGGGGTTTTAGGCATTTAATCATGGTCAGGTGAGCATATTTTGATACCTAATTATAATGTGACACTGGCAGTTAACTATATTTTCTTTCTTGCTCTCTTTCTTTCTATTTCTCTTTAATATATTTTTCAAAAAAAGTGGCGGGGGGGGGGGGGGGGGGCCTCGACGATCCCGATCCCCGCCGTTCCGCGGGCCCTGACATGTAGGCATCTCAAGAAGCATTTTCTTGCCTGGCTGTAAATTTAGGAATTTGTCATTTTCCAACAAACGCATAAAAAAGTATAATTTACTTAAAAGCGAGGAAAAATCTAGCAAAATTATGTCATTTCAGCATTATTTGTAAACCACGGTTATGGAATTAGAAATAAACCACGTTTGAATTTTATTTCCCCAAAGCCCCCCCCCCCCCCCCCCCCACCTGATCTACACCTTGTTGGCGGGAATATTGAAACTGATATCCCTTACCTTTCTTCATTCTCTTTTTTTTCTTCTTTCCCTTTCCCTTTCTCTCCTCTTTCCCTTTCCCTTCCCTTCCTTCTCTCTCTCTTTTAGGTTTGCTGGGGGGGGGGGCATGGTCATTTTGACCCCCACCCCGCTCCACACATTATTGGCGGGATTAACCGCAACTGATCTCCCCTTCTTTTCTCCCTTTTCTTTTCTTCTTCCTCTTTTTTGTTCCCTTTTAGCTATTCTCTTTTCCTTTTCATTCCTTCTCTCTTTTTTTTTTAGCGGGGACGGGAGGGGGGGGGGGGGGGGAGGGAGCAACGGCTTTTTGCCCCCTCCCCCCACCCCGATCCACAACTTGTTGGCGGGAAAATTGCAACTGATATTCCCCTTCTTTTATTTTCTTTTTCCCCTTTTTTACTTCCCTTTATCTCCTCTTTTCCTTTTTTCCCCCTTTCCTTCCTTCTCTTTTATTTTTTGATTGTAGGGGGGGGGGGGGGCAACAGCCTGGGAGGCAAGTCCTCCCCCCTGATCTCCTTCTTCTCTCTTTTCTTTTCTTCTTCCTCTTCTTTTTTCCCTTTCTCTCCTCTTTCCCTTTCCCTTCTTTTCCTTCTCTCTCTCTCCATTTTTTTTGGCGGGGGGGGGGGGGGGGGGCAAGGCCCGCTCGGCCCCCTGGATCCGCGCCTGTTGGAATGAATGGGTGGGTGTGTGTTTTTGCTTCTATTACTATTGCCTGTTTATTTATTTTATTTATATTTCATTTGTGTTCATTTTTTAGTATTTATTTGAACAGGGCCCATCCTTACAAGTTTTGCTTACTAAGGGGTACTTCAAAATTATGTTTTGTATGTATTCATTATGTAAATTTGTATGTTTCCAATCGAAAAATAAATTGAAATTTAATTGAATTGAATAAAATTTAATTTAAATTAAATTAGTGCGAAGTGAAAACTAAGACTTAACGTAACTGACCAGGGTTTCCAAGAAAAGCAGAGCTTGATGCTTTGAGACCCCTTTCTGATGTATAGCTTCATTATTTCACTTGGTATAGGGTGAATGCATCATGGGGGTGAACACGGATGGCGAGAAAATAAGTTCAGGATCAACCCTACCAGCCGGAGTTAAGGTAAGCAAAATGTATTTTAAGGCTTACGCATTTTAGAAGGCTTACTCATTAAAGTCTAAATGAAATTATATGACATGTATATTTATTTATGTGAAATACTTAAAGACTGTTTAAGAGATTGATATACTATACGATCTCACTCCGGATGTTCAAACACATTCACGAAGAATGTAACCCACTCACATTTGCCAACAGAACGATTTAAATAAAAATCAATCCGCAAAACAGCTAATTTTCTTCCAGGGAATGGAACATCTGATACCAATATTCAGTCGGTCATCTCTGTAGATCGACTTCTTATTAGTGTCGCTAGACCGACTGCCCGGGAGACTGTAAACACATAGAAATACATACGACAGCTCATGGAACCGAATCAACACGGAATTACCTAACAGAAGATAAACGAAGTCATGCAGGCTTTCGGCCTCGTAGGCCGTCAGTGTCGTGAACCTTTGAAACAGTTTTCAGAAGGCCTGCGGCACTGACATGGCCGGTCTCTTGTGTTTTGTTCTGGTACCTTAAAGGTAATACAAAGTTTTGGGAAATTTTGAAAATTGGATGGATAGTAAATCTTTACAATTTTGATATATTAGGATGCCCCTGTGGATGTATAATAAGCACTAGGAAATTCAGCCCCTAAAACACTTCTGCTTTCGAGAAATATTGAATATAAATATTTACCGGTACTCCCGGTAAATTTGGCTAACTTTCAAATAGCGCCTACGGCCGTACGATGGTAGCTGCGACCATGAATCTCAGAATATGTAGTTGTGATATATAATTTCCAAACGGGAATAGCTAATCGTTCGATTTTGGTCAAGAAACATTGTTTTATAGTTCAATTAATATCTTGACCTTGATAGGGAGCTATACAAGATAAAGAGTTTATTATTAACAATTTCATAAATTTAGACTCGATTATGAACCGCAATAATGATCACTGAATATTGTATGATCGCATATGCTTCCAATATGTCCATTTGAACCAAAGTCATGACCCCATACCAAAACTTTATATTACCTTTAACTCAGCCGGCCTCAAACCACATCCAGAGGTGGACTGTGTCCACCTGGCCTCAGTCCGGCCTCAGTCCAGCTTCAGTCCAGCCTCAGTCCGGCTTTTCAAAAAAAGTTGGTGTTACACATTACGTCGAGCCGCCTCCGGGGCCGGCCTCGGTCCACTTTCAGACGTATGTGTAACAGGGGTCTAAGATAGTAAGAGTTTCTTGTTTGCTCTAGATGTCTGATGTGGTTAATAATAGTAATATTGACCGCCTAATTCAGGGCAATACGACTTGTCCTATATCACCCTCACCTTCGGTTCGGGCGATTAATGTCGTATTGCCCAAAAGGCAGTCAATATTACTTAAATATTGTATGGGGTTAGTGTAGTTTAACAAGAATCAATTCCTTATTTTTGCTTCAAAAGAGAGCGATTCGCATAATCACTAACTCAAATTATATATCACACACGGAACCTCTATTTCATCGTTTAAAAACATTAAAAATACAAGATATTCAACTTTTTTCAGACAAGCATGTTTACGTATAAATATATTCTCATAATCAACTACCATCTCTTTTCCCCAACATTTACAGTTTAAACTCAAACATTCACAGAAATCCCACCCGTTGTTCAACAAATTATCACTTAGAAAATCCTAAAATACTTTTAGCCCAAAAGTCAGTAAGACATCATTCATTCATTCAAATTGTGTTTGTCCAAAAGGAATACATGCATTATTCACAGATAAAAATAAATAAAGTGTACATGTGACATGATTCATGATACATACAACATAAAACGAGTATCTAGAGAAAATAAACATATAGCACTTAAGTATTCTCATTATACCGTGTGAGTCAAAAAAAAGTTTACACCTAGAAAATTGCTAATTATTTTAAAAATCATCTATGAACAGTAAATTATTATACATCTTATAAAAGAGTGTTTTATCCCAAATCATTTGGTATCATTTTTGTGTGGTATATGTTCACGCTTGGATGAACAGGAGGCATTGTTGCGAGAGTGTGAAAATCCACTTGCGCCAAAATGATGCCTACAGCATGTATTATGTTTGGATTAGCAGAGTGAGAGAATGAATTGAATGTATCAAATGAAATGCATTGCATATGCTTTTTGTAGAAGCAAAGTCACACCGGGAGTCACACACGCACGCACACACACACACACACACACACACACACACATGTTCGTTGATATTTGATATTCGATATTTGATATGTGTGGCATGATTAATTTTGTCACTACTTGGTCACTACTGAAAACAAGGAGATAACATCGCATGATGATATTATATCAGAAGTTGTATTATTCTTCTCTAAATTGTATGAAAATAATCCTCTTGTTAATCTAGACTTAAATACAATATTAAATGATCCAGATATAAGTAAATTAACAACTTTAATGTCACAGAAGCTCGAAGGAGAACTCTCCATCGATGAAGTTCATCAAGCACTTATAAATATGAAAAATAATAAATCACCTGGTCTAGATGGATACACCGTCGAATTTTTCAAACTTTTTTGGAAAGAATTACACATATTTTTAGTGAGATATTTGAACTCTGCATATTCATCCGGAATGTTCTATACACAGAAGTTAGGAGTCATCACTTTAATTCCCAAAGGAAAAAAAAGATAGACATTATTTGAAAAATTGGAGACCCATATCTTTATTGAACGTGGTGTATAAATTAGGTTCCGCTTGTATAGCAAACAGATTAAAAAACGTACTTCCTTTTCTTATACATGAAAATCAGAAAGGCTTTATGTCAGGGCGCTTCATTGGAGAAAATATCCGTTTGCTATATGATTTATTTTTGTATACTGATATCAATGACATTCCTGGTTTATTGCTGCTTATAGATTTTGAAAAAGCATTTGATTCTATTTCTCATGATTTTATTAGAAAAGTATTGCACTTTTTAAAGTTTGGTCCCACTATTGTAAAATGGGTTAATGTATTCTATGAAAATGCTCAATCCTGTGTATTAATCAATGGACACCTGTCTCCAAGATTTTCAATAGAGCGAGGTTGTCGTCAAGGAGATCCCATGTCAGCTCTTATCTTTCTATTAAGCGCCGAAATAATAGGTCTTTTGTTTAGAAATTCCGATTCCAGTGTTGGTTTGAGCTTACCTGGTAGACAACTTACAATAATTCAATATGCAGACGATACTCTTCTAAAATTGAACAGGTCAATAATGGAATTAAACAGTGCATTAAACATTTTAGATAAATATAATGCAATGCCGGGCTCACGATTAATTGGGCAAAAAGAATTTCCGTTTCGGTTTAATAAAATTTGGAGTGGACTTTAAAAGATTATTATTATTATTATTATCATTACAGAAGACACATGCGATTGGGATTGGAGGATTTAAACACAAGAAAGATGGTGTTCTTTTGAATAGAAATCTAAATTGGGTATTTGATGATTATTTCAGATATTTAGGTATAGACTTTTGTACGGATTTGCCCAAATTGATAATTCACAATTATAATGAAAAATTTAAAGAAATCAAAAGTCAAATGACATCGTGGTTAAGGCGATACTTAACTGTTCTTGGAAGAATCACTGTCGTCAAGTCATTGTTAGTATCAAAATTAAACTACCCTTTTTTGTCCCTCCCTAAGCCTGGTGAAAATCTTTTGAAAGATATAAATGCTCACTTTTATAGATTTATATGGGGGGAGAAACCTGATAAAATAAGTAGAAATCAAATGTCACAAAGTTACTCAGACGGAGGGGTTAAAATGATAAATATATATACACATTGCCAATCATTAAACATTTCCTGGATTAAGAGATTAGTAATTGGCTCAATAGATAGCAATATCCTCTGTCTTTTGCAATCTTTCTTGCCTGAACGGCAAGATTTAAACTATATATGGGAAACAATTTTTTTCGGGAACTGGCAAGAAATGTTCACGGCTTATAGTTCGCTCTTGTCCATGCATTATGATAACATTTCTCGCCAACCCTTATGGAATAATAATTACATTAAAATAGGCAATAGCTCAATATAAAATAAAAAATTGTGTCAAAAGGGAGTTCGTTTTGTGATATTTTAGATTTTTTTCTCTCTGGAACCCTTTCAAGAAAAGTATAATATTCAAATAATTTTTCTTTTTTATCGTGGATTATGCGATGCAATTAAACAAGGGTTTAACAATTGTACTATTTTTAACAAGGTGCCATAACCTCTTTTCCCAGATACAATTGCATTTGTTTTGAAACGTATTAAAGGATGTTCACATATCTATGCAATTTTATTAAAGAGAAGAAAAGGACTATGTAAAGTTTTCTTAAATGGTAATGCATTGTCGACCTGGATTATAAGATTTGGGAAACATATTGTTCTATTGGATTTAATTGTACCATTGATGTGGGCTTACGATGGTTTCAGTTTAAAGTCTTGCAACGCATATTATATACGAACGATCTACTCTTTAAAATGAATTTAGTCCCAAGAAAAGAATGTACATTTTGTAATGAACAGATTGAAACAGTTATACATCTGCTATGTGAATGTACGCATGTTAAAAATATTTGGGGTATAGTTTAGAACACTGGATTAATACTGGAACCGAAAATAAATTAACATTTTCATTACAAGATAAATTATTTGGTTTAAAAGGTTCAAATAATTATGTATTGAATTGCATACTGATTGTGGTGCGACAGATGGTGTATACTTGCAAAATAAAGAAACAATTGCCCGACTTTGATAATGTTAGAGTTTCGATTATAAATTACTTCAAAAACGAAAAGTATACTGCAAATTCGAATTGTAGAAATAATAAATTCACAAGAAAATGGTTCAATTCAGGAATTTGTTTACTTAAAATGATATTTTTTCTGTATTTGTTTTTCTTTCCATGAGTGTCAGAAATGAGTTATTGATTTGTTAGTTTTATGTTAACTCAACAGTTCAACAATACTTGTATCTTGAAAAGCCAATTTTATTTATGTTGTAATGTAAATTACCTTGAATATATATTTTTGTATGTTTTTCAAATGAAAATCAATAAAATCCATGTGGAGGGAAAAATATGGAAGAAAAGAAAACTGATTAATTTTGTAAGGGATGCTATTTGGATCTGCAAAAACCGATTTAATACCCAAGTCCCAATTATTTTATTTAAACATCACACAAGCAACTTTGGCGCAAGTCGAATTTTGCATTCTCGTAAACAATGCTTCCGGTTCATCCAAGCGTGACCACATACCACATTAAATGATACTAATAATTTGGGATAAAACACTCTTTCATAAGATGTATAATAATTTGTTTTTCATAGATGATTTTTAAAATAATTAGCAATTTTCTAGGTGTTAACTTTTTTTGACTCACACTGTATAGATATTTTCTCTGAATTTACATCATTGACAATATTTGTTCCTATATCCAGAGTAATTACCTGAACAATAGAACATTGTAATTATCATTACAATTATCATTATCAATATTAATAATATTATCATTATTATTTGTATTGTTATTATTAGTTTTACTCATTATTTCATTATGATAATAAAATATATATAGGCAAATTATGGACCACGAACAGTTTAATTTATTTATGATTTATGATGGAAAAATAAGGTGCAGTCATCCACCTATTACAATACGTAATACAATAGCAGCATACAAGTCGCCATGTCAGACATGCTGTAGCATAACCAGGAAGGCAAATGCAATGATGATGTATTGTAAATATGTATGGAAGCATGCAATTCTATTATGAACGTGTGCTAAGCTGGGGAAATTACATACCCGTGGCTATTCTAGAATATTAGTTTAGTCTGACATGTCTGACATAGCAACTTATATGTTACTATTGTTTGTGGTATTACAGGTGGTCAACTTTGGCAAAGTTGCATACCACTTTCTCAAGTTAGCTCATAGATGACTGACAGATGATGTCACAAGGGGGATGAGGTCTGGAGGTTTTGGGGTTTTTTGGAGTTTGAAGAAAAAAATATTTCAACAAATATTAAAAAATCTATGAAACAAATTCAGAAGTTTACATATCAAAATATGAGATGTGTGCAGGACTGCACACCAACAGGAATACACTTGTATTTCGATGTCATGGGCCCTTTAAGTGTGGTTGTATCGTATCGAAGGTTAATGAAAAGTCTACAAACAATGCTCTTGCGTATTAAACGTCTCGGTGTGTCAAAATGTTCTTGTAGCGTGTGCACAAAAAAAGAACGGCATCATTCGCATACCTATTCGGTTGATACGCAAAGTGAAGGGGGTCAATACTGGCGCGAATCGGTCCAATGAGATTTCTCAAAACAATTCTCTCAAGGCATTTCATTACAATCGACGTTAACGCATGGACCAGATGTTTGGAACTCCTTACCTGATACAATAAGGCATTGTTCATCTCTCTATTCTTTTAAATCATCTCTTTAAAAAACTCTTAATCGAATTATCTACATAACTGATTTCAACATGCAGTAGGCATGATATCTCTAACTTTGGTCCCAATGCAACTCATCTTTGCAAATTTTGTATTCTATTTCGTATTCTTGGATTCCTTTATTGAAAGGCTACATTTGTTTCCACTCCACTATAGAACACAGAGCTACGTACACATCCACTTTTCGACACACACACACACACACACACACATACGCACGCTCGCGCGTACATGCACGCTTAAGTATTACCTTAAGATTTTTGTTTTGTTTTTGACGCCGCCATCCTAAAGCATCGCTTATGATTGCGGTCTCCTGCACCTTTTCAACAGATAGTTTGGATAATACTTTAAATTTATGATAATATGGTATGGAAATATTGAGTCTCGTTATTATATGTACATATCTTATGTAAAAAAAAAACATTTTTGACATGAATAAATTATTGTTTGTATATGTTGTATTATACCTTAGATTTATATGATCTTTGTTATTCAGTTATATTATATTTGAACGCTTCTGTGATTGTTTCGCCTTGAGTTCGTTGATAACATTGTCTTCAATATTTCCCGGAATAACCGTGGGACATGAAATTATGAAAAGACACTCGGAGGACAGCTTTCATATTCTTTGATTTATCGCGTACGAAATTATAGATGTGGTGTATAATGACGAAAAATATGAGAAATACTGCAATATTTCTAGATTTAAAAAACACACAAAATTGCGCTTCGTTTCGCTCAATTTTCGAGTATTAAAACAGGTTTTTAAAACTCATCTGCGCGCAATGTATTGTTTAATATCTAAAAAGTTAGAACAACTCTTCTTCCTCCGTTTGTCATTTTAATCATTTCATTTCGAGATCGTACTGTTTAATAGCTGAGACTCTTTCATAGCGGTTCAGCGTAAACAAGTTGTTTACTGTGTGCATATAAGGCTTCAAGGACGACAGCTAGCCCCGCTCATAAAGTCACATGACAAACAATACGATGTTTCAGCTGCGAGCGTTTATACTCGCCAAACACGCCAAAAAAAAAAAAAAAAATCGCAATTCGGATTGGAATGTTCCGGGCTTGCTGCAGGTAAAGTGTAGTTGCCTTGGAAACTTTACTGGAACATCACGGTCAGGCTCCGGGTTGGCATTTTGGGGCGTGTTTGGATGCAATTTTAAATGGCCCAAGATATGATAATTTTTGGTTCTGTTGGTTTTTCTTCAGCACACTGAGATGGCGTGCGAGTTTGAGCAACAACATGAAAATGAGCAGAGTCTTCTTGAAACCGCTGATTGTGACGTAGGAATTCAAGATCAGAAACCGTAAGTTTCTTTTTTAAATCAATCATCATCAAGTAAAGAGTAGGCCTCAGTAATATAAGTTGTTATTAACTGTTTTCGAATAATTACACTAGCGTAAAGCATATCGCTTGTGTATCCTCTCAGTGAACGAAATGGAAAGAGATTAAAGTGAGGCTTAATAAGATTGTTATCTGTATGTGCTATAACTTGATATACTGCCATTGCTCATTCCAAAAATATGGACAATTTAATGAGATGATAAATATGATAACGATAGAAACGTAGGGAAGTAGAGTGCTCAACAAAATAAAAGAGTACGAGAAAGATAGAGGGAGAGAGAGAGAGGAAGGTGGATGCCGAAAAATCGGATTTCTACTATTTTATAAATAGAAAATAAAACGCATAACGCGGTCATGATTGATGTATTTATGCTTAGTCATTTTCTTTTATCTCCATGGAGAACAGACATGAAAACATATTTTTTCAACCATTATTTGTAATCATTCATGGTACTTGAATACTCATTGCAACATGTCCGGAAAGAAGTTAGTTTTCAGCACAACAGTCGATCTCCCGTTTCAGTCGTAATACCCTTATATTTTATTTGGGTAATTCCGCCCTCCTCTTAGAAGAAACTCGGTATCCTTCACTCACTTCATTCTCTATTAAACAGAGTATCCGCTCAGTTGAATGCTTGTTAACGAAACCCCTTTTTATTAAAGTAGATATTCATTGATTTTAAAAACTAACTTTATTTTCATTATTGCAAAAGTTAAATCTTTGATTCGACAAGGTTATCAAAATTCAATGCTTGGAAGCATTCGAAGTAATGATTATTATAAATTATAAAACGCTTAAATACAGCCCCGGCATAGCACCTGCAGAGCTCTCCGACCGCTGCTGAGATATGTGTGATCACAGTATGGACATGATTTGCACAAGCAGACGATGTCCCATGATATCTCACACATTTTCATCATCTCTTGAGCTCTTTCTCTTACTTCACTACCGTCAGGCTAAATGTATAATCTATTGCCTCACTCTAAACCCCGCGCATGGTTTTATTTTGATGACAAATGCAGCGAGACAAAAATAAAGGAATCAGTCGCTTGTAAACAAAATAAGACGCCATTTTATATTCAGCTGCACACACCGCCTTATGTTTTGCGTTTCAAGAGGGAACAAATGCCGTCCTTAATATCATTCCGGGGGGTTTTCAATTTGAAAGTCTGGTTTCTTTGATTGTTAATTAACCCCTACCCTGTGTCTTTACAAGCAAAGATTTTAGTTATCAGAATCGGGTCATATACCCTTTTGAATGGTTTAACATGCCATTACATTTATATACACTAAACTCATTATAATTTGACAAATAATAGCTTTGCAATTATGTTCATTCTTTATGGGATGTCGTCTGCTTGGGCAGTATTGGTCCATATAGTGACTTCATTAAAACATCGTTATTTTTCCGGCGAATCTCTCATATATCCCAGCTGCTATGGAGGTGGTTGTATTTGTATTTTTTTTTTTATAAATCACCCGATATGTAGTTGACCTAAAACTTGTACGATGGCTATCTGTTAGCTTACCAGTTTCTAGTGATACTTTAGTTGACATATTTGTAATTTTCTTTGAATTTCACCTTTAAAGGTTGGATTTCATAACGCTCACAAACCATGGGCATCGTTGTGGTGAAAAGCTTTGAATTTTCCTTTGTTTCTTATGCTTTTTACTAATGAAAAGACTAAATTCACCGCTAACTGACCATTTTGGTTTTATAATTTATTTACAAATCTAGCATTTTCCCTTACGAATCGATATCGACAAAATGCAATTACTTCCTTTCAATTCCCTTTAAAAAGTAATGAACTGTGATCTTATCAGGCACATAAATAAATAGTTACTAACGTATCAATACGCAGCAAGGAACTTGCAATGTTACGTCCCAAATATGAAACAAATGGACCATCCCCCTCATCCCCCCGAAGATGGTGTTAGTCTAAAATTATATGTAATTTGATTGCCTATTTTCAATCGCATTTCATCCTATTGCATCAAATGACGTACAGGGTTTTACATGTTTAAATTCTGTATTCCATAATATCATTTAGAGTACAACGACAGAAATATGTCTTTTATTGTAGGGCCAATGGAACCGTTATATCGCTGAACACATCACTGCATAATATGCCATCACAACATGCATCCGTTGTTTTGAATACTGAACCCAATGAAGCACGGAGAGAGCATCCAGATGGAGGGTATAGTGTTCTCTCTAATACTCCTACATTACTTCGACCTGATGCAAAAATGGAGGACGAAAAGAAGGAGCTGTCACACAGCGCTCTTGTAGAATTGAATACCGACACATCTGCTGATGAAAAGTGCGTCGCATTGGAAATATGCTCATCTTCTCTGCAGCAAGCAAAGGTCAAAGAAATCTTAGAGAATGATTCTAATAACGCTTGGTATTTTGGTCATTTAGACATCGTCAAATTGTTCATTTCCAATGGAGCTGATGTGAACGAAGAAGATGACAAAGGAATGATTCCTCTCCATGGTGCAGCATCTCGAGGCCACTTGAAAGTCATGGAATATCTCATTCAGCAAGGGTCTGATGTCAACAGAGCAGATGCTAGGGGCTGGACTCCATTCAATGCTGCCGTTCAGTATGGTCATCTTGAAGCCGTCAAATATCTCATAACGAAAGGAGTGAAGCAGAACAGTTATGCTGGTAAGACCCCTCTCTATGCTGCAGCACAATTTGGTCATTTAGACATCGTCAAATTGTTCATTTCCAATGGAGCTGATGTGAACGAAGAAGATGACAAAGGAATGATTCCTCTCCATGGTGCAGCATCTCGAGGCCACTTGAAAGTCATGGAAAATCTCATTCAGCAAGGGTCTGATGTCAACAAAACAGATGCTAGGGGCTGGACTCCATTCAATGCTGCCGTTCAGTATGGTCATCTTGAAGCCGTCAAATATCTCATGAGTAAAGGAGCAAAGCAGAACAGATGTGACGGAATGACTCCAGTCTATGCCGCTACACGCTTTGGTCATCTAGATATCGTCAAATTCTTCATATCCAACGGTGCTAACGTAGACGAAGTAAATGACAAGGGGATGGTTCCTCTCCACGGTGCAGCTGCTCGAGGCCACATAGAAGTCATGAAATATCTCATTCAGCAAGGATCTGATGTGAACAAGGGGGATGCAAAGGATTGGACTCCATTCAATGCTGCAGTTCGTCATGGCCACTTAGAAGCCGTCAAATATCTCATGAGTAAAGGAGCAAAGCAGAACAGATGTTACGGAATGACTCCAGTCTTTGCAGCTGCAGACTTTGGTCATTTACACATCGTGGAATACTTCATTTCAAAAGGAGCTGATGTGAACGAAGAAAATAAGAAAGGGATGATTCCTCTCCACGGTGCAGCTACTCGAGGCAACTTGAAAGTCATGGAATATCTCATCAAGCATGGGTCTGATGTGAACAAAGGTAGTGTCAAAGGTTGGACTCCACTCAATACTGCCGTTCAATATGGCAATGTAGAGGCTGTCAAATATCTCATAACGAAAGGAGCGAAGCAGAATAGATATGCTGGTATGACCCCACTCTATAGCGCAGCTCAATTAGGTCATTTAGATATCGTAAAATTCTTCATATCCAATGGAGCTGATGTAAACGAAGCGCATGCCAAGGGGATGATTCCTCTCCATGGTGCAGCTGCTCGAGGCCACATGAAGGTCATGGAATATCTAATTCTGCAAGGATCTGAAGTAAACAAGAGGGATACTAAGGGTTGGACACCATTCGATGCTGCCGTTCAATTTGGCCATCTAGAAGCTGTCAAACATCTCATGAGTAAAGGAGCAAAGCAGAACAGATGTGATGGAATGACTCCAATGTTTGCAGCTGCAGACTTTAGTCAATTACACATCGTGGAATACTTAATTTCCCAAGGAGCTGATGTAAACGAAGAAAATGAGAAAGGGATGATTCCTCTCCACGGTGCAGCTATTCACGGTAACACTGAAATTCTGAAATATCTCATTAAACAAGGATCTGATGTGAACAAGAGTGATGCCAAGGGTTGGACACCATTCAATGCTGCTATTGAATATGGTCATCTAGAAGTTGTCAAATACCTCATAACTGAAGGAGCGAAGCAAAACACCTATGATGGTATGACCCCGCTCTATGCCGCAGCTCAATTGGGTCATTTAGATATCGTCAAATTCTTCATATCCAATGGTGCTGATGTAAACGAAGTACATGACAAGGGAATGAATCCTCTCCATGGTGCAGCTGCTCGAGGCCACGTGAAGGTCATGGAATATCTCATTCTGCAAGGTTCTGATGTCAACAAGGCGGATGCTAAAGGTTGGACTCCATTCAATGCTGCTGTTCAATATGGACATCTAGAAGCCATCAAATGTCTCTTGAATAAAGATGCAAAGCAGAACATGTATACTGGAATGACTCCACTCTATGCCGCAGCAGGATTCGGCCATCTAGATATCGTCAAATTCTTTGTATTCAAAGGAGCTGATGTAAACGAAGAAGATGGCAGAGGGAGGATACCTCTCTATGGTGCAGCATCTCGAGGACACAGGAAAGTCATAAAATATCTCGTTCAGCAAGGATGTGATGTTAACAAGGCTAATGCCAAGGGTTGGACACCATTTAATGCTGCTGTTCGATATGGACATGTAGAAGCCGTCAAATATCTCACGTCTTTAGGAGCAAGGCAGAACACATATGCTGGTGTGACTCCACTTTGTGCTGCAGCTCAATTGGGTCATTTAGATATCGTCAAATTCTTCATATCCAATGGTGCAGATGTAAACGAAGTACATGACAAGGGAATGAATCCTCTCCACTGTGCAGCTGCTCGAGGCCACGTGAAGGTCATGGAATATCTCATTCTGCAAGGTTCTGATGTCAACAAGGGGGATGCTAAGGGTTGGACACCATTCAATGCTGCTGTTCAATATGGACATCTAGAAGCCGTCAAATATCTTACGACTTCAGGAGCAAAGCATAATACTTATGCTGGTATGACCCCACTTTGTACTGCAGCACAACTGGGTCATTTAGACATCGTAAAATTCCTTGTTTCAAAAGGAGATGATGTGAACGAAAAAGATGATAAAGGGAGGGTTCCTCTCCATTGTGCAGCTGCTCGAGGGCACATGAAAGTCATGGAATATCTCATTGACCAAGGATCCAATGTGAACAAGGAAGATAACACTGGGTGGACACCATTCAATGCTGCCGTTCAATATGGCCATCTAGAATCCGTCAAATATCTCATGACTAAAGGAGCGAAGCAGGACAGATATAATGGAATGTCCCCACTCTATGCAGCTGCAGCTTTTGATTACTTAGACATAATAAAATTCCTCATATCCAATGGCGCTGATGTGAACGAAGAAGATGACAAAGGAATGATTCCTCTCCATGGTGCAGCTATTCGAGGGAACATAAAAGTCATGGAATATCTCATTCAACAAGGATCTGATGTTAACAAGGAAGATGACACTGGGTGGACGGCATTCAATGCTGCCGTTCAAGAGGGCCATCTAGAAGCCGTCAAATATCTCACGACGAAGGGAGCAAAGCAGAACAGATATGATGGAATGACCCCAGTCTACGCTGCAGCGTATTTTGGTCATTTAGACATCATCAAATTCTTCATTTCCAATGGCGCTGATGTGAACGACGAAGCTGACAAAGGGATGATTGCTCTCCATGGTACAGCTTCGGGAGGCCATATAGAAGTCATGGAATATCTCATTAAACAAGGATCTGATGTCAACAGGAACGATCGCAGAGGTTGGACGCCATTACATGCTGCAGTAAAAAATGGCAATTTAGAAGTTGTCAAATATCTCATGGCGAAAGGAGCTAAGGGCAACAGGTTTTACGGATTGACCCCGCTTTACATCGCAACACAGTATGACCATATCGATGTGGTAAACTTCCTAGTCTCTAGCGGATATGATGTGAATGAAAGAAATGAATGCGGCAAGTCCCCTCTTCATGCGGCATGTTACAATGGCAACATAGCCATCGTGAAATTAATCACTCACCACAATGCTAATGTCAATGAACAAGATCATGATGGATGGACACCACTAGAAGCCGCTGCACAAGAAGGACACCAAGACATAGTGGATTACCTTGCATTGAATGGAGCAAACATGAACGTGAAAGACATAGATGGTTTTACACCCCTTCAGACAGCTGTAAACGAGGGTCATCCACATGCAATAGAAGGCATATCATCATGTACAGGTGATCCGGATGAAGAAGAAACAACAGATCCACGATCTGGAGGCCACCAGTACCTAATCAGAAGAGGCTGTGTGACGGTGACAATGAATGATGCAGACACGCAGTCACGTACAGGAAAGTTAGCACCTCAGGTTGACAATGCGAAGAGACGAGCCGATGAACCCTCCTTGAAGAATCCCCCCACAAGGACCCATCATGATGAAAAATGTGGCAGTGGAGAACACAATCCTTTCATACATGCTAAGCTGAAATATCCTGACATAGGTGAACACGATCCAATGCTAGATCAGATGGAATCTATGAAGAGTCCTGTGACGACAAATGGCACAGACTGTTCTGCCCCGCATAAACCTCAGACGTGGCAATACAACGGACTTGATCCACCCTTTCAACAAATTCATCAAACTACAGAGAATGATGGTCATCCGTCTGAAGAACCAGAATCTCGATGTCACTCACTAATTGGTGAAAACAGAGAAATGAGAGTGAGTGATTATTTTTTATCTGAATTCTCTCTGATCAAACCATACTTTCGATTGGAACTTTACGTAAATACGTTAACAAAATCGTATGCAATAATACGTTTAGATATATATATAGTAGGAGATCAGCCTGAAGGTCCCGTGACCAATCTCTGGGAACAAAGATTTGACAGTGTTTTTGTGTTCCCTGATGAATACCGAACAATTTTGACTTGGGCTGCCTCCTTGAAAATCCCAGGCATTTTCGTGAGGGGTCAACAAAGGTCTCACAGGAATAGAAATTCAAATAGTTCCAATTTTGTCAACATGCATATCAAATTACTCGTCTGGTCTATGTTGGTGAATTTGACCACCAGTCAAAAGTGTGTTGACCTTTCAACGATTTTGACCATAGCGCCCTCATTTAAGGTCGGAGGTATAGCAAACTATACATATTTGGAATCCTCATGGCTAGATGAGTAATTTGATATGCATATTGACACGATTGGAACTATTTTAATTTCTATCCCTATGTGACCTTTCTTGACCCCTCACGAAAATGCCTGGGATTTTCAAGGGGGCATCCCAAGTCAAAATTGTTCGGTATTCATCAGGGAACACAAAAACACTTCTAAACCTTTGTTCCCAGAGATTGGTCACGGGACCTACAGGCTGGTCTTCCACTAATAATACTCTAACTTCATCAAGATGAAATTAAACATTCGTACACAGCAAAAAGTAATGACCAAATGTTCTATTCATAGCCCTAAATTAATCTGAATCAGAATCTGTTTTTGTTGTGAAAACATGAACGTTTAAATTGCATGCACCTACGTTAGACTTTGTGTTACTCTTTGTTTTATGCACCGTTAACTACCGTGCTCACCAAAACTAATAGTCAATTTGTCTTCTCTCTTAGTGTGTTTTCATATTTTCTATAATTTAATTGATTATTCCTGTCAGGAACCCTCTTCTCCGATGAATGCTGGAAATCATCTACAAATCAACGGAACTTCAACTGAGTTAAAGAGGTATAAGTCACTTTCCATTTATTTTATTTAAGAAAACTTTAGTTTTCGTAGGACATGATTTATTCAGGACTTATTAATATGTAAAATTCTCTCTGTGATTGGTTGCATCATCCACAAAAACAGTTTTGTTTGTTTTTGTCATGTTTGTTCAGTGGATATTTATAATCTTTTTGTTTCTTCATAATGTTTCTAATAACCGTTTACGAAAAAGAACAATTATGTAAGTACTTTAACTGTAGGACAACAGCTATTAGAAGGATTAGAACACTTTCGGACGTAAGACCTGGTTGGACTCTTTTCTTACAAGCTAGATTATAGTGAAGTGAGGCCTGATGCGGTATCCGTGGTACTGGTGAGGTCTATATTTTAAATCCAGGTATTTTATCCTGGCCGTAAGTGGGATTTCTGCGACGTACATGGAAGTCTATTTGTAAACATTGATATATTCATTTGTTGTTACAGATTCTTTTTTCTTTTTCTTATGTATTTTTAATGGGCAAGAGATATTCAATTTCATCAGAGTAAACCCTACTAGGGAACCAATTTGATTAGCCTGTTTTACTACTTTGATCACTTCTTACGTCATCTAACTCTTGTTTCTAAACTTATTTCAGCAGCGTCCTAACAAACCCACCTGACGTTTTTTACCAAAAGTTGTACGACGGAAAACCTGTTTCCTCCAAAGGAACCTCCTTAAAATCAGTGCGGAAAATATGGGTAAGACATATATTTTTATCACGTATATAAATACCCGAGATTCAAGCTATGAAATAGTACATTACGATAGAATGGATTCTACTTCTGCATTTGCGCAAGAAAAACCACGATGAGATTTGTGTTAAAACATCAATACAACTTGAAGAATAATTTTCTAAGGAACAAGTCGAAGCTTAACCTAATCAGCATGTTTAATAATGAGTGGAACGATGCGATGATGCAGATATTCGCATATTACCCTTTGCATATTGAGAAAAAGTAAATATTTCAATCATCTGTTCTAAGAGTTTGAACATTTTGTAGCATAAAACTGGTATTTCAAGAAAATACATTTTTTCTGTCTATATTTACTATTATTACTTTAGATTCGTACAGCTTCATCATATTTGTTAATCGCTTTCAGGGCGATTAGAATTTCGATTTTACTAAATCCCATCCATTTTTTTAAAGGCCAAAATATCATATTTTCACTGTAGAGCGTTGTTTATGTCAGAGAATGTCAACTTCGACAACGTTCTTTTACATTCATACCCTTTTGATTTAGACCAAACGTCGAACATCGGTTGACCAGTGTCCTTTAATCGTGGCCCAGATGATTGTCGCTTTGGCCATCATTCTTGCTGGAAGTCCGGTTCCCGTCGCAGGCAGAGATATCACCGAAATGGTAACGCTACAAGCAGGTAAACCTGGTGTGGTCCCATTCCATATCCCGTTGTCACCTATCAACACATTCCAGGGTGTTCCATATTACACACTTCGGTTCGAATCTAATACTCGTCCGTTCTGCATAAATGGTGAAGTAGATATCAAGGGCTTTAAAAACCCATCCCAATTACAAAGATTTTCAACCTCAGTCACAGATGTAGACGCTTCTCCTTGCGTGAATCTGAGGATAGATAACGTTGATACTCTCGACGAGGATGGGTACGTATTAACGGTAGTCTGGCATAGTTTTGAAAACAATTGGTATGAAACTATAAAGAAGGAGATTAATGTACAAATCCCCTCCGGACCTGCAAAATGCTTCATAGATTTAAGTAAAAACAGCAATTACCCGTATGAAGTACATTGTCGAGCTACTTCTGGTAGCGTTACAACCACACTATCATGTTACCAGAATAATCGGAAGATGGACGTCAAAGATGATATTACAGATAATGGCCAAGTTACCAGCGGTATCTTCTTGCTACCCCATACCACTCATTTCTCTTGTTGCTCACATGATGTAACCTCGCTTGTGAATGAAACAACGTGCGATGACTCCGAATGGCCACCTGGAAAAGAAACAACAAGACAGAGTGTTAATAATGTACCTACATCACCTACTTCCAACATCAGTAGACATGTAAATGAACGCCCGGAAACCACTACCACACCCCAAATAGAATCTCATTTAGAGTCAGGGGCTTGTAGACAATTCATGCTACCTTCTCTGTGGTACTTCACGTACATGGTCATACACCTTGCATTTGTTACAATGTACTAAACACAAAATCTTTGCAAAGTCATGGGGTATCATTTTTTTTTTTTCGTTTCACAAATTAGTATAATATACATTCCAAGACCTGCCGGTATGTTTTTATTCAAATTCCAATGTCATTAAAGATAAAGTTGAGTTCTCGTCATGCGATTGCATTGTGAAAGAAAAGGTGTTGCATGGATCCGAACAAGTTGATCATGTAGCTTATAAGTCATCGTGTGTACTGCAAGGTTCTGGAGTCATCATGATCACAATAAATTTGGCCCAGTCTTGGTAAAGTAACAAGCACTGTACACAGAAGGATGTATATGTGCCTACTTACCTTGATTGCCTTATCTTTCTATGCTCATTACTCAGCCAGTATACATTTTCTACCAAAATTGTTAGGCAAATGACATTTATTTGTAATCTTGAACATTCAGTGTAAGTTTCGTTTAATTCTGTGAGAATTCATTTTCTCTCTTTACCAGAACTCAAGTTAATCTTTAGTGGATAAAATATATGATGCACTAAATACTTAATATTTACATTATTTGCTGAAGTTCGTAAATATATTTTGATGTCAAATATAGTGAAACATTTGTCTACCTTTTAATTTGTTTTTTTTTTTTCATGTAAGCTTGGTTTGATAGGGTTTTGTTCTTCATACTTGAGGGAAAACATTTAGCATCGATGGCATTCATTTTTATCAGCATGTCGATTTGGCAAAGACTATTTAAACAGTTTTTAATTAAGGCGTCTCAGGTTTTATTAGAAATTTATTTCGCCATTATTTTTTAATTCATTTACGTATAGCTTCAAACATTTAAAACACAGTAAGATCTTGGCTTGGTTTGCCCTATGTAAAGCATTTCTAATGTCATTATCATTGTTTTGTCGTTATAAATGCGACGAGATAATTTTTGGACTTATAGAATACATACATTTACATTATCGTAATAATGGTGTGAATTACTGACTCATATATACACACCTGTATGTCATTTCATGTTCGAAGACGCATATGTTTGTTATGAATTTCCTGCATAACCGAGAACCATCGTTTTACATGTAAACGGAGGATCTAAAATAACCTTCCCCTTATATGTTATTCATGTTATTTTGAGTTTCTTCAACAACTTTTTTTAATACCAGTGTGTACTTTTCTCTCTATAAAGCTCTAACATATTTGAATCATGTGAATACTTGTAAAATAGATCAGGTAATTAATTACTTTGTTTTTAAATGTTTATATTGGTACTTTATACAATCCTTAGAAAAATTCACTCGTTATTAACGAGTACAATAAATGTGTTGCAGTAGAATTTTGTGTATATGTTTTAAACCTTTTGAAAAAGTACATACGATGTATTTTGAGAATGGCTTTTATTAACGTTGAATTATGTTCAAGGTAATGCGTGCGTCAGGCCATCCCCTCCACAAGCCCCACAAAGAAAATGTTCTTCATGGCAGAATATGATGTAATGTAGGCAACGTCTTGATTTAGATTATATCTGATATATATTTCAGAATAGAAATATATGCATCACATTTAGGTAATCTTTGGATCCTTAAAGTTTAGATAAGTTGAACATTTTAAAAGTGCAGTATTACCAAGTAAGTTATAGCATGAGTTTCATATCAAAATGTTTGTATATGTTGTTCTACACTCACGAGCAAATGGCTCCTTAAAGGCAGATTGGGTCCTCTTCTTTTTTGCACTTACTTGCAACATTTAGGCTTAGAGGTGACCTCTTTATGTTACTCAGTGATGTTGTTCTCCTGATTGTATGAAATGTATATTTTTCTCTTGATTAGGTCTTACACCCCATCTAGTTTATATTACTTTTATATCTTAATATTAATATACTTTTTATAACGACTTTCACCAACGGAGAAGACGGGTGTTGGATAAATATCCAGTCGTCCGTGGGCTCGTGTACTTTCTGCATGTAAGCTCAATTGCGTGGCACATGTTTCTTATCATGTTGTAAATTCATTCATTTTTCATTTGATAAAAAAACAATTATGAGCCTCAATTCAAGTTATCTTATGTTTAGCTTTTACTTTTTAGACTCTATATTTAGAAATGAATTTATGGAATAATTTCGACAAAGATTTATTCCTAATAGGTCTAGATAGTAGGATACATTGTCAGATTTTATTGAATAATAATTTGTGAGTGTTTTTGTTGTGTGACTGCTAAAGAATGTGTGTGCTACTATGTTAATCAACTAGAGGACCTTCGTCATTAAGTCATAACTGACAGTAATGAGGATTAATGCCTCATAAAAGGGCACGAATGAAGCACATGGACACGGTTTGGATCCTTGGGGTTCACAGTAACGAGGCTATTGCTTAGCCACTGAATTATGACTGTACACAGCGGGCGCTAGGGTACGTCGCCGCCCCCACAAATACAAAAAAACAAAGAAAATGCAATAAATAATCAATAATTCGTTGCATATTGCCCCGATCCCCGATATATTAAAACCATAATGCATGGCCTTAAAATGGAATTGTTCCTGTTGTGGACCGGGGGAAAATGCAATGAATTATTGAAAATCTATTGCATTTTCTTTGTGTTTTTATATTTGTGGGGGCGGCGATGTACCCCAGTCCCAGCTGCGTACAGTCATGATTCAATGGCTAAGCAATGGCCTCGTTACTATGAGGCCCCAGAATAAAAACCGTGCGATCAGCTATATTATTGCCCTTTGTGAGGCATTAACCCTCATTTCTGGCAGTTATGACTTAAAGACGTAGGTCCCCTAGTTGATTAACATAGTAGCACACACATGCTTTAGCAGTCACGCAAAACAAACACTCGCAAATTATTATTCAATAAAATCTGAGAATGTATACTTCTATTTAGATCTATTAGAAATAAATCATTGTCAAAATCATTCCATAAACTGGAGTAAAACAAAATTATCCCACCATTATGACCAACAGTGTATATCATCTCCATCATAATGATTTGCGCATTAAGATATGAGCAAATCGTCCAGTGTAGAATTTGTTAATTTGTTAACGTACGAGCTCGATTTATATGTACAGTTTACTTACATAATGTTGCAAGACCTTTTATCCTGCTATCATATTTAAATTCTTAATGTGTTATGTAGAATGGAATTCAAGTGCATCAATTCCACATTTGCATGTACATTCTAAGCTCCAGTTTAAATTTCAAGGCTCTCTCATATAACTCATTGTGAAGTTCATGACTGTAGAGTACTATCATAAAAACAATGTTAATTGTCAATTAGCTAAGGGATTAATTTATCTGCAGACTAACAAAAAATCGTATAAATTTGTTTGTTTCAAATACTTTGTACGTGTAATATGTGTTAGATTAACTTAAAGGGGCATGTGTGTAATAACAATATATAGCAAGATCAGAATGTACAACTGCCTTATCCATTATGAGACAGCTTGTCCTTATTTTTTCTCCAAATAAAACACTGGTCATAAATTACAACCGATGCAGTTAAAATCGTTTATTCCTGTAATGAAAGAAGATTTCTCTCTGGCTTCTCATGTAGATTTGTAAGCACATTTGATAGTGACATTTATATCTCCAAAAAACGTTTCTAAGAGCTGTACATAGTTAATTTTAACTTGATGTAAGGTATGATGTCAAGCCATGAATGCCTATATGCAGTCATTGTGTTGCTCCGTCCGGGGTACATATTCACTAGGTCAAGAGAATATATCGTGTTTTTTGGAAATATCATTTGGAATTCATTTCATGTTAGCATTTCTTCATGATTTTATTGAGTTATTGAAATGCAATGATGTGAACTGAATGTAATAAGTACTGCTGTATTGATAAAGATCTGGTTGGATTCAAACGCTCATCTACTTCATTGAAGGCGAGATATGTTTAAAAAAAAAAAAAAAAAAAAAAAAACTTTACCATGGCAACTTATTATTAACACTAGTTTGTCTTGTTAAGAGTGGTAGATATTTAATATGTTATTTGTAAAAATAAAAAAAAAGGTATTAGGAATTGGTAGTGTAGCATCTCATTCACTTGGTTAAATGAGCCCTTACAGTTTAATACTACACAGAAGCAAACATGATCGTAAATAATAACCCCAAAGAATAAAAATGGCTGTTGATATTTTTTGTTATGTACTTTCATGTTTTGTATACATTTTACGCAAGCCGACGAGATAAAATGTGATAACAATCTTGTACAGTGTTGACTTTGTGATGTTTGATATTCGAGACAGAAAAAGTACACCTGAACTTGACAGGCAGCACTCTTATGTGATCCTTTTTCTATGAATATATTGTTACAAGATGCATATTTACGTAGAACTATACTATGGTATTGATATTGCATATTACAATTGCATTCTAAGTAAACTGTTTAAAAAAAAAATTAACTAGGTTTTTTATGTTCTAACCATGTTAAAGGAAAAGGTTTGTTCTATTTGTTTTTAAATGCTTATACATTTGTGTTTTGTTGTTGTTGTCATAAGGAAACCATAGTAACGACATAATGTTTTGTAGTATAAAACATAATGCTTTACCAATGTTTTGTAGTATAAAATCCATATCAAGAGTGCATACATATTACAAGTGTATATATCAAACGAGAACGAATAGACAGGCGAAACAGGTGAAATCTAAGCGAATGTGTAGGTGAATGCAATGCAGTCTCTTTAATAGCGTCTTTCTAGAGGCTTATTGGTCTCAATTTGCCTGATGATGATAGTATCAGAGAACTTCTTCACGTATGGTTAATCACAAGATATGCGATTAGGAGGTATTGATATTACTACTTGTAAATGCTGCATATGCTAAGTTAGGATATTGCACATGAAATAAAATTGTTCTGTATAGTTAAACATCGTTTCACATATTTTGCATACTTTGTAGCTAGTGTTTTAAATAGAGATTTAATATCATGTGTATCATATAATCTAGAAAATGCTACAACAAAAATGCACGTATTGATACAGTTATCTGTGACGCTCGTAGTGATTTGTAAGTAATGTTCGTACAAAGGAAAGCTCTTTGCGTGTTATTAATTGAAATTTAGAAAGCTTACTAATAAAATGATGTTTTATAATGTTATATAATAATAATATTCCGTGTTTATATAGCGCTCTATACATAGATCCGACGGTGTGCCTAAGCGCTTTCCATATATATTATTACCCCTGTCATCGAATTCAGGCTTACCCGCACACAATGTATGCACATTTCCCACTCCCTAGGGAGCATTTCAGCCAGTCGCCATTTTACATCATCTAACCACATAAACGTTCGCATCTTACCGGGTACCCATTTAACACCTGGGTGGAGAGTAGCAAGTGCAGATAAATATCTTGCCAAAGGATATTAGTGCCGTGTCGGGATTCGAACCCTCGACCTTCGCATCTCCAGTCAAGAACATTAAACCAATCGACCACGTATTTCGACCACATATACTACTCAGTATTTGGGGGTAATGTGACTACTTGATTTATCTTGTGCACATATTCAAGTGACCTTTGACATTCATACCCACCTGCTTATAGTCATATATCTGACAATTTATGTATGACTGTGTTTATTATTATACAATGAAACAATGCGAACTTGCGATATATATTTAGATATAACACAATTTATAGGTTGTATTATAATAGTATAGTATCAAAGAATCTAATTTTACGATTCAAGAATAGTTATGAGTCTATTTGTTTACTTTACACATTCTGATATTTTCGAAGCCCTATAGTACTTTTTGATGTTAGCGCTCCTAAGTACTCGATATCTTTAGAAAAGATAACTTCAGCATTTCATAATTTTGAAATGAGTGTGTAATTAACTTGTTTCTGTATGAATAATGATCTACGTCTATACCATATAAATGTAGCCATGATAACATACTGTATGTATAAAATAACAATATCCTATGGTATTTGATAATCATGCAAACAATACAGATACTTTATCATTCCTTTTTCCTTGATAAACACACTGTATTAACAAAAAAAGTTGTAAGTTTTACTCAGTACATCAGTATCCTTGTAATCAAATATACGATCTTTAATTTTACAGATAATTTTACTAGTTTCGTTTGTAACCAATTTGCTTCCATCACTTCAGCAGGCCATACTAACAAACGTATTATCCATTATTATACGGAGTTATTTACCATAAACATTTGTATATTGGAGGTGTCATAATAATTACTTGAATGTTTACGAAAAATGAATTATAAAATGTGCCTGTTCTACCAATAAATACATCAATACACAAAATGCTCTCGATTCGTTATCTTTATTTCTAAGTTTGCCATGGTTAATACACCGCAGTACTTTAATAAGCCTGAAAAAGAATGTTGAGCTCTGGTAAAGGTGAAACAATATTGTCATTTTATTCGGAAATTACATCGAAGTAGCGTGCCTTATAAAATAGGGTTTAAATATCATTTCAAAACTTTAGACCGAATTTCGATGCCACATTTGGGTAGTCCCACACATCTTAATATATGTGCAATTATTTTCATTTGATATTCAAGCAAAATTTGGTAATTTATTTATCATATTGATGATTTTAAAACAGTAACATTCACTGTATAATCATCATGTATTTAATAATAAACCTTCCCAAATGACTTCTAGATAGTTTGTTTTATGATGCAGTCGCATGACCAGTAACAAATTCATCTTTAAAATGCTTTTCATACCTAAACTTTGACTTATTGTAAAATGTAAGTGAATAAATTAATGTTTTACAAAATCACAAACTAGGGAAAAAGGGGAATTGAACGTAATTAAGTGCCCGAGATAATTTTTGTTATATCAAACATGTATAGAAATATGAGAGAGAGGAGACAAATAGAAAGAGAAAGCTAGAGATTGAGATGTGAGAGAAAGGAGAGAAAAAAGATAGAGAGTGGTTGGAGAGAGAGGGAAATAAGAGAGAGACAGACAGACAGAGGCAGACAGACAGACAGACATTCAAGTAGATCGACAAAACACGAGACCGACAGCGCATTTGACCGAAAGCCCAAGAGACCCACATTGACCATGTTGAAAATTTCGATTCGTGATTCACCACTAATAAATAATGCTAAATGATATTGCGGAAAGGGATGTCCATCGCCATGAAACGTGCATGGTTGATGTTCACGATTGGATGCTCGCACGTTATCTGAAATTGAATTTTGATAAATTTTAATTCCTTATTCTTGGTTCTAAAGTGCAGCTTAGTAAAATTATTATTAATTGCATTTCATTTTTAGGCCACACAATTAATTTTTCACACATTAATTTTTGTCGCAATCTCGATATCATGTTTGACTCGCATATGGCGATGTCTCTAATCAAATTTCAAATATCTGTAGATCACTTTGTTACCAATAACGTAATATCGGTTTCATTCGGGAATATTTGTACAAGTCTGCCCCTGAAAAAAAAAGTCCACGCCTTGATTTCCTCCCGTCTTGACTTTGGCAATGCCCTCCGGTTCAAAGCTCCAGAAGCTTCAAAACGCTGTAGCTTGCATTGTCACTTTGTCCGCCAAGCGTACCCATATCACCCTTGTTTTGCAGTCGCTGCACTGGCTCCCTCTTAAAGATCGCGTTATTTTCGAGATTGTGTTGCTCACTTTTCACTGCATTCACGGTTCTGCTCCCCGATACAATATTTCTTTAAACCACAATTACACCCCCCGCAAGATCTTTACGCACATCCACTTCCGGTTCCCCTGTTATTCCTAATGTTGCAAAGACTTAGGGTAAAGATCCTTAGCCTTCCTGAAGACATCAACGTGTGTAAAAAAAAAACTCTGATTCCTTTACAAATCATTGAAAAAATCATCTGTTTAAATCTTTATTTTTTCTACATGCACCTTGAACTCTACAGAGTGTGGACACACACACACACATCCACACACGCGTGCGCAATACACATACACACACCATATTATACGTTACTTTATGTCATTATATTGACATTAAATTTTCGAGAGTATAAGCTTAATTATCTCAATCATCTCTTGTAAATACTAGTCATGTTGACTAAGTCAGTAGGATACTCCCTTATTAACCACTGAACCATGAGTAGATCTGCAAGACTGAAACCCCGTTTTGACCATTTGTATATTTTTTTTGTTGGTGTTTTTAAATCAATACTATCCCAAAATAATAGATTCATGTCATGATTGTTTAGTCAGATAACTTTCACTAACCGATAATGTATTTTTGTTTATTTCTTCTCTTTCTTTTTATTTCAAATTATACTATATTGAGAAATGAAATATAGGATCACAAGATGGTATTAGTAAGGAGGAGAATAAAATATTACAATGACGAATATGTAAGGCATAGGATTGTTCCACCTAAGATTTGTTAAAATATCCATTCCAGGCCTCAATATATATTTACACTACTCCACTGATTCTGCCATCTTTGCGCTGAAGTATCTACTCCTGCTGTTACCTACGACAGATTCCACTACTTTGCCATTTTTATAACTGTTATATAGGCCTGATAAATCGTTCTCATTTAAGTCATCGGACAGAAACGACATGTCGTGATTTTCAGCACTGGAGCATGATTCAGCCGTGCTCTCGGAAAATGACTCTTCTCCTCCTCCTCCTTTTCTTCCGCCGTCTTCTTTTTCTTCTTGTTCTTCTTGTTCTTCTAGGTAGCTGTCAATGTTAATACGACTTCCGCCTGGCGCAAATTTGGAAACAGTTAAAGCGTACTTGCGTGATGTTAGTCTGCCTAAATCGACATCAGGAATTTCATAGACAGAAATTTCATCTTGGTTGCATGAAGGGGATCCATGCGTGCTTGATTGGATACCTTCGGAATCAGTCAACGGAATACCATTGTCAGATGTGTGTGCCTCCAATGTCCTGCAGACTGCTGATTTTTGCCATACCAATATAACCAAGATTAGGCAGAACAACAAGCAACATCCACTTGCAATAGACACTGCTATCATGATTATAGTCGAATGTTCATTTTGACCGTTCGTACCTTGCCAAGATTCTGTGATGTTTGTAATTCCGGGGTCTTCCACATCAACGCTTGATAACTTGCACGCCACAAGGTAATCGAAAAACAAACTTTTGGATTCGGGCGTTATAATGTTGCATGCTACAATGCCTCGCCTTGTTACTTTGATTATATTGTAAGCAAGAAGATGACTGCTCCCCACAGAAGATTTGATAAGATCGTGATCGACTCCTCTGTTTCGGGCAACGAGGTGGCCATCCAGGTACCACTGAAATGTAACTTCATCCATGATACTATTAACCTCAGCCAGGCACTTTAAGGTATCTGAATTATCATCATAGAAAAGGGCTGGAAATCCTTTCTCTGACATCCCTTGCAAATAAATTGAATTCGATTTGCAGATATCCAGCAATGGCTCTGAGGCGTACGTTATATTTACAATGGAGTTATTGCGCGAAGTTGCGATGTCATTTGTTGCCTCACAGGATATGTTCAGAGTCTCTACCGTTTGAATTACATCCAGAATAATCGTTATATTCTGTGAATTCGATGTGCATTGGGCAAAGAGTTCCTCAGGGTGGCACAACCAGTTATACCTGTCTACCTCGGGGTATCCTCGTGCAATACATTGGAGCGTCATTTCAGTAATTAATGGCCATATCATATAAGCCTGGTGCGGAATGACCTCTACGGCCGGAGAATGGATTACCTTGTATGGACCAAGAGAACATGTAACTCGGTGTCGAGGAAAAGCCTCACTCTCTCCAACACACGTCAGGACCTTATTGTGGAGCAACGGAGAAACCGTAAAGTTCCCAATCAGCAGTGATCTTGTTTGGGAAAATGAGGAAGATACGAAAAGAGGTTTTAACCACCAAAGTATAGCCTGTGGGTTAGTTTGGACACCTTCGCATTCGATGGTAACTTCGTCGTGTTCTTGAAGCATGGAACCCGATGGGCCTCGGCAAGCTAGCTCGTTGTCTTTGATGAAATACAACACGTTGAGGTTTGCAAACTCAGACGAAACGGGACTGGGGGAATCATCTGCGACTATCATCTTTATCCAGCATTTGTATAGGCTATTCATCTCTCTACGAACATGATAAATAGTAAGATGGGATGAAATTGTTCTGGCATCATTGTCCGATGTTGTTGAGACATTGTGCATGTCACTCTGATAGATAGGTTCAGTAAGAGCATTTTCCCAATAGGATCTTGCAACCGAAAAGGGCAAGTTTGATTGTAGGGTACAATTGAAAGAAGCAGTTCCACCCTCTTTCACGCTGACATCAGCGGGCTGAGTGACAAATTTAAAATCATGATCACAAAATGACACCTGAACGAAAACATGAAGAATTATGAAAATTAGAATCATTTCTGCTGCGAGAAAGCTTAATGATCTCTGAGACATATTATAATATTTCACAGGATTAGAGCAATAGATCACCATCGCAGCTCATATCACAAATGCCTATGATTACAAGATGTCTCTGGTAAACATAAGGATTTGGGAGGGAAGGCCGGATTGTAGAATTGTTATAAATGATTAGAATGTGACCATTAATAACATTGGCTGACTGATCTTCTTTCGAAACGGAGAATTAGATTTTGTATCCAACAAGAATGTCGTCATTGAAGTGCTTTAATCAAAACCAAGCAATGAAAAATAATTCAAAAAACTGTTAGTGCATCGCTTTATAATTTTCTAAATTTCTTTATGTCCTAAAATTGGTTATGAAAGGTAATTAAATATTAAGATGGGGGGATATGTATTTCGAACAGTCGTTAAATTGGAATTCAAATCAATCATAAATGAGTTCCCTAAGTCTACAACTTGTCAAGGAGATTATCATCATTTCCTCTCCCAGATATTGAAAATTCAGAGCTAGACTCTAAGAAATGGAGAGCATGACAATATGGGAAGTAAGTAGTGAAGCCTGAGAAATACAACGATAAATCGGGATGGGAAAAAAATACCATTCAAACAATGCACATGTTGTTAATCATTGTTGTTATCATGTTACTATCGTCAATATTACCATTGTAATGCTTTTAAATTGATCAAATTGTTCAGCAAGGACACAGAAACACTAAAGGTGTGAGGGATTCCGTTCCCAAGTCCATTAAATGCATTATGTATTGTTTATATCGGTATACAAGGCGGCAAGCAGGTCTTGTTTAAGGTTTTACGTAACCAAGTATACAAGAAACGGCGTAAATAGAATGGCTACCCGTTCCCTCTCTCAATCGAATAATTATTGAGGAATCAACGAGAGAGAGAGAGAGAGAGAAAACTATATATGTATAAAGAAAGTGGGAAAGCTGTATATATATATATATATAAAGAGAGAGAGAGAGAGAGGAAAGGTAATGTTGGCCTATAGGGGTAAAGGAACGAGTAAAGGAGATTACAGACCCTTTCCCTCCACACTTCCCGCAACCCTTTGCCTTGTTACCATGTATAGCCATAGGCGTACGAGGTAGGGGCGGGATAGGGGCTACAGGGCGTGCCCGCGTAAAAAAGAAATATTTGTCGAAAATTTAATGAGCTGAAAACTTGATATTCAGGCAAAAGGCATCAGCCTTCCTTGACCCATCATACTAATGCCTCCACGACCTTTAGCCCCCCCCCCCCCCCCTCGCTGCGACCCGGTGTAGCAAGTGTTTATATGTACCTCAAAGTACATTTTGAGAAAGTTTGAGATCTGATCTTATGATAGAATTCGTCATAACAAGGTTAGAGATCAGACGCAATTTGTCTATGAACGAATCCAGGACGTTCAGCTCTTCAGCACTCATATGAGTCTTCAAGATATGAGTCTTCAAGTATGCATTACTGTACAAAGTTCCTTTTTATTGTCAACCCATTGAATAAACAACAAAAAAATCGTCATAACAAGGTTAGAGATCAGACGCAATTTGTCTATGAACGAATCCAGGACGTTTAATCTTTCAATATGCTTAGCTCTTCAGCACTGATATGACTCTTCAAGATATGAGTCTTCAAGTATGCATTACTGTACAAAGTTCCTTTTTATTGTCAACCCATTGAATAAACAAAAAACGCCTCCAAGGCAAATATAAAAACGATGATTCAGATCTAAATAAAATCATTCAATTGTGTAATCAACATTAAGATGTTACTGCGGTATCAAACATGGGTCGCGTGTCAAAAAGAGTTATGATTGATCTTACGTTTGATCAATGCAAGATGGGCCATAGACTCAGCATAGACTTTAATACGATCAATATTAAACTTTTTTTTTAAATATTTGTATAAATGTAATGCTTCCTGGAACAAATTTTTAATAGTTTGAACATATTTGTGGCTTACACCCAGTAAATAAGATCGATTGATTAATCTGTAATTGAAAAACAAGTCAGAAAAAATCTTGGAACTTGCTGGATTTAAACCTGCCATGTACTGCTTGCCGGGCAGCGACTCTACCATCAGGCCATCACTGGTCCATGGCACAGTAACGATGAACTAAAAACAAATACCCGAGCTCTCCTGATTCATTCTGACTTATTAATATTCATTAGTCCGCCATAGGACAATAACTTTTTTTTTTAATATTTGTAATGCTTCCTGGAGAAATGTCAATAGTTTGAACATATTTGTGGCTTACACCTAGTAAATAATCGATCTGTAATTGAAAAACAAGTCAGAACAATTCTTGGACCCAGCGGGATTTGAACCTGCCATCTACTGCTTGCCGGGCAGCGACTCTACCAAGATCCGGGATTTTTTCTTTTTTTTCAGAAAAAATCTTGGCCTCGCGGTAGAGTGGAAAGGGGTTTTAGGACAATTACCCCCTGGGCAATCATCCCCCGGAAAATTACCCCCAGAAAACTACCCCCAAAGGACAATTACTCCCTGGAATATTACCCCCCCCGGAAAATCACCCCCGAGGATAACTACCCCTCAAGGACAATTACCCCCGGAGAATTACCCCTAGGACAATTACCCCCCGAGGACAACTACCCCCGAGGACAATTACCCCCTAGGAAAATTCCACCAAGGAAAATTACCCCCCCCGGAATTATCCCCTGAGGACAACTACCCCCGAGGACAATTACCCCCTAGGACGATTGCCCATATGACAATCACCCGTCGAGGACAATTACCACCCTAGGACAATTACCCCCGATGACAACTACCCTCCGATGACAATTACCCCCGAGGACAATTACACCCCGAGGACAACTACCCCCCGATGATAATTACCCCCCGAGGAAAATTCCCCCGAGGACAATTACCCCCCGAGAACAATAACCCCCTAGGACAATTACCCCTAGAACAATTACCACCGAGGACAATTACCCCCCAATGACAACTACCCTCCGATGACTTGGTTAATTTTGCAGACTGGTAAATATTATTTCTGCATAATATTAAATTTGTCACAACTTAAAGCTTTATTCAGGAGTGATCTTGTGTATTTATTGAACGTCAATATTTTGTTCATAAAAATGTTAGTCATATAATTAACACAAAATATAGTGCATGACATAAGCAATATATTACAGAAACATTTAAATTCAAATTACATCAGACAATTGCAGATACTAAGATTTCAATGGAGATTTTATTTGTAGATAAATGTAAACATATACATGTTGAGGGCTTGAAATAAAACTCATATTAGAAGAAGAAAAAACTTGCCTACACACACACTAACATCAAATGTACACTGACCTACTTATCTTCTGTAGATCGCACACGCACGCACAGAGGTTAACCAAAGGTAATCCATGTATAGAAGAATGAATGCAGTATTGTAGAATGATGCTTTTTGAAGAAAACAAGCAGTCACCACTTTAATAATAGTATTAATGTTTAAGGAATGTCTCCACTTGAATCAAATCAAACGCTAATGCAAAATGATAAATATGAATTAGACTAATGGAATATCTAATGAATAAAACTTTATTTGAAAATAACATTAATCTAATCAAAGAGATAACACTGACTTAATATACCTTTTTGAATAAAAATGCATTATTTTGAAGTTGTGTCATATTCAGTTGTACTGTACAGTCACCTTTTCTTTTAAAATGTAAGCAAAACCATTTGATTGTTTTCAACAGATGCATGATATAACAATATGTAGGATAACAAATGTTAAACTGTATCTGTAAGGATATTTAGAGTATGCACTAAAGCAAATTGATTTCATTCATGACGAAACGGTCAATCTTTTCGAATTTGGGGGCTGAATATTTTGGAATACTACTAATACACATAACTACACAGGCATACACACATATAAACAATACATATTTCTCAAAATGGTCACGTATTCAATTGATGGACAACACGTTAGTGTGCACGATACTTCATATGCCAATGTCTTCTACTACATCTCAAGTTTGCCGATTAAAAATTCACCCACACTTACTCATAGATTAACAGTATTATTTTTGTTGGCAAAGCGTCATTTCTGTTTCTTGTTTTGGCACAGTGCATTTGTTTTTGTTTTTTACGTCTACTTACCGGCAGCCAATCAAATCCCATTCATTTTTCTCGCATTTTGTTCCTTTAGCTTCCTCTTATCAATTCCTGGGTATATCTGTTTACTTTGCTATTTTTTGTTTTAACCTCACACTATAAACCAATTTTTTTTTTATCAGTGTTGCCAAATGTTTACGTACATGAAACAACACCAGAACAATCAGAGGAGTTTTAATTGCTTTGTTTACGTAAACAACATTAAAAGTCAGGACAAATTTGAATAGATTAAGCATCGAATGTGGCTTTCCTAATTTGTTAATGTTCTAATTATTTTGCTCTTTACTCAGACTAATTATTTATTTATTTAGTCAGTTTTATTTAAAAACAGGGTAGTCTTTTCAGTGCCAAAAGCCTGCTTTACAAAAGAGCCCTGTACATGCAAAGATTTACACACAAAAATAGAATACATTGTAGAGAGCAAAGACATTATATAAACAACATACCATAAAAGATTGAGAAAATTATATCAAATGAATAAAAAACCAAATTAAAAACTAAAACAAATTAAAAACTAGATCAAAATGAACATAAGGCCTAAAATATTAGACGTTTAAGATATTATTGATACAAAGTAACATGACAAAATAAAAATACAAATACACATGCCATGTAAAAAGAAATAAAATCAAATGGGTAGAAGGTAAGAAATAAAAAAAAATACTACAGACTACACAACTACAAACAAACAAAACTAACTGTGTGGTAAAAGTCATAATATAACATTAGGTACCAGTGCATGCATTTAAGTGATGGAGGGAGTGACTTAATTTGGTTTTTGAAAATTTGAAGTGAAAGTTGCCGTGCGAATATGAGTCGGTAGATTGTTATAGATGCTTGTATTGGAGCGACGAACGAAAAAGATCGTTTTTTAAATTCAGTCTTGGGCTTCTGGATAAATAAGGGATTTAAGGTAGAATGGCGAGTAACATAGTAAACTGGACATTTACAAGCAAAAAATTCTAAATAAGGAGCTAGATTATTGAGTATTTTGTAGACGAAAATGCAGTAGTGGTAGCTGATTCTATTTCCAACACTTTGCCAGTGAAGACTGCTTAAAAGGGTGTCTTTTGGGGTCAGATAGTATGCGTTAAGGACTAATCTTGCATATCTGTTCTGCGTCCTCTGTAATTAGAGTAAATCTTCCTTTATGCACTTGCCCCAAACAACTGAACAGTAATCTATATGTGGAAGAATGAGGGAGTGATACTTAATAGTAATTGATAGTATTGATGTATTGATATTATTGATAACAAACAATTCATAGAATGACTTTGCAATTTCTACATTGTCTGAAGTCATATGAGTTCCTGTGTTAATATTCGGATTAACTGAAACCTTTTTCTTCGGGAGTAAATTTTTCAGGACTTTCCACGAATTTTGCAATATGTTTGCACATTGTTGAATTTTGTTGCGAAAAAAGTCCTATTTCAGCTTTTTATTTAAGATATATTTACTTTATTTCTAAGATATTTATATTTATCCCAAAGTTCATTGATTTCCTGACCTACTTCTGCTGATTTTTTTAAGTTTGTCAAACTTTCTTTTGTTATAGTCACGATCCCTAGATAGAGCCAGGTACTCAGTTGTAATCCAGGGAGACCCACTCATTTTCTTTCTTATTGTAACATGGGGAGCATGTTTATCAGCTAATGCCTTGAATGCTTCACTGAATTTCTCCCAGCAATACTCTACGTCCTTCTCGAACGATAATAGATCATTCCATTGTATGTTACATAGGTCTTCGACAAAATCTTCGACGACAAAATGCCTAAACGATCTAAATGAAAAGATTTCGGGCTTAGCTTTTGGGGTATTATGTCCAAGGATCAAATAGACTTGGGAGTGGTCACTTGGTCCGCTTAAAATTGTTCCAGATTGCTTTATATTGGATAGCTTTGAACTAGAAACACAAATAACGTCAATTAAAGTACTGCTGAAAGGAGTTAACTGAAAGGTGAATCAAATTTTATGCACCTTATTTAAAAGGGTATTTTTAGTCAGCATATTGGAGTTAAAATCACCGAGGGCTATAACATTATTTGTAAAAGAAAATACTTGGTCTAGGTTTGATTCTAGGCTTTTGAAAAAGGATATACGTGTAGGTTTGCGATATACGACACCTACAAAAAATGGTAATTGATTTCTAACCTTCAATTCAAACCACATTATTTCCAAATCTTCTTTTTCAAGATCACGTCTTGTAACATATCCTACATTATTTCTTATGTAACACCCAACTCCTCCACCTCGACTACCTCTATCTCTCCTTTCAAAGACGTAACCTGGAATGTCTAAGATGTTCGAATTAAAGGAATCGTCAATCCAGGTCTCAAACATTGTGAATAAATCAACTAAATTGTTACTTATAATAAATTCAATTTTATTTCGTAAACTTCTAACATTAAGATGGGATATTGACAATCCTTTATCATTAATACTATAATTTTGATCTATATTCTTAATAAGATTCGTGTCACGTTTAAGTTTGACTCATTACCGGCGCAGGGTTCACGATCTACGTCTAACTCTTCATCAAAAAGGGGCAATTCTTGAAGGGTACAAGTTGGACGACTCCAATTTTCAAAATGTTCTTTTCACTTATTGTATTGAGATTGAGGTACACGGGCACACGTAATATGGGCCTAAATGTTACGGTTTGTACAGAGAAGAGCTCTCAGATTGCATTTTACTAGTTTCTTGCAACAAACACACGCATACTTAATTGGCATGTAAATAAGTCACATGGAATAGAATTATTAACTCTTCCTGTTTTTTCGAGCTATTCAAGCTCCGTAGTATATAAAGTATTTACTGTCCTTCAATGTATATTGTCTTCTCCACCCAATTCTTCTGATAAACAGCTTGAAGATTCATCGTCATTCTCTTGGCTACATCATGTTCACATTTACGTTTGTTTTCCATCACTTTTCCCAAGAAGTATTTACCTCCAGCCTTCCCACTCGCAGACTCAACTACTTGCCGGTTTTCATAATGGTGCGGGGCTTCGGCTTCCCTTCTGTGTCCTCAAATATATAGGACACCCTTCCATCTGTAGAACTTGAAGAACAGCCGCTCCTCCTGCAATCACTGGATGACTCATCATCCTCCAGGACGCTGTCAACATTTCCTCGTCCATGACGATGAATGCTGTCACTGGACCTTCCTGCCTTTGGGAATGGATCTTTCATACTTGGCTTTGTAACGAACAGTTTATCATTAGGGATTTTATATACATTGGACATGCAATTATTCGTGAAAATTCAGATTGTGGTACAGAAGATTGGGTATCGTTACTACCCGCTAAATGAATTTCATAGGCAGGTGGTTCAGTTTCATATCTTTCATATCACGAGCCATTAGCTTTCGCCATCCCAGAGCAACCAATGTAGCAAAAAGTAGAATCCCTAGTACCGTCGCTATAGCCAAAGCACTCTTCCAAAACACCTTCCAAAATGTCCGGGATATGTCAGTGGAGTTCAATGTCGATATATTTAACGATGTGGTAGACGGTTAATGCAATGGTTTCTTTGACGAATTGTAATGATGTACGCCAAAATGTTTGATTGAAGGTCCACTGGAGCTGCTCAGAGTACCCATGAATAAATAGCATGCAACTAGATATCTCTGCGCTTCTACATACGTGCGAGATCTATGATCGCATGTAACAATTCCACGCCCCATCATCTCGAGTATCCTGTAAGCAATGAGGTGAGTTCCTTCATTGTCGTCTTCTCCAAGAACATATTTTCCCTGCTCTTCGAAGATTATAGTGCCGTTCAAAGACCATCGGAAAGTGATATTGTCGGTACTTCTAACTTTGGTTGAACATTTTAGATAGCCTCGATCACCCTTCACATGGTAATCGAGAAAAGTATCAGCTTCTAGAATTCTTTCTTGTGAATGCAAAGTATACTAGATTCGCAGTCAGGATTAAGGCTTCATCTTCGTGCGTAACTGTAATGTGGGAGTTGTGCCGAGAATTCCCGACGGGGTTCCATGCCTCGCATGTCACATTAAAAACCTCTGCATCTTGCACTGGGTTTACGACTATGGTTAAATTCTGTGAATGGGAGCTAAATTGTGCAAACGCTTTTCCTGGAGAACAATAACAGTTATATCCCGCTACCTCTGGGTACCCGGTTGCCAGACACTGGAAAGACATGCTAACTACCAATGACCAAGGCATGTCGGCTAGATATGGAATGAACTTGACCAGATGAGGATTGGTGACCTTATAAACGGACCTAAGGAGCAGTTTACACTTCTAACAGGAAAGTCTCTGCTCGTTGCAAGACAGAATATCCTTCCGTTGGGTAGAGATCGTGTCACTGTGACGGTTGCAACCAGTGTGGATGCTGCTACATGAGACAGAGACGATTCGTTCCTTGACGTTGCTTTCAGCCACAGCCACCTGAGTGTAGCCGGGGATTGCTCTTAGATGCTTCACATTGGATGTCAAGTTGATCGCCATCTTCAAGGTCAGTGTTGACTGGTCCGCTGCAAAGCAGTTCAGTTTCCCTCACGAAGTACAGTACATTCAGCCTAGCAAAGTCAGATGATAACATTTCACCTGGTGGATCAATGAGTACTATTGAATATTTATACAAAGCGTCCATTTCCCTTGGGACGCTCTGAATGGCGAGTCTGGACGTAATCTGTCTTTGCTCTATGTCTGATTGTGTTGTAATACTAACAAAGGGCTTTTGCTGGACATTCTCTGTATTAGGTTCATGGTCTTACCGTTTACCCAGTATGAGGACACGGACGCAAATGGAACTCCAGTTTTAAGGGTGCACACAAATGACTTCGATTCCCCCTCTCGTACGGTGACATCACTGGGTTGTGTTACAAATTCATAATCATTCGAGCATAAGGAATGCATTGTATTATGTTGAATAAAAATGTACATCAATAATAAACGCAATCCTGCAAATGGAATACAACATTTCCGAAGGGCGGAATAATCCGTTACAGAAATAGAGATCGCTATGATGTTTTCCTACTCAGACTGCTGTGACCTAAATGGTGATTTATTTTAATGGTAGCGTTTGTAGGGATGTATATCAGTTTTTTAAAACAATTTTTTACATTGAATGTTATATTTTACATGAAATGATAAAGTAGCGCTATCAAACTAGAGTTGCAATGAGCAATAGGATATTACAGAGAAAGGATCGATACTTTAACAGCAGTCTTCGTAGTTTGACACTTCACTTTCTTTAAGTGTTTTGATCGAAACTCTTTCTTGAACTTGAGTAGATAGGTTTCGAATGAAGTAATAAATTAATTTTCTGTAGTGTCATTTTTGTATTTGAGATTTAATTCCTTTGCAAGACAGAAGTGATACTTCGTTGTTGTTGTTTTCTGGTGTAGTGGGGCAGGTACGCGTTTAAGAAAAGTCTCAGTGTTTATTCCCTAATTCGCAACTTAAACGTGAATAAATTATTTTCAATTTTGCCTCCCTACCCTGTAGCATAATCTGAAAAACATGTTACATGTACATGTTACATAATACATAATATACCTGTATTATGGGGAGCACCAAGCTTCGACGGCAAGACATTGCTGTGCCATATAGCTCCCCCATGTCATTCAAAAGGCAAAGAACGGGCAATCAAAAAGGAAAACACGAAAGAGGAGAACAATTTTCTCAATTAAAGGAACTTTAATCATATATGTTTCACTCCAATACATTAACACACGCTATGTCATAGCTTATCAATCTTTCCGTAAGGATTAAACAATTTTAACATAATCAATTTGTCCAATACCTTTACAGGCCCAAATTCACTGAATGACAAAGATTAACGATCTTTCATACTGTCTTTCACGTATCCATCCCTGGCAGTCTGAACGCCACCTACCATGATTCTTTAACAGTCTATCAGACACACCAATTTTCGCGGCTGTTGTAGCTCCGCCGCTTCAAAGACTGTGCATATGCCAACACTTTTGGGGTTCAGACCTACTTATGTTTAAAGCATCCCGCAACAATTTAACATAATTGACTGGTCTAAAGAGAAATTTCTAATCAGAACCATTATCCAGCCCTGCAGTAGACAATTACTTCTTCAAGGCCAAAAATGGACAGGTAGGTTAATTAATCGCACCTATGAGAACCCAGGCTCCTTACCTGTAATTATCAGTTTTGCTTTTCATAATGAAAATGCTCACATGATAGACATACATATCTAAGTCCCACCTACGGATACTAATCAGATCATCAAAAAGTAGAAAACCAGCATAAGCAATCAAAGTCAGAGCACACAAGTGAATATAGATGAAACATATTTATCCACAACAGCCTTCAAGATTTCTGATGTGATAGGTTCTTTCTTCACAATGGGTTTATAAACCAACTTTTTCAAACCTTGCAGTACAATATGTTAAAACGTACATTTACCTTAGAGTCAAAATACCACTTAAGAGCATAAAATGCTTACTCCATCCTGGAATAAGGAGCTCCACTTTGAAATAAATGAATAAGATATTTACTGATATCCTCTGGCTCTGCGATAACTGAATTTACCTTATTTTGCTTACACCACTCATCCCATGCTAACAAGGCTCTCTTTTTATTTATAATTCGTTCTACCAGCTTTCGAAGCTGTCAAGATCCTGGTCAATGTTATTTCATACCCTTCCTGTGGCGAAATTCTGGGGCATATATAAAAGAAGCACATCATATCTTATCATATCATATCTTATCTTATCATTCCCAAAAAATTGATTTATACATAACAGAACATACCGTACAACCCAATACATAGTTGACATCAATAGCACTATGCATACCGAGCAGGACCGATCATGCAATCCTCTCATAATCATAAAGACATCCGTCACCATCATAATAATGCTCTACAGCAAAGATGGAACACCATACTTCAAGAGGTAGCTATGCAGCCTACCTCAAGCCATGCGGCTGGTTATGAAATAATTCAATCTGTCACCATGTTCTGCAACATAATGAAACACCATACTTCAAGAGCCAAGTGGCCTTCCTCCAGCCATGCTGCTGGTAACAATGTAATAAAATTCCAATACGTAATACTCGCTTAACACCATTAAGGCGTAAAAATAACACTGGGCTGTGGAATTTTATAATACCAAAAATAGAATTCTTGTTTCTGCCTTGCACAAAAAAAAACCTTCAGAATTATCAAATGTCACCGAATCTGTTACTAAGAAACAAAAGTCACTATGTTCCGAAAACAAGAGGGGCCAAAAAGGAGCTGAAGGCCAATATGGGACAACCAGAGTTCCCACAGCAAGGCACACGTTAATGTGTTTCAAAACGTGTCCAATACATTCAATGGGGGGAACCAACCATTTACTCTCACCTGCCCAATCACAGGAGAACGCATCAACTTGAGCCGAATAAGGACACCAATATTTGGAATTAAATTTGGCGAGTTTAAAGTTAAGATCATCTGCAAACCTATCAACGGTATGATGAGGACCCCATTAGTTATCCATGAACTTAACAATTTCAACAGAAACTCCCCAGTCATCGAAATCAATGATACGACTAAGTGCATCTGCACTACGGTTCTCCTCTCTGGGAACCTACTGAACTTGTAAACTTATATGATTTTCTGTACACGAATTAAAAGTGTTCAAACTCAGTACATGCAACTCTGCAATCATGCTACCCTTCGCCACAATCGAAATCACACCTTTGTTATCTGTGAATACCTTCACAGTCTTATTTTGCAAATAAGATACAGATGCTTGTAATGCTAACTTACTGACATAAGTTCCCACCAAGTAGAGCTTTTTAACATTTCTACTTCAGTCCAATTTCTTACCATTTCATACCATCACACTTACTAAATAAATTCTCCTTCCAGACAAATAACTCTGTGATCAGGTCATTATCACTACGGATATTATATGTTTTATCCCAATGATCTCTACTAATAATATCATGATGCATAAATCTAGTCTTTAACTGAGTCGCAGTACCAACGACTGGGTACAGAAAATTAATCTGAACAGCAAGAGCTGCAATTTTTCGTGTTGTAGCCTGTGGTAATTCTGCCTGAAATACATCACTCAGATCCTTCATTCTCATTTGAATTATCTTAATATAACCCACACTGCTGTCCCGTGTAACCAAGCCAATCCAAGGACTGGACAGGAATCCGTTAATATTTCTCAACATTTAGGTACCAAACCTGCTTCCAGTATGTCATCTTTCACTGTCTTAGCTACAGCCTCACATGAATCAAAGGAAGCCGCACGCCCCCATCCTTCATCTAAATACAAAACCAATGGTTGACGATCGGTTCAAGACATTTAGTAAACACATAATGAGCTGTAGACAAACCGAAAAGCAAACTTGAAACATAAAATATCTTGTACCACTTCCAAAATCCCAACTGAAACCTAAGAAGCAGGTATGCTCGTGAAAAAATTCATAATGATGGTAACCCAACTTTAGGTCAAAGGAAAACATAAAATCTCCCTTTTTAAAATAAATGCTTCATTTAATCTTTGAATTTAATTTTGTTCTTCCACAAATACGTATTCACAAATCGTAAATCAAGAATCAGCCTCTTTCTACCGGAGCTCTGGATTAACATCGATATAGGGTTAACAACATGAGGTGCAATAGCAGACCAGACTCAACAACTAATTTCTTCTCAAGTAGATCATTAACAGCTTCAGTGACAAACTCCGGATAAGACAACGCGGACTTATTATTTCTCAGTTCCATTGTAGTGGGGGTCTGTAAAAATGGTAACTTGTAACCGAGCTCAATAATATCTAGCACAAACTGAGATGCACCAATGCTTTTCCAAAACTGCATAGACGCTTTAAGTCTACCTTTGACTATCGGCTCAGAGCTACCTTGCTCTTACTCAAAATAATTTTTCATGTACAATTTTAATTCATCATACCCTGCATTTTCTGCGGAAGCAACACTGTAGGCTTTGCTATTGCAGTAGATCGACGTCTGTCTCTACCTTTCCCTTGCTTGTAGATGGACATGAATTAAATCGTGCACGATTCACTATGCAGTGATGATGAACCGGCTGAACTTGCATTCTTCTCCTGCTGCGCTTCAGTCTTTCCAAACTGTGAGTGAAGGAAAGCAACCACCCTGGTCATAAGCATGATTTACACATTAATTATGCATACATCAAATAAGCCATCGATCTGTACTTCATAATTGTAGAACATTATACAATGTGGGGATCCCCCACCATTCTATATTATCTTCAAATTTGACAAATACCATGCGTGAGTTACAAAAGTTAAAACAGATTATTCTTACCTTGCTCACTCTGTCTACGGGCAGAGGAACACCTAACGCCTAACGCCTATCTTGGAATGAAGAACCTTGCTTTCTGGCACCTGGACAAAATCTTCTCCAGTGACCTTGCTTCCCACATGCGGAGCAATAATATGCTGGCCTTGGCCCACTGTCAGCCCCCGCCAACCATACGTGGAGGAGTTGGCGTCACCCCCAACAGAGAATTTAAAAAAAAAAAATAACGCCAAACCCACGAAAATAATTATCAGGACGTAGAAGAGCTTGCATGGATCGAGCACTCTGTGAATAGCCATCACTCTTGTGAGGTTTGCCCTTAATTAGCAGCTGATGAGGACCGAGATGCCTTGCGTTTTTTCGACGTTCGTGCCTGAGCTTGCCTGATACGTTTATCATCCTCAGAGTCGCTTGCTAGATCATCGCTCAGGTATTCATCGACTGTTAACCACCCTATATAGAACAAAAATAATTGCTACTTGCATAACAATTCATCCGTTTTAAATTAGCGGATTGAACAATCCACCAAAACCAGCTCGCTGAAACGTGTCAAAATGAACGAACAAGAATTTATACATTGCATCAAAAATCTCCGCTATGCACACTTACCCCAGTGGTATGCAAGCATTTTAATTAAGAATCATGCATCATTCACAAGACTTATCTAGCTTATACCAACGTAAGAACTTCTCGCATATCCATATATCTTTTAACCTGCATCAGAATTAACAGCGAGTCTGATCAACTTCTTTCTCTTCTTGATATCAGCGATACCCTCCTGAAGGTTTGAAAAGACGGAAACCTGTTTACCTTCTTTCAAAAAGGCCACACCCTTTTCCAGCTTCTCCAGCAATTTTGGAATTAAATTCGTACTGAACCTTGTTTCTCTTTAAAAGGAAAGGACAATTCGGACGCCCTTTCAAGTTGTTCTTGCTGTCTTCTTTCACTTAGAATTAGAAGAGTCAAAATATTGCCAAGGGCCTCATTAATAGCGATACTCACAGCTGACGGCGTAAGAGCTCCAGACTGAGAACCAGATGGAGCTTCAGTCCCCCACTTGTGGTCCTGTTCTTGACTAATATCTTGATTCGACATTGTAAAAGTAATCGAATTTATTCTCACATTACCGCATATTAATGTGCACGAGAACCGAAGAGAAGAAGCGCAGCAATTAGACGTCCGTCCTGCAGCGTGTCGAACTAGGTCAGTGAGCTCTGCAAGCTCATCGCAACTGAGTACTCCTAACACCACCTGTTAAACATTCTTATGCTAATCGGTTAGCCCTGCTAACAATTAAAAATATATTATTCTTCATGTAAACCTTCCCCTGAAATACTACAGATCAGAGTGGAATCAGCTCAAGGAGTTAGATACTTGGCCTTATCCAGTAGGAACGTTTGAAAAAGCCATCAATCTATCATCTTCACTTATTAATTTGTTTTTAGATAAGATGTTTTATTTCGCTCCATCTGTTTCCAACGTGTCATGTTTGTGTGTTTTCATGGAGCATCCTTGGCTTCCAGAGAAGAAGTGTTGAAATGTTTGTCCAGTGCAAATGTCTGTGGATAAAGCAGTTTATAAATAGTAGTCTCTTTCCATGCACGTTTAAAACGTGGTACCTGGTTGGGACATCATCTTGGTACTGTAAAACTTCCGTACATAACTGCATCATTAGGAACAACAATGGGGATAGTTCACGTAACCGTGGTTATATCGATGACCGTTGTCATTTGGGGGACCAACTTTCCTTCCATAGGAGAACAACAAGTCTATGAATTCCTGAGGGGGGAGATATGCTACTGTATTTTTCTACCAATGCTCTAGTTCAAAGGAAGCAACCTACTCCTACGACTTGTTTGCCCCAGATCAAGACTGTGCCGTCTGCATCGACGGGATCATGGATACATCTTGCCTTTAAGCAGGACAACGAGATCGAGTCCTGGTGCATTTAATTCGAAATAGAACTTCAACGATGGTGTCTTTGCTGCTCCAGAGGATGGAACGCTCCGATAGAGGATTCCACAACCTCACCATGAGGAAAAATGTCGGTGCCCATGTAGCTAATCTACTCCGATTTGTTTACATCGAGGATCTGTTTCCTCCCGGTGAGGCAAGATGTGATCTCCAATCCTCGACGTTTACCTCGACATGGAAAGAACTGTACTGTACCGCAACGGTCGGCAATGACGGCAAGGGTAATCTCACTTGCTTCCAGAACTCTACTGAATGCGTTTTCCTGAGCCCCGTTAGCTAGCTACTCTCCAACCCATATATCAGCTACCTTCTGGGTGGATATGGACTATTCTGTAAACTGCTGTTCGTTTGCTACTGATGCTTCATTGACTCGTCAGTCTTGTCGCCACTACACATATTTTCCAGCAAACAAGGATGAGTGATAGCCGTTCAACTCTGTACCATAATGTTAGTGAGAGTTGAGTAATCCTGGACACCTTTTAAGAGCTTTGTAAATGAACGATCAAACTCAGTCATTACATTGGGACCTTTACCACTACTGACTTTAAGGGATACCCTAACTAGTATTATATTTCATTGGCTTATCAAATCTGCGTGAAATAGACCACCAATCTTACAAAAGGCAAAGACAAAAGAAGTGTCTCGATACTAATTATTTCGTTGACCGGTTGAGAATAATCTCAATAGTCAGATTTAAAATTTCATACATAAGTTGTTGCATGGTAGGACAAATATATTGCATTGCCCTACCTAACAGCCCGAAATATTATATGCAATTTGCATGTTCACTTCTGAAATATGCCAGGAGTTATTCATAACAGGTGAATGAAAACATTCGTATCGAGGCACTTCCCAAAGACGTATGCTTGAAATTTGGTGAATTAAGAAAATGGCCTATTCCGGTCAGTAGGTATAGCCAAATGGGTATGAAAACTATATTGCACCAAAGTCATTCTAAAGGTAACCTTATGAACCCCTTTCATTAAAACTCACATATCCACACACACACACCACACACACTCACACAACACACTCACAAACTCTAACACAAAGATCGTTTAAACACTTTTTCATTTTAAGTTTTAACTTAAAGGTAATACAAAGTTTTGGTATGGGGTCATGAATTTGGTTCAAATGAACATATTGGAAGCATGCGATCCTACAATATTCAGTGATCGTTGTCGCGGTTGAAATCGAGTTTAAAGTTATGAAATTGTAAATAATACACTCTTTTTGTTGTATAGCTCCCTGTCAAGGTCAATATATCAATTAAGCTATAAAACAATGTTTCTTGACTAAAATCGACCAATTTGCTATTCTTGTTTGGAAGTTATATATCACATCTACATATTCTGAGATTTTCATGGTCGCAGCTACCATTGTACGGCCGTAGGCGCTTTTTGAAATTTATCAAAATTTACCGGGAGCACCGGTAAATTTTTATATTCAATTTTTCTCGAAAGCAGAAGTGTTTTAGAGGCTAAATTTTCTAGTGCTTATAATACATCCACAGGGGCATCCAAATATATCCAAATTGTAAAGAATCACTATCCACCCAATTTTCAAAATTTCCCAAAACTTTGTATTACCTTTAAGACCCCTTTTTTGAGGCCGCCAACCTAGCCAAGCATCGCTTATGATTGCGGTTTCCTGCCCTTTTTCAACAGATAGTTTGGATAATAATCTAAATTTATAATCAAATGATAAAGAAATATTAAGTTTCGTTATCATATGTACATATGTAAAAAAAAAAAAATCGTTTTGACATGAAGTTATTATTGTTTGTATATTTTGTATTATACCTTATCGTCCATACGTTTATATGTTCTATGTTATACAGTTATTATTTGGGAAAATGCAGAAATAAAATAAAATAAAATAAAATGTGAATCCTACTTCTCTTTTTGTTCATAAAATGTGTTAAAGTGGATATAGTGTAATCAATACTGGGATTTGGAATGCATAATGCGGATAAATGCAGAGTATCGTGCAATTCAGCTCTTTGTTTATGGTATTCATTTATCAACCCTGCATGCAACAATAAAGCGAAGTCCCTATACAGTCGGTGTATATCTTTCCGAAAGAGAAGGAGTCGATATTTGATAATGGAGTTCATGTTTTTAATTTCGTGGATGCTTATTCAATCTGCAGGTATGTGAATTATGTATGATTGTTTTTAATCCGTTCTGAAATTGCAGTAACATATATTTGAATAAATAGCATTTTATTTCCTCAGTCAAAAAGATTTTGAATACCATTTCAATAAATACAAACTATCGTAAATGCTAATTGTGGACTTTTTTCTTTGTTGTCCTATTTCACTGAACATTAAACTTTTAAGAACTAGCATTTTGACAAATGAAACGACTTTTGAATACTATATAAATCTTTAACAATTCCATAGTCTCGATCGTGTTTTCAATAGTTGTTTAAAACCTTTATGATATTGTGGATGCTATTTCTGGCTGCAGGTACATGAATTCATGATTTGAAAAAAAGAACATTTTGTAAGTCTTCAAATTTCATTAAAGAAGATTTTGTAAGTCTTCAAATTTCATTAAAGAAGAAGAAGAAGAAGAAGAAGGAAGAGCAGAAGGAGGAGAAGGAGTAAAAGGAGGAGTATAGGAGGAGAAAAAGAAGAATAATGTTACCAGGTAACTCTTTTTTTGTAAATGTGATGGCGAATCAACATCTTTACCTGTAAGAATTGTTTTAGTGAAACACATTATTTTTTTCAAAAATATAGTTGCCCTGCTCTTCGAAAGTTATACATTTAAAGACTTACAATATCAGTTAAGTTTTATTTTGTATTTTGTGTGTGTCCTGTTTTATCATTATTATTGATGTTGTTGCTTTAAATTGGTTTATTTTTTTACGCCATCCCAGGTGAATCAGCCGGTACGAATTCATACCAAGTCCAACTGATCTCATGTAAGAGTTTACCCACGACATCAGTGCAGACGATCCAACTTGTCGTCAAATGGGGTTCCCGCCAAATTAAGGGCCATAAACATGGCAATGTCGAACATTCCGCATGACCAAGAACACCCAAGATCTGTACAAGACCAGGTAACTTCTGACCGGGGGGTTGGTATGACATATTGTGTAGGAAATGATAAACTGATTTAGAACTTAATGGGAGCGCCTGGAAGTATGACACCTGTTGTACACAAGGTGTCATTTGCCTGACGCAGGACTGCGTCACTAAGTGACCGATTTTAAAATGAAATGGTGTTTGATAGATCCACTTTTTCATTCCCCGCCCTCGTTTCATTTCTTGCATGAACCAGGTATACCTTTATGTATTTTTGAGTAAATCATATTCTCACTGCAGTTGTGTGCAGGGACGCCGATTTCTTTTCATGGCCGGGGAGGGGGGGGGGGAATCGAAAAGAGAGGGACGTTAGCAAAACATTTCCCCATAGGGGACAATATTTGTATAACCATGCAGGTAGGGACTCCTTAAACGAGCAAGCAGAATATTCATTTTTGTAGCACTGATCTATTTCCACAACTCTTAATCTTGTAAACATACAGTGTAAACTCTGCTTACGTGTTACCAACGGAATACTGATTTTCTACAATATTTACTTGTACGTTTTACGGGAGAGCGTAACGACCGAGCGTAACGACCGAGCGAGAAGATTCTCTCATTTTTATTAGTCTAAACGCTGCACTCTTGGGCCCTCTAGAGTCCAAAAGTTTGTTGCGGTCCTTATTCAGTATTTGCAATACATTTTTTGTGTGCACTCATTCAAATTTTCCGGGATCCCCCCTAAAACACAGAGGGGGACGTGTCCCCCCGTCCCCCCGGGAGCGCCGCACCTGGTTGTGTGATACAAATAATATCTGATCCAGAGTCCGGTTCACAATAATTATGATAATAATCTTGTTTACACAGGGCATCAACAATTATCATTACCCCATCAAAAATCATCACTACCCCATGCACCAAATGCCAGGTGAACATTTACATCTGGATGGAGAGTGACGGGAGAGTGGCGAATGTAGATAGCCAGAGGGCACAGTGCAGAAGACTAGTGGTCTTGTAACTGGAAGACCCCGGGTTCGAAACCGAGTCGATGCGCAAGTGCTCTTTAGAAAGGCATTTAATCTTCATTACCGAGTCCCGGCTCGAAAAGGACTTAAATGATAAAACCTTATCCCAAGAAATAACTTTACCTATTATGAAAGATTGATATTATATATTCTTGCCCATTAATCTACCAATCACCACCAAAGTGTATACGAGGGTCATAAGGCAAGAACAATGTACAGTTTCTCAGCACGAGATGGGAAACGCTATTTTCTTGTTGACGTGACGTACAATGTGAAGTCGTTAAAGCCCCATTGCACTACTTATAGCTACTTGCGCCCTCTCTATAGCAAACAATGCCAAATCGGTGACCATTGATCCCCATGTTTCCTCTTTTCTTATTTTAATTGAAAGCTAATTTGATGAGATAACGACCAGTTAGTAACCATACAAGGAGGTCTAACCCCTCCTGTCGGATTTTTCAACTGCTGTATTTTAGTATTTTTAAATGAATTGGTTACAACTATTGTTCCCCTGTTATATAGTTTTCACCAAATATAGTTTCTATCTTCTCAGCTATGATTTATCCTCATTGAAAAGAAAAATTTGTTATTGATTTCTTAAGTCTTTCCAGTAAAGCTTGGTGCACAATTCATGTACAACTTCACCTGTTACGCCCATTTTCAAGAAAATTGCTGCGCCCATGTCATGCTAAAAGGCATCACATAATTCCAAGTTTATCTTCATTTATATATCTCTTGTAAATTTTCGTAAGGAATATTATACATCAAAGGTCAGGAATACATCTCATTTTTCAGAATATCTACACTTATCCTTTAAAGCCATCGGCCCACGGGTTTCTTACCTACAATCATAAGCATACGTACATTTTGCTTTCTAAGCAGTCCGGTAAAAACAAATACTCAACACTTGGATTAGAGTCACGTGACTGAACCACATGGCACCTCCATGGTCAAGAGTTTAACTTTCTTGAGCCGCGAAATGACCCCCGAGGATCTTCATTCAAAAGCTCCATGATAACCACTCATAGGAATGCATTCAGATTTTGGGGTTAAGCTACAGTCCCATATACGTCCCGGACCGTCCCGGACCATCCCGGACCCCATCCGGGGTGATCCGGGATTCGGTCCGTGTTGACACCGTGTTGGCACCGGGGTGGTCCTGGATGGTCCTGGATGATCCTGGATGGTCCTGGATGGTCCTGGGCGGTCCGGGAGTCGACCCCGGATGTTTTTGATGGTCAAAAACTGCCGGGGTGGTCCGGGACGGTCCGGGACAATAGTTTGATCCGGGGTGATCCGTGTAGCCACCGTGCTGGGTCCGGGGTCATCCGTAGTGGCGCCGGGGCGGTCCGTGTTGATCCGTGGCAGTCCGGGAGTGAGTTATTGACCGCCCAGGACCATCCAGGACCATCCAGGACCATCCAGGACCACCCCGGTGCCAACACGGTGTCAACACGGACCGAATCCCGGATCACCCCGGATGGGGTCCGGGACGGTCCGGGACGTATATGGGACTGTAGCTTTTAAAGCATCACACTTTTTTGAACAAAACATCCCGGACCATCCCGGATCACCCCAGACCATGGTCCGGGATGGTCCGGAGTGGTCCGTGCTCGTCCGTGCTGGTCCGGCTTTATATGGGACTGGGGCTTTACCAGCGTGAAACCAATTAAGCCCCAGTCCCATATAAAGCCGGACCAGCACGGACGAGCACGGACCACTCCGGACCATCCCGGACCATGGTCTGGGGTGATCCGGGATGGTCCGGGATGTTTTGTTCAAAAAAGTGTGATGCTTTAAAAGCTACAGTCCCATATACGTCCCGGACCGTCCCGGACCATCCCGGACCCCATCCGGGGTGATCCGGGATTCGGTCCGTGTTGACACCGTGTTGGCACCGGGGTGGTCCTGGATGGTCCTGGATGGTCCTGGGCGGTCAATAACTCTCTCCCGGACTGCCACGGATCAACACGGACCGCCCCGGCGCCACTACGGATGACCCCGGACCCAGCACGGTGGCTACACGGATCACCCCGGATCAAACTATTGTCCCGGACCGTCCCGGACCACCCCGGCAGTTTTTGACCGTCAAAAACATCCGGGGTCGACTCCCGGACCGCCCAGGACCATCCAGGACCATCCAGGACCATCCAGGACCACCCCGGTGCCAACACGGTGTCAACACGGACCGAATCCCGGATCACCCCGGATGGGGTCCGGGATGGTCCGGGACGGTCCGGGACGTATATGGGACTGTAGCTTTACCAATTAGACTATCATCATCACGTATGAAGTAAGTGCATCTAAGCATGGGTCCATTATCTAAGCAGGGAGGTCATAGATCTAAGTAAGTGCATGAGTCTATTGATGTGCATTGATGCCAATCAGGCTATATGCTATAGGCCTACTTCAGTGAATGCTTCATCTAGTAGAGTAGCCTCGACTGAGTATTCTACCAGTGGCGGATCCAAGAGGCACAGGGGAAAGTGCCCCTCCCTCTCTCCAGTATTTCGAGCTTATTTGTATTTAAGAATTATCCTTATTTTTGTTTCTAACTTACGTCTGCTTTTCTGTTTATCTGTCCGAAACATCAGTTTTTCAACTGTCACTCACTGTACCCTTGTTCCATATCCTCGTCAATTTTTCTTGTTAAACAATTAAAAAAACCAACACAGCTTCATACTTTATCGATGATTATAACAAAATACTTAACCAATTGATTTTAGTTCTTACTTAAGTTTTAAGAGGGACTTACAATCCATGCTTTTCAATAAGCCCCTCATTTTCGTATGTCACATAGAATTTTTTTTATCTTCAATAATGTTCAAATTGTCAAATTTCTTCCATTTTGTTTGTATTGTTCGTTTATTTTTTTATACTGTAGTGATAATATGAGTAACAAAGTGACACTTTTAGGTATTATTAATATAACATTTAGGCCAGGAAAAAAATCAAATAAATCCTGGAGTGGATCTACGCCATGCGAGGCTGCCAGGGTACACCCCCCCCCCCCCCCCCCGTTTAACAAAGTTCTCGAAATACCATTGTTGGCCCTTCACCTATATACAGTTTATCCAATTTCTGTCATCCCTACTGGACAAGTGCGCAAGGACGGAGTTTCATTTAGCTATATAATTAGCTACATTGATTACATCTATTATTCACACTGAAAGTTGATTGGATAAATTGGAAAGTTCGTTCGGGTAAAATAAATATACAAAATCGTATCCTTCACTCTCACACGATGTAATTGGAATTTAGTGCATTATCTGTCAATGTTCCGGAGGAGGAGGATGTACCTGCCATAATGATGATACTGTTGCCCATGGTGATGATGATGTGGATGCTCGTTCTGGCTGAAGGTACTTGAAATAGTTTTTCTTTGATATGATGTACATGTCACCAATAAGCGTATTTTGTGTGTGGGATTAAAAAGGTGAAATACAAACAAACTATGCTAAACATATTGCTTCTTGATAATTATCGATTTAGGGATCTCATTTGAGTGAGGTTGTGGCCATTTAAAACGATTTCAATTAAAAAAAGTTTCTCTTAACACTTTTGTTGGGGTATGTTAAGGAGATTGTAGTGCCTTTAACCTGTTATCTTCAAAATAGCGTTGGTGATTATAGGCAAGATAAAACTACAATTACATCAATAGTATACCGTTTGATTTAAACAGAGGTAACAATCAGAAGCAGAGTAAAAATGAATACGGGAGAAACGATTATTAAAAGGTAGTAAGACTGTCAGAAAGAGAGAGAGAGAGAGAGAGAAAAGAAGATATATAGCAATTTTAACACGGGCTTGTTAGTTTGTTTTCGCTTGTTTTGTTTAAATTTTTCTACATTAACGATGAGCACAAATTGTTTAAATAAATCAATTTCAGGGCAATTTTTGATCTATTTTAAATATATTTAGAAATATGTGAATTGTTCTCCTTGTCAGGTGAAGTCACCACTCCGAATTCGTGCCAGTTACCCTGTAAGAACATAACCACTTCATTAGGAGAGCCAATCCAACTTATCCCCAAACGGGTTTTCAAGATAAATAGCAGTAGAAATTTTAGGGGTGATGATTAGACAATCAAATGATATTATAGGGATCCGTGTAAACGACTCGGAAGTGAAACTTAGTCAATATGCAGATGCTACTGTTATTTATTTATCAGCGACCGAGGATAATTTAGAAAAATGTTGTAATATGTTATCACTATTTGCAAGTATATCAGGTTTGAAAATAAACATAGAAAAGAGCAATATCGTTCGTTTAGGTAATTTTCAGGGTACTTTTTGTATAGATAAGAAATTTAAATGGGTTTCTGATTCATTAATTTATTTAGGTATAAAAATACCTGTCTCAGATGAACTTGATCTATATGATTTAAATTTTGAAGACAAAATTAAAGAAACTGATAAATTGCTAAATGTTTGGAGTAATAGGAGTTTGTCATTAGTTGGAAAAATTGCAGTAATCATAACACTTGTGATTCCAAAGTTTGTATATTTATTTAGTAACACTCCTAGCCCACCCAAAAAATTCTTTGACACTCTTCAAAAAAGATTATTTAAATTTATTTGGAACAATAAAGGTGACCGAATAAAGAGAAGTATTATGTATAATAATTTGAACGATGGTGGATTAAAAATGACGCATATAGAGAGTTTTTGTAAAGCCCTAAAAATTGCATGGGTAAAAAGAGTTTTGGACGAACAAAATGACGGTCATTTGAAAAAGTTGTTTTATGCCAATACTAAACAAATAGGTGGAGTGTATATATTCTTGTGTAATTTTGTAGGAAGTGACTTGAACTGTAGCGGCATAAATGGATTTTGGAAAGATATTCTTTTTGCTTGGTCACATTACAGGTACTACAACCCCGTGAAATTTAAAGATATTATGAATCAATCGCTATGGAATAACTCTCATATCAAAATAGATGGAAAAACAATTATGTATAAAAAATGGTTTGATAAAGGAATTTTGTTTGTAAAAGATATAATGAAAATAGATGGATCATTTAAAACTTTTTTGGAGTTACAGGAAATTTTACAGTTGAATCAAGGATGCTACTTAGAATATTTTGCATTGCTATTTTGTATGAAAAAAGAATGGAAAAGAATATTGAAAATAGGTGATTTAGAACAAGAACGAGAAGAAGATGGATATATGAAATTTATTACATTTAAAAAAGTAACCAAACCCTGTTATGAAAAATTAGTGTCTACATTTTGTTTAAATTTATTGAATACGAATCAATGTGAAAAATGGTCATATGATTTGAATGTAAATTTGAGAGACTTAATTCAATGGCAGAATAGATTTGAAATTGTATACTGGGTAACGTTAGACACAAAGATTCGTGTATTTCAATTTAAATTTATCCACCGTCGTTTGGCGACGAATGATTATTTGTATAAAATCGGCATACACAACTCTCCAGTCTGTAATTTCTGTAAAAAAGAACCACAAAGTTTATTGCATTTGTTTTGTACATGTTCTAAAATTCAGCAATTTTGGTCTGATATAAATGCTTGGTTATTAAGAAAAAATGTATACACTCAAAAATTTTCATACCTAGATATTTTTTTTGGTTTTGGCGAAAAAACTCACCATCTTATAAATACAATTGTATTTTATGCAAAATATTTTATTTATAAAACAAAGTATGAAGAAAAAAATCTTTCGTTTTTACGTTTTACAAAAGAACTAGATTTTCTTCAACAAGTAGAATATATAATTGCATTCAGAAAAGGAAAACAGAATACACACAAACAAAAGTGGAGACCTCTAATTTAATTTGATTTGATATTTGATATCTTATTATTCGTTTACATGTTCATTTGTCAACTTTGAATTGTATTGTATTGTATTTGTTATGCAGATCGAATGTTATAATGAACAACGATTGTAAATATCTTTGATTTGAAGCAATAAAAAAAACTATTTAAAAAAAAAAAAAAAAAAAGATAAATAGCAGTAGCCATGGCAACCTCGAAATATTCGGGTCTTCAACGTTGATGTAGATTTGCAAACTACCAAGTAAGTTCAATGTAAATGGCACCATTTTTTGTTATAGATTTTTTTTTTTAATAGGTTTACCAGAGTTGTATGCACACAGGACAACATTTGACGATACGTCAGTTGAAAACAGTCAAGAAATACCTCTTGCTACTCAGATTATCAAATTTTCTAACAAGGGTTAAAAAAAAAAAACACCCGTTCCTCCCCCCCCCCCCCTCCCCACATTTATTTTGCGATTAGCTAACAAGGCTCTACAATTTCAACTTTGCTGTCAGAAAATGTTGAATGTGGAGGGGGTGTCATACCCATATATCTTTTTCGACGCCCCTGCACCGAATCCATGACCGTGAATGTACTTTTAATTTGATAAGTGCGGTTTACGTGTTTTTGGAATTAGGAGGTAATGTTTTGAGAAGGGGGGGGGGGGCTTGGAAACCCCTATATTTTTGTAATTAAACGGATTGTAAAGCCATTGTCAGAATCTTACGCAGCTCACCTTAGGGTCCCATACCTTTCATTATTATGTCGCTCATAAATAGTGGCGTATTATGAATTATGGTGCTATATTGTTTGTTTGATTTTTTAGGGGCAACCAATGAGATTAGACCCCATTTATCTAGCTAGGGGGCAAAGTGACCGAGCAAAAGATGAAGAGATGAATTTAAAAAAGCGTTTACATAGAACTCACTCTGCAGTCTTTGTGTGCTTAGCTATAAAAAAGGAGAGAAGCAGAATCCAAGGTGATGTGAAACAATAAAAGATAGTGGATTCGCTTTTTTCCCGTTTCAGTTCCCTTAATTTACTCTATATATTAATGTAGCCCATGAATGCTAAATAATACAAACCACCAAGAGAGAAAGAGAGAGAGAGAGAGAGAGAGAGAGTAAGAAAGTTCGAGAGAGAGAGAGAGAGGATGATCATTTTGTTAATCATGGTAATTGTTTATTCACAACACGGACTACCTACACTGTAAACAAATAATAGTCGAAATAACTCGATAAAATTGAGGAAAAGAATTGCCTTATTTTTATTAAGTAAATATTACCTACGGCATCTTAAGTAGAATTTACTTATTTTGCTGAATAAATTTTTACTCAGTTAAATCGAGTTACATTAACGTAAATAATTTAAGTATTGTAATCATTTTAGATAATTAAAAAAAAGCTATGATAGGATTACATATTGCACGATTTGGTACCCATCTAATCTAACAAGTAACATCCATTAATCATTCACTACTTCTATTTAAGATTAATCACTAATCACTAACACTATTTCTATTTAAGATTTAACCGTATATATATATATATATATATATATATATCTACCACCATCCCAAACTATTACATACGCTTCAATTCGACACATTGAAAGGATCCAAATTTTATATATACTTGATCGTAGCATCTTAAAAGGAAAATTGGTTGACAATTTCCTGAAATATCAAGTTTTGATTTGTTTTGAACTGGGTAACAATTAAAAATTGTCTTGTCTTTGCTTAGCCATGTTAAATGAATTAGTAAATGTTTTAAAGTCCTTAAATTTTCATTCAACCACAAAAAAGAATTGTTTTATTTAAAAAAGAGTTTAATTTGGTCTTAATGAATATTCATAAATTATGTAAATATTTCTATTACGCACTGCATCGGTCCTTACTTTAAAAAGATAAGAATAATCAACATAAATTGTTTGAGTAATACGTATAATTTCTGATTTTGAGTTAAAATTACTAAATTAATACAAACTGAAATTACTTAAAGTTCTTATGTATTTGATTTTACTTAAATATTCTACGTATGTTCTACTAAATTGAAAGTTTGAGTTAGCAAGACTTAAATTGAGTGTGTAAGTGGCAAAACTAATGTTTTCAAGTAAATTCTACATGGAAAAAATACGTAAAAATTACCAATGAACCATTGAAATTCTTTTTTACAGTGTAGTTGGGAGAACAAGAGAAAGTACGTAGTAATTGACTCTGCAGTATCAGGCCAATTACCTGCTTACAAAATAATAAATTAATTGTGGAGAGAGAGAGGGAGAAGAAAAAAAAAAGGATTACAAATAACAAGTGGGGGGAAACTGGAAATGGAATAAAAAAATTGACGTAATAGAGAGAGAGAGAGAGAGAGGGAAAGAGAGAGAGAAAAAAAAAAGGGTAGTGGGGAGAAAGGGAGGAAAGATGAGGAAAATGAGGAAAGGGAGAGAGGAAGTGGAGGGGGGAATAGGAGAAAGAGAGGAAAGGAAACGTGGGGGCAGAGAGAAGAAAAGAGGGCGGGGAGGAATGATAAGTATTTCTCTGAGTTTGTGATTTTATCTTTGCCACCCTCTTCATCTATTCCTTCTATCCGTCGTAGGTTGCCTATCATCGCCATGTAAGAATAAAGGTGTTTGTTCGGAGACGGACTATAGCTATGCGTGTGTGTGCCCTGATGGTTTTTTCGGCCATAGTTGTGAACGTAGTAAGTAGATCTATTATCATTATCAGTGTTTGTAACCATTATCATTATTTATTTAGTTTATTTGGTGATTACGATTGATTTGTTGTTATCATTGTTATCAGTGATTATTATTTCATTGTTACCAGTGATTATTATTTCCATTTAAAAAGTATGAATATATTTCCAATGGAATATGGCTACTATTATTCTGTGCTTTTATCTGTCCATAAAATAGATATATATTTTTAATCTTCAAGAACATTCTTCTAATTACTTTGCATAATTTGATTTAATTTGATTTGATTTATTTATTTCTGTTTGATTTTCTTTTTCTTTTGGATTTTTGTAACATTGATCATTATGGATCTAAAAGTATATGAAAGATAGATTGAGACAATAAGACCATTGACCATGTACAATAAGAAGTTATACCTGACTTTAATTGACATAATGTAGAATTGATTTCCACAAATTTATCTTATTTCAGAAAATGCTCTACCCATCATGTTCTACCTTTATTGTGCTGTGCAAAGATTCAATCAGTTCATTTTAGGCCATTACAAGAAGTGGGTTATTGATGTAGACAAATGCTCATTTACCCTTTGAAGTTCATTTTATGTATGTTATTACCAGAGAGAAAAAGAAGTTAGTCAGTCACTCAATATTGTCTGACAGTAAAGTCTAGAAGGTAAACGGGTTTCCTTGCATAATATGAATACTAGTTCACTGCTTACGTTTAAATTTCACAGATAAGACATACGTGACATATTCATAATTCCTGCAAAGTTCTACAGAATTTGCAAGTTCAACTTTCAATTGGAAATTTCGACATAGTTAAAACATCTGATCAAAAAACAAAAAGCACGTTTCTATATCCATTAGTCCCAGCTATTAAATACAAACATTGTGGAGAAAATAGAGCAACAAAAAGCGAGATACTGCTCAAAGAACAATGTCATGTAGATTCATGATGTGAACGAAATTCACCTTCCATATGCATAAGACGCAAATTAAGAAAATTCTGAAATGTCGCCTTTAATCGAAATGTTCACTATGTTGGCGTAATCGAATTGATTAATGGTGAAATTCATCTTGTAAAAAATGTTCTTAGCTACAACATATCAAAAATTGGGTGAAAAAAAATAATATTTTCGGAGAAACAATCAATCGTCGTCATATATGCAAATTCGTATTTTGATATCTAAGGCCGTTATGATGACGTCATGATGTAGTTAATGGCTAAATGAGACATGGCTAAATGAGACACTCTATCCAAATATGAAAAAAAATCGCGGTTTCCACGCATCCCAAAAGGCATTTTTCGCGCACCGACTATTTATCTTGAACGGACGCTAATTCCGTTGTTTATAGTCATAAAGACATGAACATGTCTGATATCAAATTGTTCGGAACAATATTGGAAATATCATGAAAGAAAAAAAAATGGCGATTCTATTTTGCGTACGGCTATGACGAACAAAAACGCGTGTGTGCGATTTTTTGAAAAATGCTCAAAATGCCCTAAAACGTATGCAAAATGAATTTTAGATGATACGAGCATTTTGCGCGCGTACTCACGCGCGCGTTAATTGAAATTGACCGGACGGATGTTGAGGTTGATCATGATAAATATTAATGAGAAATGACTTACCGTTATGAAGATATGATCATGAGTTGGTTTACACAAAATGGCGCCTGGATGACGTCATGGTGAATTGGAGTTGATGAAAAGTCACGCAGGTCTAAGGTGGACTAAGATCTATCATTATGGCAAGTTTAATGACAATGGCATTATCCAGTCTAGAGGTACTTGAACAAATTCGAGGAAGAGTAAAATAAATAAATAAATGAATAATAATACAAATCATGACGAAATCAAAAGGTGATACGAATAACTACGTACATATCACTTAATAAGGAAATATCTAGTCATTGGAGAGGAAAATATTTGAGGTATTTCTTAATTTAGAGTCAACAAAAGTGAAAGTACAGACACATGATGGAAAGGATGTTCCTAATTTTTGGTGCAGTACTTAGAAAAACATAGCTTCTTTAGATTATGAGTAGGCACCTGGGTAAATATAGAAAGATGCGACAACAAGGAAACGATTTTCTCGTCACTTTCCTTCCAATGATGGTCATTGAAACTCAATTTACACAGATATTGACGAATGTGCCAGCAATCCCTGGTTGAATGGAGAAGCGTGTAACAATTTACTTGACAGCTTCACCTGCGACTGTGTTGCTGGCTATGATGGGATTGCGTGTGATTCATGTGAGCTATATATAAAGTCTAAGCAGATTACATTCCTATATTACTACACTCTTTATGTTAAGCAAAAATCCTCAAAAATATTGCATGTTGCTCATTGAGAAATTTAACATAAAGATTGAAATAAAATTAAAAAGAAAATATCTAGTCATTGGAGAGGAAAATCTTTGAGGTATTTCTTAATTTAGAGACAACAGAAGTAAAAGTACAGACACAATATGGAAAGGGTGTTCTACATTTTGGTGCAGTACTAAGAAAAACGTTGCTTCTCTTGATTATGAGTAGGCACCTGGGGAAGTGGGAGTGTATGGCAATTAGTAGAGCAGAGTTGATATTGTGGTTTCCACAGCGATCTTTATTTATTAAGATTTGTTTTTGGTATGATAAGAGTGGCATATTTCATTTCGATGATAGCAATTCAACTTTTGGCGCTAAGGTGCCCTAAAACTCAAACCTTGTTAATACATTTCCGCATCCATTTTTTTGTTATATATTTCACCTCCAAAGGAAAGATCAATTGTCTTTCTTAGCTTATAGCCCCCCCCCCCCCAGGGCCACATCAAGGTTTGTAGACAACGATAATATATATATAGTCGAAGCAGATCACATTCTCATTGTTGCTCATTGAGAAATTATACAAAATGATTACAAAATCTTCAGATAACGAAGAACTTTATTATTACTTTCTATTTCGAGCTGTTGTGTGGAAATCTTTTTTCCTTTCGTATTATATTATGCAACTTTGCTGTATGATATGATCTAAATATAGACCTGCCGAGAACATGCGCAGAACTGAAGGCACATAACTCTACAGGGACCTATCTCATTGATCCAGATGGCCCGAAAGGAAACCTTTCTGATCCAGTGGAAGTTGAATGTCGAAATGGTAACTTTTACATAGATTGTTATTCAAAATATGAATAATATCTATATAAGTGGGCATAACGACAATGTTGTAAAACCATTTGGGGTCAGTCGTCTCTTGCTCCGAAACTTTTCACTTTGTGGCGAGCGAAAAATGAAAATATTTCAGCCATTGGTTGCTTTTCGATATTATAACTCTAAACCCTGCTGCAAGTATGCGCTATTTGTTTCCTGGAATATTGTCAGGTTAAACTACTGGGCGGAATAATGCTGTCTTAACTCTTTTCCACTCAGATCCTTTGACTGTGGCTTAATAAGAACGCAACGAAAGAGTAAAATAAATGGGTCGAAATTGATTTTTATCGAACCAATATGGGGTATGAACCAAAAATGATTCACTAGATTATGGGAGTTTATGTGGACTTACACTCCCATTGATCGTACTTCGGTATAATTTGCTTTGAAAAATCGCCCCTCCCACTCTCCCCTTTCTGATAATATTGGATCAACCCCTGGTCACGGGCCGTGTGACCATGCAGTGCTCTTTCGAATATAGATTATAGGATGGCGGCAATTAAAAAAGAGATAAGGAGACTTAAATTGCGTATGCATAATAATGTTCACATCGTCTTTTTTAAATGGGGGAAAACTTTTTTTCTGACAATCCTGGATGAGCCCTTGGCCATGAGCCCTGGAACCGGTGCTCTATAATAATTATAGAATACAGAAGGACGGTAATTGTTATTCTTATTCATTACTTTACCTAACATGCGTACAAAATAATGTTTCGACCATATTATAGCCGGTCATTTTAGCGTTAACACTGATCAGGAGAGGTCTCCATAGTAATAGCCCGGAGGAGGTGTGGGGGGGGGGGGGGTGACTCTCATACCCAAGTGCTACCCACCCTTGTCCATCAACCTCTGAAATGGACCCTAATGGCGTATCGCACCTTTTCTGAAATGTACACTGATGGCGTATCGTACCTTTTCTGAAATGACCCTTTTTTTATTTTTGTGCGACCAGTGCTTGAAAAACACCCCTCTTTAAGAAAAACGTCGACGACATCGTATAGTAAAAAGAGACACTCTTTCGACGCCTTTTCTGGACGTGGGTGCGTAGCCAGTCATTTCGGGAGTTACCCACCCCCCTCCCCCCGGAGCAATAGCCCCAACACTGACCATTATTAATCACACATAAAGTCATAACCCCTTTTCGTCTTTCACAATGCTATCTTTACCCTGCCCAAAGGCGTGACCGTCATTTCTCACAACATTCCTGGTGAACGGCAAGTTCCTCAAGGCTTTGAGGATGCAGGTTCTTACAGACAAGAGGTGGAATACACCCTACCCATGGATTCCATCGTTGCAATACTAATGAACTCCGCGAGCTGCAGGCAGTATATCAAAGCGATCTGTTACGATACCTACATAATAAGTAACTGGGGAAGCCACAACATTTACTGGGTCTCAAGACAAGGGATCAATATGACAAACTGGGGAGATGCACCAAGTGATGTTACCGGGTGCCTTTGCGGTGTCAACAACAGTATGTATTGTTATTTCACTTTCTAGCTAACTCATACAAACAATTTTGGTCCGATCTGATCAAGAATGCTTGTAGTATATAATCATGTATATATGATATAACATTTTGAATTTTAAAAAGATTGAGGTTTGAAATGCCTTTGCTATCATTCTAATATTACGCTTTCTTTCGCGGAGTGTTCTGAAGATGAACATAACAAAGGCACACTCTTGTAGGCCTGTGTTCTACAGTGTCGACGCTGGGTTACCTTGGGCTATTATTGTCTAAAAATCGGGTTTAAAGAAGGAAGCTAGTATGTGGTCTAAGATTTCCTTCAGACCCGGGGTCTGGTTTAACCGAATCAGTAGAATATGGACCTTAGAAGTTAGATTTATTATTTCATCAACCAACAATTAGGAATTTCAAGAAGCCTACGTACACTAGGGCCCAACCATGTAAATCTCACTATCGCCGCGATGTTATACAGGGCCTATATATACTGTAGTCCCTCGCATCACCCTGGTCACACGTAATGATGAGTGATAACACTACTGCTAACTTGTAGATTAATTTTTTTCTTCTGTGCATATTTAGCTTGCCACGGGTCATATAAGTATTGCAATTGTGATAATTCCTCCATTTGGAGGACGGACGAAGGCTTCCTGAGGGACATAACTCGACTTCCGGTCACAAGACTACATTTTGGAGATACAGGGGGTAGAGATGAAGAGACTTACTACGAACTTGGATTTCTCGAATGTCAATAAGGGCTTCATTCAAGAGGAAGATTTCAATTTGTGTCTTTTCAAAGTATTCGAACACCAGGGGGGGGGGGGGGGGAGGGGGAGGGGGTCATTTAAAGCATAACCCATCAAGGCCGTCGATCCGTCTTCATGATGATAATACATGTTTTAATCAGGCTTGGTGAGGGGGGGGGGGTGTGGCGTTTGGCTATTATGTCTCTTTGAGATAGTTCCTAAATCTATAACGTAAGTGCCCCATTTATGCTAGTACGCTATAAAAACGTGTGGGTGGCATACATAGACCTTTATTTAATTGAAAGATTTTTGACATAATTGTTGGGCAGATATTAGAGGCCGGATATTAGCCCTTTAATTTGAATGAACAACGCTGTGTCTCCTGTATGCAACATTTACTTTCAATTTAAAGACGTTTACCAATGCATGACAACTCAGTTTGGCACTATAATGAGAACGAAAATGAGGGGAAAAAACAAACTGTTGGTGGGTATGTTCTGTTGATGTTGCTATTGATGTTGACTTAATTCCTAGGGCAGTGGCATAGCTATACAGTGCGTCTCAGAAAAAACAAAACCGAGAATTATCGATGTTTTATATTAACTTAATCACAATTATAATTAATACATACACATATTTGTAAAGCTTAAATCCTCCTCTTTCATTCGATGCAACTCATATGATGCATATTTCACGCATGAGTGATTAAAAACAATCTGAAAAAAAGGTACCATAAAGTAATTTAGCAAACGGAATCTGAATTTCAAAGGGAAAATCACATTTCCAGAAAGTTCATTTTCTGACCTTTCATATGACACCTCAATCAGGAAAAAAGAGCCAGGACTAACAAAGTTCTGTTTGTTTAAATAAATTATTGCGTTTATATAACATTATTAAACGAATTCGTTTTCACTGGCTGCCTGCCGTAGCAACAAACAGGATTGAAAAAAGACTTTACTCCATATGCATAAAGTCTTTCGTATTCTTTAACTTCTTTTAACTTCTTTCCTTAACATATTTCATAAGTTATTAGATATTCACATTCCTAAAGTTAAAGACAAAGGAACTATCTACAAAAAGAAAATCACACAGACTTCCATGGTTTTTTTAAAATCACATTCACGTTCAATTAACAAAAAGAAAAAACTTATACTATAAATTTAAAATGAAAGGCATTGAACAAGCAACGGCTAGATACACCAGACATAAAATATTTTAATTAAAACAATCCGATTAGCAAAAACAAGTCACTTTACAAACCGGTTAACTTCATATAAGAACGATATTCAAAACACATGGGAGATTTGAAAACAAGCAATGAACTTGATATAATGATATAAAGATATAATGATGATATTGTCGATTAAAGAAAGTTTTAGCTTACCATATTCTAATTGTTATTTATCGTTTTAGATTATACAGCATTTGACATACTGTAACATTATTTGGGGAAGTTGCGCTTCAACCCATCTAAATAGAATTATAATTTTACAAAAAAGAACGATACAAATTATTACTGGTTCCGCACCCTTAACACACGTGGATCCTCTATTTGTGAAAACTAAACAGCTGAAAGTTCAAGATATACACAAATTAGCCAGTTTTATGTTTTTGTACTTGCATAGTCTGCTGCCAATGTTTTTAAGTGATTGTTTTCCCGAAAATTGTTTGTTTGTATCATATTCCACTAGACAGTCCAACCACATTCAAATTCCTAAATATAAGTTTTAATTTTCCCCTACCACAATAAAATTCAGTGGTCGAAAATTATGGAATAGTCTTGGGTCTTAAATAAAATATCTCCCTTCCTTATCTAGTTTTAAAAGGTATAAATCTAATCTTATTAAATCATACACCCTCTGAGTCTGTAAAGCCGTACGTTTGCCTTGTTTTTCTCTGTCTTCCACTTAAACCACTGTTTAACCACTTAATTAAATCTTTAATTACTCATATTGTTTAGGGACAAGCCTTTGATAGGCCTTTGTTTGTCCCCCTACATTTTTATACTTCTGTTCTGTTGTGTTAATTGTTGGAATTGACTTTGTATTGTGTATGCTTGTTATTGTGATTTTTTTATCAAATATGCACACAAAATGAATTGAATTGAATTGAAGATTTCAACAACTATTTTTCTTCTATAGGGGTAAACTTAGCTGAAGGTATTCCTCTTTCAGCTAAACATTCTTTTTGGATACCTGTGCACACCAAACCCCAATACCATTCTTCTCACTCCTATAGTTAAAGAACATATCATTGATATTGTATCTAAATTAAATAACAAAAAGAGTCCCGGCTATGATGATATTAATTATGTTCTTTTAAAAGGTGTCATATCTTCAATTGTTAATCCCTCAGTACACATTCTTAATCTATCGTTACTTAAGGGACAAATCCCAGATAACGTCAGCATTTCAAAGATCATGCCTCTGTACAAAAAAGGTGATAATTTGCATGTTGGTAATTATCGATGAATTTCTTTATTATCCTCCTTGTTGAAATTCTAGAAAACGTTGTTTATCGTAGAACTGTTAACTTTTTCAAAATTTCAGTTTCGATTAAGAGAAAAACAATAACATGCCACTATTCAATTTTGTTCACAAAGTCTGAATTATGGGATACTTGCTTGGGGCAATACGCATCAAACTCTATAAGATAGACTTTTTTTTATTACAAAGTCCTTCCGTATTATCTACAACTCTGCTATACTCTCATACACAGACCCGTTATTTGTTAATAGCCGAGACTATTTGAAACAAATAACCTGTATCTATTTCAATTAGGATAATGTATGTATAACTACAGTAGAAAGACCCTACCCTATTGATGCCATGTTCCCCCTAAATCGGTCATTTCATGAATACCCAACTAGACGGTCTAACGAGTTTCACCTACCACTCTTTAGAACTTTATTAGCGAAGAAGTCATTTATGTATGATAGTCCTGAATTTTTGAATTTTCTAAGTGAAGATATTAAAAATAGTCCATCGCTAAATTCTTTCGAGAAACATCTTTAAATATTTTTAATCAAATGTTAAAGTAATAGACAATAATAATAATCTGATAACAGCTAGTAATCATCTAAATTTGTTATTCGAGTCGTCATCATCTGCTCGAACTATTGAATATTTATTTGGTCTAATGATCTTGGTCTTAATTACCTTCCCAGAAACACCAAATAGACAATATAACTACCTTTTATTCGTTCTTGATTTGTACTGTTTCTACCCCCCCCTTTCCCCTTTTCCTTCTTATTTTATCTGTTTTCCTCTTCCTTGTCGTTTCGTGTTTGTTTGTAGTTCTGTAATATTGTTTTGTGTTTTCCAAGTCTTCGTACTAGACACAATTTGAAACACAAACTACGAGCACTGCTTTTTAGTGGTTCCCTCCCCCCCCCCCCCATTTCCTCAGAAATTAAGAATTTATTTTAACAATTTTATTTAAATAATGTATTTATGTGTACAGTGTAGCTTATTTGTATACTTATCAAGATTTTTTTTTTTAATGAATATGTACGTTTGTTCATACTTTCTGTAATAATATCTGTAATGCCTTTGTTTATCTTTCGGTTGGAAATGAAATAAATACGAATTGAATTAAAGTGATTGAATTCTATCTGGACCATGCTAACCGTGTTTTTCTTTTTGGTGTGTGTGTGTGTGCGTGCGTGGGTGTGTGTGTATGTGGTTGTGTGCGCCATCACCAAGACTATGGTGATGGTGGTTTAAGAATGATAGACTTTAAACTATTTGTGAAAATTCAAAGTTTTATGTGGTTAAAGAGACTTATTAATGGAGAAAGAAATATGGAATGGAAGCTATATAATTACTATAGCTTTTACACAGTAGGGGTAAAAATATTTTTTCCCTTTGCGGCTATGATATAAAATTATTCACCTTTAAAGCATAAATATTCCTTTTAGAAATGTTAAAGGCATGGCAAGATATAGGGAGTTGTAGGAATTTTCAAGAAGGGAAAACTAATCCAATAATGTTTAATAATGAATATTACCTTTGTAAAATGTGATTTTGTTATGAAGCATTGTATGAGAAAAATAATTATTTAGTTAAACACATTATCGATGAGCATCAAATCAGACCACTCACTAATTTTCAGAATTAAGGTTTGTGTAGTGAAAATAAAGCTAAAATTTGGAAAATGTTTAATGTAGTTTTAAGGAGTATATTATTATGACTGGAGGTCAGACAATTGGTACTCAGTAGATGCACAATATTAAAATATAACCTTAAATATATCTGTAAATATAACCCTATTAAAAGATGTACCAACTAGAAAGGTTTAAGGTCGTTTTATTACATATTTAAAACATTCATGAACTTTATGAACTCAGAATAGACGATTTTGATACAAATTTAGAAATACAAAAATACTCCACGGAGCAATTTTGAGAAAAGAACTTCTCTCTAGATATGGCTCTGTTGACAATGGCCAGTGTTATTTTTGTAACCAAATGTCAGAACCATAACTATATTTACTTTGGGATTGTGGATATGTCAAAGACATGTGGCAGGGATTGATTGAAAGAAAGAATCGGGTAAGTAGAACTATAAAACGCAAAGGGAGAAAATATTCATGTTGGCATTATAGGAAATTCAATTGAAACTAGATGCTGCAATATAATGATTTTCATAATAAAAATTGTTATATTTTGGTCAAGGTCTGAGGGTGATTATAGTGATGAGGAAAAGAAAAGAACAAAACTAGGAATACATCTCCAAAAGGGGAAGTATTAAACTACATCCAGTGTCACGAAATACCCCGCATCTACAACAGACTTGAAGAAGAGATAAAATATTACAATGTTATCTTCTTCTTTTTCATCAACACTCTATTATTGTAAATCATTCTAATTTAATTTATCAAGAATGTTGGCGGTCGTTGTGTTTCGTGTGTGTGAATGTGTACTGTGTGCGCGCGAGTGCGTGTGCGTGCGTGTGTGTGTATGGGTGTGTGTGTGTGTGTGTGGGGGGGGGGGTAATTGGGGAGGAGGGCGGATGGTAAAGTGATAGGAATGGGTTCCTTGATTTAACGGGCAGCGAAGGAAGAAAGTCAATGTAGCATTGTTACAATAAGTGAGGAAGGGTTGGAGGCTAATTTATATATATCATGATAGATTTTATTCTGTATCTTTAAACAAAAAAACTCAGTTACAGGTACTACGTCCCATTTGCAGGCCACAAAAATGAAAAGGTTAAATTCCACCGGCATTTGAAAGATAATACCAACATTTAGAACCTGCTTTGAAGCGATAGAACTTGAAAATGTCCTTTTGAAATGATATAGATTTGTAAACTGCTGCATTTTAAAATGAAATGGTTACAATAATTTCCCCTTGTTATATATTTTTCACCAAATATAATTGTTATAATCTAATATCAGCTATGATTTTTCCTCATTGAAAAGAAAAGGTTTTGTTATAGATTTCAAAATTCTTTCCAACTAAAGTTTGGTGCATGATACATGTACAACTTCACCGGTTACGTCACATTTTCAAGAAAATGGCTGCGCCTATGTCATGCTATAAATATCTTCATTTATATATCTCTTGTAAATTTTCGTTGGGAATATTATACATGAAAGTGCAGGAATATACATCTCATTTTCAGAATACCTACACTTATTCTTTGAGGTGAGGTTTCCTTTAATGCCGTCGACCCACGGGTTTCTTACCTACAATCATAAGCCTACATAATTATGCTTTCTAAGCAGTGAGGTCAAGTGACTGAACCACATCATGGCACCTCCATGGTTAAGATTCTAACTTTCTTGAGCCGCGAAATGACCCTCGAGGATCTTCAGTCAATAGCTCCATGATAACCACCCATACGAAAGCATTCCGATTTTGGGGTTACCAGCGTGAAACCCATTACCTATTAGATTATCATCGCCCCGTATGAAGTAAGTGAGTGCATCTAGGCGTGTGTCCGTGATCTAATTAAGTGCATGAGTCTAATTGTATAGAAGAATAACAACCTAAAGGGGGACAGTATTGTGTATTTGTGTTGTAAACTGTAATTATCCATTGGTGTCAATCAGGCTTTCACCTAGTAGAGCAACCTTGACTGAATATTCTACCAGTGGTGGATCCAGGGGCACAGGGGATAATGCCTCTCCCCTCTCTGAAATTTTGAACTTATTTGTATTTTAGGATTATCCTTATCTCTTTTTCTAACTTACGTCTCCTTTTTGTTTATCTGTCCGAAACATCAATGTTTTAACTGTCTTCACTGTGTTTCTTCAATTATTTATCTATTTTCATGTACCTTTGTACCATATCCTCTTCATTTTTTCTTGTTAAACGATAACAAACCAACACATCTTTATACTTTATTGATGATTATAAATAATTATGTATCCAATTGATTTCAATACGTACTTAAGTTCTTAAAAGGAGTTTACCATTACAAGCCACACTTTTCAATAAGCCCCTCATGTTCATCATATTGAAAAAAAGTCTTACCGTCAATAATGTTCAAATTGTCAAATTTCCTTCATTTTGTTTTGTTTTGTTTGTTTTTATACTATAGTGATAACATGAGTAACAAAATGAGGACACTTTTAGGTAACATTATTATTTAAGCCAGGAAAAAGAATCCAATAAATCCTGCAGTTGATCTACGCCATGCGAGGCTGCTAAGGTACACCCCCCCCCCCCCCCGTTTAACAAAATTCTCGAAACACCACTGTCGGCCCTTGAAACCTTAATATACAGTTAATCCAATACCTTTCATCACTACTGAACAAGTGTGCATGGATGGAGTTTCATTGTGCTCTATAATTAGCTATATTGATTACATCAATTAATCACAGTGAAAGTAGATCGGATAAATTGGAAAGTTCGTTCGGGTGAAACTAAAATACAAAATCGTATCTTTCACTCCCACATGATGTAATTGGAATTTAGTGCATTATCTGTCAATCGTTGGGAGGAGGAGGATGTACCTGCCATGATGATGATACTGTTGCCCATGGTGATGGTGATGTGGATGCTTGTTCAGGCTGAAGGTACGTGAACTAGTTTTACTTTAATATAATGTAGATGTTCACCAATAAGCGTATTATGTGTGTGGGATAACAAAGGTGAAATACAAACAAACTATGCTTAATATATTGCCTCTTGCTCGTTATCGATGTTGGAATATCATTTGAAGGAGGGTGTGGCCATTTTAAACGATTTCAAAATCTTTTAAAATTTCTCTTAACACTTTTGTTAAGGTATGTTATAGAGATTGTAGTGCTTTTAAACTGTTATATTCAAATAGCGTTGGGGATTATAGGCATGATCAAACAACAATTACATTAATAGTATACCGTTGAGTGTTAAACAGAGGTAACAATAAAAATCAGAAAATGAATACGGGAGAAGCAATTATAAGAAGGGAGTAAAAATTAGATAGCATTTGAACCCGGGCTTGTTAGTTTCTTTTTGCTTGTTTTGTTTTTATTTTTCTACATTAACTATGAGCGCAAAGTCTTTAAAGAACTCAATTTCAGGACCATTTCAATATCACTATTGTATCGCCCATACATATTACAAATATACATAATGAGTTTATAGTGCCTTGAGGTGTAAGTCTTTGTAATCGTGATATATCTAAAGATATGTCAATTGTTTTCCATGTCAGGTGAAGCCACCAGCCTGAATTTCTGCCAGTTACCCTGTAAGAACATAACCACTTCATCAGGAGAGCCCATCCAACTTATCCCCAAACGGGTTTCCAAGACAAATAGCAGTAGCCATGGCAACCTCGAAATATTCGGGTCGTCAACGTTGATGTTGATTTGCAAAGTACCAAGTAAGTTCAATGTAAATGGCAGCATTTTTATAGATTTATTTATATTTAATCGTTTTACCAGAGTTGTACGCACACAGGACAAAATTTGACGAAACGTGAGTTGATAACAGTAAAAAAAAAAAGGCCCTTGCTACTCAGGTTATCTAATTAAACAAGGGTAAGAAAGAAAGAAAAAATGTGGAGTGGTGTTGCAAATTTGTGCAGATATTTGCAACACCTGACGACACAAATTGTACAAACCGGTACAAATTGTCGACGACGACAATTTGTCGCCAGTCGTTGAATATGTAGCGGTTAAAATAACAACGGCGAGAAACATAAGTCTTGATTTAGGATTGGGGTGAGGGGGATGATCTCAAAAATTATCCTCCTACATTTGAAAGTTGATAACAATGATGATAGTAATACCACTGCTATTGTTAACGCCGTGCGTGGGAGTGGAAGTTTGTGTGTTGGTATGTGTGTCTTTATATAAATATAATTGAAACTTGAGTAAATTTAATTACACAACCGATTCGGGGTCTGACCACTTGACAGAAGATCCATGAGACCGAAGGCCCGCGAGGCCGATTTTTCCCCTCAGATTTTTAATTTGTTTTCCCCTTCTGATTGTTTTCCTTTCTCTGCATGCCTCCATGTAAGTGTACGTCAACCCCCCCCCCCCCTCCCCCACTGCAAAACGTTCTCATTCACATAAGAATCATTCCTTTTCGCTCTTTTGTTAATTCTTACATGATAATCGTCCGGTAAATGATGTTAGTTTCAATCGCATCATGACATCGTTGGCCAATTCTTATACATTTACTGGCCTCTTTCTGGTATTACGTCAGTTTTATTCATTAAAATAAAACTTTTTTTTTAAAAATACTCTCAGTTTCCACATTGATCCTTTTAGTAGCAGTATAATTATGTACTTCATCGACAACAACATCAGAATAAAAGTATTTGTAATCATAAAGGTATCGATTTGAGCTCACGAAAATGTCAAAAGTTTGTTTTATTCGTCCAAATGTAAAATACAAACAAAAACAATACATTTGAATGAAATAATTAAACGTTTTCAATATTAATTGCTTATAAACATAATTAAACAAAAACCCATTTTTAGTATATATAACTTAGCAATAAAGTAAACTTATAAGTACATAAACATAATTTATATGTCAATTATAAATTTTATTCACATATTTAAAAAACTTAAACAAATATGGAGGTTAGTTTACCGGTACAATGCCTCCTCCTCCCTGCATAAATAGTCAATTTTGACTGAATTGCCACTTTGAGCTTTGAACTTGATCGTTCAGTGTAATGTGATTTGATCATGGCTGTCGACAACATGTGCCGTCTTAATCCGGCAAAAATTGTCGCCGTCAACAATTTGTACCGGTGGCGACAATATGTGCCGTCAGGTTTTGCAAAATTCGGGACAAGCTGTCGCCGTCGACATTTTGTGCCGCAACGAGAGGTATCATACTCATATATCTTTTTCGACTCCCCTTCGTCAAATCCATGACCGTGAATGTACTTTTATTTGATGAGAGCAGTCTTTGTGCTATCAAAAGCAGAGATGCACAATCCAAGGAGATAGATAATTGATTCGCTCTTCCCCGTTTCAGTTCCCTCGATTTACTCTTGACAATTATGATCTGCCGTCCTTGCAATTTATTACTGTAGCCCATGAATGTTAAATAATGCAAACCAACACGGGGAAACACAAGCAGTAGAGAACGAAAGAGAGAGAGAGAGAGAGAGAGAGAGAGAGAGCGAGAGAGAGAGAGAAAGAGTGAGAAAAAAGAGAGAAAGAGAGACAGACAGAGAGGGAGAGGAAGATACTTTTTTAATCATGGTAATTGCTCTTTCACAACACCGACTACCTAGTTGAGAAAAAAGTACATTAATTGACTGTGCAATATCATTAGGCCAATTACCTGCTTAACAAATGATAAATTAATTGCGGAAAGAGAGGAAGAAAAAAAAGGATGAAAAGTAAAAAGTGGGAGAAAAGGGAAATCTAATCTAATAATCTAATAATCTTTTTAAAAAGTCCACTTCAAATTTTCAAAATGGAGTGAAAAAGTTACGTTATAGAGAGAGAAAGAGAGAGAGAGAGGGGGGGTGGAGAATGGGGCGAGGAAGAGAGGGTGAAGTGGATGGGGAAAGGAGAATAAGAGGATGGGAAAGGTGGGGGCAGAGAGAATACAAGAGGGAGGAGCGGAATGATACCTTTTTCTCTGAGTTTGTTATTTTATACCACCCTCTTCATCTATTCTTTCTATCCGTCGTAGGTTGCCTAGCATCGCCATGTAAGAATGAAGGTGTTTGTTCGGAGACGGACTATAGCTATGAGTGTGTGTGCCCTGATGGTTTTTTCGGCAATAGTTGTGAACGTAAGTAGATCTATTATCATTATCAGTGCTTGTATATTAATAATGACTGTTATATACCTCACTTAAGAAATCCAACCATCTGATTGGTCGAAATTGCAGTCATGGTTTTAGCCATTCCCGTAAATAAACGAAAAATGCCAAACCCATGTAATAGTTCGAGGGTAAAATTCAAGTTACCGGGAAAAATAGTTCAGTTTGAGCGAGCGCGGATACCATACATTTTGTGTGTGCGAATTGGTCGCTAGATAGCAAGTACACCAAAAAAAAAGGGCAGGCCCTTCGTGAATTAGTCTTTTTGTTATCCGTAGATCTAGGTCTAGATATAGATTGTGATTTTATTGCTTGCCATAACGGTGATACAGGTATTGAAGATTGTATAATGCAAGTGTTTGAATTCATTTGGTGGATGAAAAGTTGAATTCTACGCCGTTTTGTGCGTCATTGCAGTGCTGAATTTGGTGTGTTAGTCGCTAATTTCTGACAAGGTTAGATAGCTTTCCTGATGGTATTTCATTCAAAATTTCTGTTACATTGATAAGCACTGATTCTTGTCCTTACCTTTGACTTGTTTCTTGTCTGTTATGGTCATTTAATAGATAAATTACTTAAATTCTGAGCACATTTCAGTGACACAAAAAATCCAGCCCGTTCATAGTCCCACACACGTATTTGTATGTACCTTGTGCCCTAGCTTACACTGCTTAGTGCTGTCTCGATAGCGTTAACAAACTTGATTACCATGAATGGTAAGTCGCGTATGTATTATGACCCTTTTCGGTATATAAAAGTATCAATGACTGCTTTAACTTTCGAGACATAGTTGTTTTTATACGCTCTCGGGAAGGAAAGCCTCGGGCAATAGCTCGATTGTAACCTTCCCTTCAGCGTATAGAAACAACTATGTCTCCAAAAGCAGTCATTAATACTATACTTTGAGAGACATACTTGTTTTTATACGCTCAAGGGGAAGTTACATCATGCTATCGCCCGAGGCGTGGCGAGGGGTGATAGCACGGTGTAACCTCCCCGAGAGCCATAAAAACAACTATGCCTCGAATATTAAAGCAGTCATTATAAATTGTATATACCGAAAAGGGTCATAGAATACATGAGCGACTTACCAATCATGGTAACCAAAATAATCGCACAAAAAAATGTATGGTAGTCGCCATCCTCACAAACTAAGTTAATTAACACATAAACCAAAGGGGATCGCAGTACTCATACCCGCCTACCAGTCAATAGTCTTCTAAAATGTGCCCTAGGGCGCTTTTCAAAAGACTATTGACTGGTAGGAGGGGCATGGCTAAAATCACGACTCCAATTTCGACCAATTAGATGGCTAGATTTCTAAAGTGAGGTATATAATAACTATTATCATTATCTATTTAGTTCATTGGGTAAATTGATTTGCTGTAATCACGGTTATCAGAGATTATTATTTCAATTTAAAAAGTCTAAATATTTCTAATGAGATATATGGCTACTATTATTCTGTGCTTTTATCTGTCCACGAAATAGATGTATATTTGTAATCTTCAAAAACATTATTCTAATTACTTTGCATAATGATAACATAATATAATTATACATGTACATGAATAAACATATTAAAATAAATGTCCCCAAATATTTGACAAACGAATTTGTTTTACAGTACATTTTATTTTTCCATCCGTCTGAAATAATGACAAATTATTATTTTTAACAAGGATTTATACGTTTTTTTTAAAGATTCAAGTATTGATTGATAATAAGTTGTCTTCTGCACCCACTGGAAATGACCAGTGATTGCTCCACGCCTTGTTCATAATTATTTTCATCGTAGAAACAATGCGGTTATAGAACATATATATCCTAACGGATTAAAATTGTGCTATTTGTCAAGTAGAAGGCTATTATAAAGACAAAATCTTGAGATTAAGAAGAACTGTACTATTTTTTCTATGTTTAGATGTTGTTTGGAAATCTGTTTTCCTTATGTACTAAGCCTATATTATGCATCTTTGCTGTACGATGATCTAAATTTAGGCCTACCGAGAACATGCGCAGAACTGAAGGCACATAACTCTACAGGGACTTATCTCATTGATCCAGATGGCCCGAATGGAAACCTTTCTGATCCAGTGGAAGTTGAATGTCGAAATGGTAACTTTTACACAGATTGTCATTCAAAATAATAATTATTATCTATATAAGTGGGCATAAAGACAATTTGTTTAACAAGATGGGGTCTGTCGTCTCCTACTCCGAATCTTTCCACTTTGTACAGAGCGGAAAATAAAAATATTCCAGCCACCGTAACAACCATTGTCAAATTATCACATTCAATCCTGCTGCCAAGAATGCGTTCTGGTTGCTGGAATATTGTCAGTGTTTATAATGAACGAGGTGGGCTGAAAGACTTAATGATAAAAATTCGATAAAAAATGAATATATTTTGAGAGGATTTTGAGCGTTTGATTTAATTGAATCCCGACATTATTTTCAATCACGAATTTTTTATTTGTTTCTGTTGTTTTCGTCATTTTTTTTTTTTTTTTTTTTTTTTGGGGGGGGGGGGGGTAATTTTTGTTTTTATTTTTTTTTAATATTTGTTATTATCATGTTCTGTATGTATAGCATTATCATTATCATATTATTATAATTTTTTCAATAAAATGGCCTGTCGGAAGGTCCAACAAATTGAAGAAAAAAAATGAAGGGGTTTAAATTGATTTTAATCATACCAATATGGGATATGAACCAAAAATGATTTACTAGATTATGGGCGTTTATTTGGACTTACACTCCCATTAACCCTTACGCCTCAGTAGACGTTGATGCTTACCCCCATTGAGTACTCTCATACACAAATGCTACCCACCCTTGTCCACCAACCTCTGAAATGGACCCTAATGGCGTATCGCACCTTTTCTGAAATGGACCCTATATTTTGTTTTTGTGCGATCAGTGCTTGAAAACACCCCTTTATAAGGTAAACATCGACGACGCCGTATAACGCGGGTGCGTAGCCAGTCATGTTGGGAGTGAACCCCCCCCCCCCCCCCCCCCGCGGAGAAATAGCCCCAACACTGACCATTATTTATCATAACAATTTTGATGAAGGAGGAGCTCACATAATATAGTCATAACCCCTTTTCGTCTTTCACAATGCTGTCTTTACCCTGCCCCAAGGCGTGACCACCATTTCACACAACATTCCTGGTGAACAGCAAGTTCCTCAAGGCTTTGAGGATGAAGGTTCTTACAGAAAAGAGGTGGAATACACTCTACCCATGGATTCAATTGTTGCAATACTGATAAACTCCAAGAGCTGCAGGCAGTATATCAAAGCGTCCTGTTACGATACCTACATAGTAAGTGGCTCAGGAATCCACAACATTTACTGGGTCTCAAGACAAGGGATCGAGATGACAAACTGGGGAGATGCACCAAGTGATGTTACAGGGTGCCTTTGCGGTGTCAACAACAGTATGTAATGTTATTTCATTTTCTAGATAACTCATACAAAAAATTTCGGTCTGATCTGATCAAGAATGCTTTTAGTATATTTCGAATGACATTTTTGTGTTTAAAAAATATTGAGGTTTGTCACACTAAAGGAACGCCCTTGCCATCATTTTGAAATTTAGCTTTGTTTCGCGGAGTGTTCTCAAGATAAACATGACAATTAAAGGCAAAATCTTGTAGGCCCGTGTTCTACGGCGTCGACGCTGCATACTTTAGGCTATTAGGAAGTTAGTATGTGGTCTAAGAATTCCTTTGGACCCGGGGTCTGGTTTAACTGAATCAGTAGAAAATGGACTTAAGAAGTTAGAGTTATTATTTCATCAACCAAAAACAAGACTTTCAAGAAGCCTACGCATACACTATAGGGCCCAACCATGTAAATATCCATATCACCGCCTTGTGCAGGGCCTAAACTGTATACACTTAATGACGTAGTTGCTATTTAGGCAAAATCGATGAGTGATAACACTACTGCTAAATAAAATTTGTAGATTAAATTTCCTTCTTCTGTACCGTGTTTAGCTTGCCACAGTTCAGGGGATTATTGCAATTGTGATAATTCTAGGCAATGGATGACGGACGAAGGCTTCCTGAGGGACCTAACTCGACTCCCGGTAACCAGACTACATTTTGGAGATACAGGATATGCACATGAACAGACTTACTACGAACTTGGATTTCTCGAATGTCAATGAGGGCTTCATTCAAGAGAAAGATTTTTATTTTTGCATTTTCAAAGTATTGGAGCACGGGGTTGGGGGGGGGGGAGGTTCTTTAAAGCAAAACCCATGAAGGCCGTCGATCCGTCTTCAGGATGATAATAAATGTTTTAATCATGCTGGATGGGGGGGGGGCGTTTGGCTATTATATCTTTTTGTGATAATTCCCAAAGCTATTATAACGTAAGTGCCCCGTTTATGCTAGTACGCTATAAAAACGTACGGGTGATATAGAATAACCCCAGTAAATATTATGACTGCTGAACAAACAGCAATCATCCTAGCATTACAATGGATAGAAGACTTTCTCCCAGTTTCTTTGGTAATATCATCAGATTCCATGTCAGCCTTGCAGGCTATTAAAAACATGGACAAATCTAGTTTAGTTATAGAAATATCGGAGAAATTGACACAATTAAGCGTTTTTGGTATAGACATACATTTTGAGTGGATACCTGCGCATTGTGACCTACTGGTTAACGAATGAGCCGACAGTTTGGCTAAAAATACAACACAAAAAGAACACATAGATGTAACTGTACCACGGAATAGGTCTGAATTAACTAACCACATGCGTCATTTTTATCAGCATTCATGGCAAAATCAGTGGGAAACAATAAAAAAGTAGATTCTTATTTCAGATCAATCCATATATAACAAGACTTATTATTAACTTATCTGGTTTTTGTAGTAAAGATGAAAGATTATTACATCAAATGGAAATGGGAAAATGCAAATTAAACTTTTACAAATTCAGTATTAATAAAGATGAAAATGGCTTTTGTGATTTTTACATATATTAAACAATCGAACATTATTTATTGGTTTGTAAGAAATATGTAAGAGAGGGGATAAGGTTGTTTTCTCGGTTGAAAATTAAAGATAAGAGTTTAAAGAATTTACTGGGGAATGAAGATCATATGCACACTCTGTTGGCTTTCATAAAAGCTAAAAGTAGATACCAATCATTATAGCTAACGAGTTATAACTAACTCTCTTGGAGAGAAAGGGAAGGGAAAGTATAGTTTAGCACTGCACAGTTAACCCCTATTATTAATAATATACTCGCACCCTGTTCATGATCAACACCTAAATTATTGCCCGCACCATCGAATAAACGGAAGCTGCACAGTACATGAGTGGTAGGTCTATGATGATACCCACTGAAGAGGAAAAGAAACAGCGCCATCTAATCATCAGTGATGAACAACTAAAAAAAAAAACAGCACAGCCAGGCAGAAATAATCTTTTCAGATTGGTCAGCCTTAAAACCCAAGAACAACAACAACAAGAACAACAACAACAACTACTACTACATAAGCCTATATTTGATTGAAAGATTTGTAACAAAATAGTTGGGCAGATATTAGGGGCAGGATGTTTGCACTTTAATTTGGATGAACAACGCTGTGTCTCCTATATGCAACATTATTTTCAACTTAAAGACGTTTACTAATGCATGATAACTCAGTTTGGCACTTTAATGAGAACGGAACAAAGAAAGAAAGAAAAAACAAACTCTTGGCGGGGTAATTTGTGTCGATGTTGCTATTGATGAGGATGATGTTGACTAAATTCCTAGGGCAGTGGCATACCTACACAGGAGCACGACCACGGGTACCTATACCCCCATAGCGAGTGGTACAAATATAAGTGAACTCACGATTTACCACAGAAAGGAAATTATTAACTTATTCAAAAAATAACAGATCGGAGAGTGAGAGGGATTATCTCTTCTTCTAGTCTCCCGCTTTCTTCCATTTTCTCTTTCTTGTTTTTGTTGTTGCAAATTCTACATAACTTGTATTTATTTTTGTATTATTTTTCTTTGGATTATTGTAATTAATGTTATTTTGGTAAAACTGTCTTCTCTTGCATACACACTTGCTGAAAAACAGCCTAGGGACTACAGGCAGGTTTTTATTCAACACCGTATTGAAATAAATAAAACAATATTACACCAAAAACATCTGAAGGTATTTTCACTACCCATATTGCCTGCAATTACAACATTTACGAGCAAAAACCTGTCTGCACCACTGTAGGGTGGTACGAATCTATAAACTCGATATGATTAAAGAGAAATGTAGCCGCTAGATACATGATGATAATTATCCGACCAATTTGACAAGTGGAAGTGCAGCACTGATTGGGTAGCTTACTTCTATTGGTAAAGGAACGATGCAACCGTGTAGAGTCGGTCGACGAATATACTAAGTATCCGCCCCTCTTTCGTGTAAATAGATTTAACACAAAGAAAGTAGACTAGGATGTAATTTTGTATATACATGCATTTACTTGTGTATCATCAATTATAGTATTATTCATCTGTTTATCACTCAGTTCTTAGAACATTTCTACAACATGTTATTGTATAGCCACACACACACACTGGCCATGGAATGTTCGTGTTCCATGGCTGGGGGTGCTGTAGAAATAGGGTTAATAAATGGGTGAAGTATTCCCGGTGGCATTGTAATGCAGTACTTACAGTTTGTCTTTATTTGTTATGGGCGTTCCCCAACACACGTGCTCATGTTATTGTCTCCCTGTTTACCACAATGCATAATGTTGTAGATATACCGACAGTGAGAAAGAAATAAAAACTAGATTTGTAATACTTGTTTGGAACAAGTATAGGTGGGCTGATCCAACAAAAAATTGAGACAAAATAAAGAGTACATTTGAAATAGCTTTTTGTCTCAGCTACAACATATTCGGAGTTCAGCGTAAATGAAGCTAAAACGACGTAGATATTGCTCGCGAAAGACGGGAATGTAGAATCAAGTTTTGAGAAAAAGTCATGTCCCATAGAGAATACACGCAAAATGTGAAAAAATTAGCTTGCCTCCTTTAATCGCAAAAATACGCCATGATGCCTTTGTCAAAATGAAAAATTGTGACAACTGGATTTGTAGAGAATTGTCTCAGCTAGAACATATCAAAATTTTAAAGAAAATTAATCAATTTTTAGAAAGATACAATCAATTTTCCAAAAAAATGCTGACGTCATAATAGGCAAATTGAAATTTTGAGTTCGGAGGCCATTATGATGACGTCATGAGTTAATTGAGGGTCAAATGAGACATGAAATCATATCTCTGATTCATACTCGCTCAAAATATGAAAAAAAAATTGGGGTCACCTTGCATCCTAAAGAGCTATAATGGATTTTGCATAGGCATGTTTTTGCCCATATATGCTATGTATTACAAGAGCTCGCGCGCATTGAAATTTATGTTAAACGGTCGATTATTCAATTATTTATAGTCATAAAGAGACAAACATGGTATCAATTTGTTTGTAAGAATATGTGGAATATTATGAAAGAAAAAAAATGGCGATTCTATGGTGTCTAATAGTTTTACGCGCGAAAACGCGCGCGCATGCGCGTGTGCGCGATTTTTAAAAAAATGCTTAGAATGGCCTAAAACGTATGCAAAATGATTTTGAGACGATTTTGAGCATTTCTAAATTTTGCGCGCGCATTGACGCGCGGACGTACGCGCACGCGCGCGTTATTTGACCTGAAATTGACCGGACGGATATTGACCCTGATCATGATAAATATGAATCAGAAATACCTTTTGGTTATGAAGATATGATCAGGAGTTGATTTTCGTAAAATTTTACAAAATGGCGCCTAGATGACGTCATCAGTAAAGGTCAATGTTGAAAACGTTATTGTGCTTTGTACATATGCCTATACATATGTGTGCCAAATTTCAAATTATTTGATTGAGCCATTTCCAAGTTATCTTGCCAACAAAAAAGTGGTTAGAAATAAGAAAAATATATAATAAACTAGATTTGTAATACTTGTTTGGAACAAGTATAGGTGGGCTGGTCGAACTAAAATTTGAGACAAAATAAAGGGTACATTTGAGATAGCTTATTGTCTCAGCTACAACATACTTGAAGTTCAGCGTAAACAAAGCTAAACGACAGAGATATTGCTCGCGAAAGAATCCAGTTTTGAGAAAAACTCATGTCCCATAGAGAATACACGCAAAATGTGAAAAATTGACATGCCTTTTTTAATCGCGAAAATTCGCCCTGATGCCTTTGTCAAAATGAAAATTTGGGCCAATTTTATTTGTAGAAATTGTCTCAGCTAAAACATATCAACATTTTGAAGACAATCGATCAATATTTACAGAGAAACAATCAATTTTCCGTAAATATGTTGACGTCATAATATGCAAATTGAAATTTTGAGTTTGGAGGCCATTATGATGACGTAATGAGTTCATTGAGGGTCAAATGAGACATGAAATCATATCTCCAATTCATACTGTATCAAAATATGACCCAAAAATTGGGGTCACCTTGCATCCTAAAGGGCTACAATGGATCTTGTATAGGCATGTTTTTGCCCAAATATGCTATGTATTACAAAAGCTCGCGCGCACGGAAATTTATGTTAAACGGTCGATCATTCCATTATTAATAGTCATAAAGAGACAAGCATGGTATCAATTTGTTTGTAAAAATATGTGGAATATTATGAAAGAAAAAAAATGGCGATTCTATGTTGTGTAATAGTTTTACGCGCGAAAACGCGCGCGCCGCACGCATGCGCGTGTGTGTGGGCGATTTTTTATAAAATGCTTAGAATGGCCTAAAACGTATGCAAAATGATTTTGAGACGATTTTGAGCATTTTAAATTTTTGCGCGCGCATTGACGCGCGGACGTACGCGCACGTGCGCGTTTTTTTACCTGAAATTGACCGGACCAATATTGACCTTGATCGTGCAAACTATGAATTAGAAATTACTTTCCGTTATGAAGATATGATCATAAGTTAAAATTCACAAAATGGCGCCTAGATGACGTAATCAGTCAAGGTCAAGGTTGAAAACGTTATTTTGATTTATTTATATGCCTATACATATGTGTGTCAAATTTCAAGGCATTTGATTGAGCCATTCTCAAGTTATCTTGCTAACAAAAAAGTGGTTAGAAATAAGAAAAATATTTAATAAATAAATAAAGGCAATTCTAACGAAATTATAAGGTGGTCTGTACGTTATACAGCCCACCTGATAATAAATAAATAAAGGCAATTCTAACGAAATTATAAGGTGGTCTGTACGTTATACAGCCCACCTGATTAATGTGAATTTCAAATTTCAATAGCCGACCTCGTCTTATTACTGTGAGCCAGGTTGTGTAATTTTTGATGGAGGTGGGGTGGGGTCCTATTTGTCCAGCTGCAATAGAAAAGAGAACGGCCTTTATCATCGTGTCTTCATTCTGAAAACGCTAGTGTCTCTCCGCCATTATTCGAAATAGTAATATCGCGAGTCTTTTCCGCCACGCCCACTTTCCTATTTAAAAAAATCTGACCGCAAGATGGAATTTGTCATCTGAAAAAGGAAGCGAGAGACAATTCATAGCAGTAAATGAAAGGCATACCATTTGTTTAGTGTCCATTGCGGCATACCCATTATGATGGCGTATCCAGAGATTGGGATTGGGGGGGGGGGGGGAGGGGGACTTATTTGCAAAGTATTGGGTTACGAGAACTTCTCGCATGCTATATAATTTTACAGAAATGTTGTGCAAGTTTCATTCATCTGCTTTTTTTTTTATTCTTCAAAGAAGACAGGGGCTTTGTCGGGCCACTGTTCATTCTATCTCTACCATGCTAATTGCATTTTGTGTTGGTGTGTGCGTGTGTGTGGTTGTGTGCCTTAAACATGATAGACTTTAAATTATTTGTGAAAATTCAAAGGCTTATGTGTTTAAAGAGACTTCTTCATGGAGAAAGAAATGTGGAAAGCCGAAGCTACATTTTTACTATAGCTTTTAAACAGTAGGGGTAACAAGATCTATTTCCCTTTGCATCTATGATGTAAAATTATTTTCCTTTAAAGCATAAATATTCCATTTAGAAATGTTAAAGGCATGGCAAAATATAGGGAGTTGTAGGAATTTTAAAGAAGGGAAAACTAATCCAATAGTCTTTAATAATGAATATTACCTATGTAAAATGTGATTTTGTTATGAAGAAATGTATAAGAAAAATACTAATTTATTTAATCAAATTCTCGATAAGAATCGAATTAGATCACTCACTAATTTTCAGAATAAAGGTATGTGTAGTGAAAATATAGCTAAAATTTGGAAAATGTGTAATGTAGTTTTAAGGAGTATAATATTATGACTGGAGGTCAGACAACTGGTACTCAGTAGATTTACAATATCAAAATATAACCTTGAAGATATCTGGAAATATATTCCTACTAGAAGGATGTACCATCGAGAAAGTTGTTAGGTCACTAAATTACATATTTGAAACATTCATAAACTTTACGAGCTCAGAATAGCCATGATGATCTTAAATTTTCAAAGAACGAGATCACAAATAATTTTATAAAAGCCAGAATAAAAACGCTGTTGATAAAAATGTATGGAATTTCATTACAATATACCCCACGGAGAATTTATAGAAAAGGGCATCTCTCAAAATGTGGCTTTGTTGATAATGACCAGTGTTATTTTTGTAACCAAACGTCAGAATCATACCCACATTTATTTTGGGATTGTGGACATGTCAAAGCCATGTGGCAGGGATTTATTGAAAGAAAGAATTGGGTTAGTAGAACTATAAAACGCGAAGGGAGAAAAACAAATCATGTTGGAATTAACTCATAGCATGCCATGAGGCTGCATGCACGCTACCGTTACACGCGAGTTAACCATTGATTCACTGCCATGTGCGTGCAAGCACGCATTCGTAATATAGCAGGTATTTGTTATGCTTATTGGACTGTGCTGTGTGTTTCACACGCGCTATTCATAAAACCATCGCCTTAATCAGATTATCTCCAAAACAACCTGGCACGGGGGGGATTTGGGGCTTGGCACAATGGGGATTAGCCCTGTGGCATGATAAGAGTTAAAGGAAATTCATTGGAAACTAAATGCTGCAATATAATGATTTTTTAATAATAAAGTTCGTTATATTTTGGTCAAGGTCAAAGGGTGATTAAAGGGGAAATTAATGAGGAAAAGATGTATATAAAAAGAAAACAATTAGGAATACATCTCCAAAAGGGAAATATTAAACCACATCCAGTGTCACATTCAAACTTCGCATCTACAACAGACTTGAAGAAGAGATGAAACATCGTAATGTTATCTTCTTCTTTTTCACGAACACTCTATTTTTTTAAATCTTTCTTTGTTAATTCATCAAGAATGTTGGCGGTCTGTGTGTTTTGCGCGTGTGAATGTGTACTGTGTACGCGCGCGTACACAGTACATAAAGTGTGTGCGTGGGGTTGTTGGGGAGGAGGGAGTGTGGTAAAGTGATAGGAAAGGGTTTCTGGAATTATCGGGCAGCGAGGGAAAAGAAAGTCAATGTAGCATTGTTACAATATGTGTGAAGGGTTGGGGAGGAATTTATATATTTCACGATAGATTTCATTCTGTATCTTAACAACAACAAAACTCAGTTAAATGTACTACGTCCCATTTGCAGGCCAAAACAAATGAAAAAGTTAAATTCCACTGGCATTTGAAAGATAATACTAATTTAGAACTTCCTTCGAAACGAAAAGGCTTGAAAATTCTTTTTTGTGGGAAAATAACGACCTTAGTTGTCGAATCGACGTTTAGAAATTGCGTTAGGGACTTTTTGTGCTGCATGCGCAAATATTCAATCAGTCTTGGTTGTGTTTCTGCATTTATTGATCTATTTTCATGTCCCCTTGCACCATTACCTCGTCATTTTCTCTTGTTAAAGGGAGTGGATCGCCAGTTTCCATGTGCAGAAGGCCATAATTCGCTGACACCAGACTTGGTGGAAATACCATTAATGGGGGTACAAATTTGCACACAGCAAACCCATAGTCCAGTCAAGAATTACCCCCTAATCTCTCGGAGAGCTCGAGAGTCTTCGGGCAAATCAAGGCATTACATAAGGTCCAATGGTCATAAAACTCAAGGCTAACCCTGGTGATTGACAACACCTGTTATTGGGTAAACACCCGAACGGTGTCGAATTCCCCATGAGAGCCGACTACTCAGTGACTTTAAACAATTAAAAAACTGACACAGCTTCATACTTTGTTGATGATTATAAACAATTACTTAACCAATTGATTTCAATAAGTACTTAAGTTTTAAGAGGGGTTTCCATTACAAGCCACGCTTTTCAATAAGCCCCTCATTTTCATATGTCATGTTTGTTTTGCTTTGTATGTTTTTATACTATAGAGATAACATGAGTAACAAAACGAGGACACTTTTAGGTATCATAATTATTACCCACTCGTAAAAACGTAAAGGACGTGTCCCTCGCCTTTCCTCTGCATTGAAGGCTAAATAAGGGTACTGTTTACCCAATACCTTTCATCCCTACTGGACAAGACAATGCATGAACACAGTTTCATTGTGCTCATTAATTAGCTACATAGATCACATCAATTAATCACACTGAAATTATATCGGGTAATTTAACATTGGAAATCGTTCAGGTATTAAAGGTAAAGACCAGTAATGGTCATGCGATTGCATTGTGAAAGAAACGTTGTGGAATCGATCAGAAAAGGTTGATCATCTAGCATCTAGCATCTGCAAGGTTCTGGAATCATCAAAATGATAAGAAATTTGGCCCATTCTTCGTAAAGTTACAAGCACTATACACAGAAAGATGTATATGGGACTACCCTATCTCTCTCACCAGACCATGAGAGAAATAAATTTACCAAATATATGAATTAGTAGGCGGTTTCCCGGCAAATTTTTTATCATCATGTATTAGTCAAAACATATTCTTTCACATGATTGGTAATGAGAGCTTCCATTTCATTTTTTGAAATTGGGGCGTTGCCAATACTGGTCTTTACCTTTAAACAAATACAAGATCGTATCTTTCACTCCCACATGATATGATCGAAATTCAGTTCATTATCTGTCAATATTTGGGAGGAGGAGGATGTACCTGCCATGATGATGATAATGTTGCCCATGGTGATGATGATGTGGATGCTCATTCTGGCCGAAGGTATGTGAAATCGTTTTTATTTTAATATAATGTGCATGTTCATCAAAAGTTTCTTTTGTGTGTGGATTAACAAAGGTAAAAATACAGACAAACTATGCTCATATTGCCTCTTGATCACTATCGATGCAATGATCTAAAACGATTTTAAAATCTTTTAAAACTTCTCTCAACACTTTTGTTAGGGTATGTTATACAGATTGTAGTGCTTTTAAGCTGTTATATTCAAAATAGCGTTGGTGATTATAGACATGATAAATCAACAATTACATTAATAGTATACCGTTGAGGGTCAAACAGAGATAACAATCAGAAGCAGAGTGAGAATGAATTCGGGAGACACAATTATAAGAAGGGAGTAAGACTGTCAGAAAATGAGAGAGAAAAAAAATATATATAGAAATTTTAACACGGGCTTGTTAGTTTTGTTTTTATTTTTCTACATTTACCATGAGCGCAAAACCCTTCAAGAAATCAATTTCAGATCAATTTTTTATATATTTCAAATATATTTAAAAATATGTGAATTGTTTTCGATGTCAGGTAAAGCCACCACTCTGAATTCCTGTCAGTTAGAAGGACGGGCTAGTTAGTTTGTTTTTGCTTGCTTTGTTTGTTTTTCTACATTAATCATGAGCGCCGAATAATTAAATAAATACATTTCAGGGCAATTTCAATATGTCTATTGTATCGCCCATATATATATTACTAATAATATTAGTATATTACGTATATTATACGTAATGAGTTTATAGTGCCTTCTGTTTTTTTGTTAAAGTCTTTGTGGTCGTGATATATCTAAAAATATGTAAATTGTTCTCCGTGTCAGGTGAAGCCACCAATCCAAATTCCTGCCAGTTAACCTGTAAGACCATAACCACTTCATCAGGAGAGCTAATTCAACTTATTCCCAAACGGGTTTCCAAGATAAATAGCAGTAGCCATGGCAACCTCGAAAGGTTCGGGTCGTCAACGTTGATGATGATTTGCAAACTACCAAGTAAGTTCAATGTAAATGGCACCATTTTTATAGATTTATTCATTTTTAATAGTTTTGCCAAAGTTGTATGCACACTGGAAAACATTTGACGATACGTCAGTTGAAAACAGTCAAGAAATGCCTCTTGCTACTCAGGTTATCTAATTAAACAAGGGTAAGAAAGAAAGAAAAATGTAGAGGGGTGTTGCGGCGCAAATTTGTGCCGATATTTGCAAAACCTGACGGCACAAATTGTACAAACCGGTACAAATTGTCGACGACGACAATTTGTCGCCAGTAGCTGAATATGCAGCGGAGAAAATAACAACGATGAGAAACATGAGTCGTGACCAAAGAAATTAGGTGGGGTGGGGAGAGGATAGTAATACCACTGCTATCGTCACCGTCGAACTAAGTTCTCAAGTGGACTATAAGAGATGGGTGTGTGTATGTGTGTTTCGGAGTGGGCATGTGTATATACGTGTGTATATGTTTTGGATGGGCGCATGTACGTGTGTGGGTGTGGGAGACGACGTTTGTGTCTTGGTATGTGTGTCTTCATGTTATATAATTAAACTTTGAGTACATTTAATTACACAACCAATCCGGGGTCTGACCAGTAGTCTTGACCAAAGGTTCACAAGGCCGGGTTTTCTCCTCAGATGTTAAATAAAATGTCCCCTCAGATTTGTTCTCTTTCTCTGCATGCCTCCATGTAAATTTACGTAACCCCCCCCCCCCCCCCACTGCAAAACGTTCTCATTTACATAAGAATTATTCTTTTTCGCTCTTTTGTTATTTCTTAGAAATGTATATCTTTTTCGACTCCCCTGCACCAAATCCATGACCGTGGATGTACTTTTATTTGATGAGTGCGGCGTACGTGTTTTGGGAATTAGGAGGTAGTGTATGGAGGGGGTGGGGGGAGCTCGGAAATCCTTATATTTATCATTGTGCTGTAGTTCATAAGCAGGGGCGTCTCCAAAGGGGGGGGGGGTGGGGTGCGACACCCCCCCCCCCACCTGTCAGGATATTGTCGGTAAAATTGCGCTGCCGTCGGGAAAAAAGAGAAAAGGGGGAGAGAACAAAAAAGAGGGAAAGGGAAAGAAAAGAAAAAAAGAAAAGGACAAGAAAAGAAAGAAAGAAAAAGAAAGGAAAGCGAGGAAAGAAAGGAAAAGAAAGGGAAAAAAGAGAAGGAAGAAGGAGGAGAAAAATAGAGGGAGGAGAGGAAAGAAAGGAAAAGAAAGAAAAGGAAAAAAGAAGAAAAAATAGAAAAGGGAAACAAAAGAAACGGGGGATGTAAGAGAGGAGAGAGAGTGGAGATAAGAGCCTGAGAGAGGAGGAGTGGGAGTAAAAGAGAGAAGGGGTTGTTGGGTGGAGTCGTCTCGTCGAGGGAGCAAGAAAAACATGGGTAAATATGTTGCTGTGTCGGTATTCTTGCTCGATCCTCTAATAATAGGAAACGTCAAAGCTTCCGCGCTTCGCGCGAGAGGGGGAGACTGAATTCAGATAAAGAGTCGAAAACGGTACAACGAATCGTCTGCTTTCTCTTATATTTTAAGGAAACGTCAAAGCTTCCGCCCTTCGCGCGAGAGGGGGAAACCTGAATTCAGATAAGGATTAAGAGTCGAGAACAGTACACCGAATCGTCTGCTTTTTCTCATAATTTAATGAAACGTCAAAGCTTCCGTGCTTTGCGCGGGAGGGGGAGAAACTTCATTCAGACAAGGATTAACAGTCGAAAACGGTACAATAAATCGTCTTCTTTTCTTAATAATTTAAGGAAACGTCTGAGCTTCCGCGCTTTGCGCGGGAGGCCTATCACCCACACCCCCTAATGAGCGCGCAAGCGCTCTTTAAGTGGTTCGCTTGCTCACTACCGCCCCTCCCTTAAAAAAGATCCCAGCTCCACGCCTGCATTAAAATATATAGGTATGATGCTGACTAAGTTGACGAAATAATTCCTATATTTATGTCGTCGAGGAAAGTGACCATTTGCGCATACGCAAGTACTATAGATAGTCCACAGGAAAAACAATTTAGCCTTCGGCCCGGGTTTATAGGGTTAGATTTGTAGATATTGGGACATATAATTTTGTCGGTATTTGCAGGTGGCTAGTTTTGTCGGTAATCGTTGGCATGTACATCACCCCTCCCCCAACTGAAAAAGGTCTAGCGACGCCCCTGTTCATAAGATGAGAGATGTGAAACAGTAAAGTTAGTTGATTCGCTCTTTTCCCGTTTCAGTTCCCTTAATTTGCTCTGGACAATTATGATCTGCCGTCCTTGCAATATATTCATGTAGCCCATGAATGTTAAATAATGCAAACCAACACGAGGAAACACAAGCAGCAGAGAACGAAAGGGTGAAACTGGGAGAGAGAGAGAGAGAGGGAGAGAGAAAGAAAGAAAATAAGAGAGAGAGAGAGAAAGACAGACAGACAGAGAGGGAGAGGATGATACTTTTTTTTAATCATGGTAATTGTTCTTAGTTGACAACAAGAGAAAGTACAGTAATTGACTCTGCAATATCATTAGGCCAATTTCCTTCCTCAAAAATAATCAATTAATTATGGAAAGAGAAGACAAAAGGATGAAATGTAAAAAAATGGAGTGAAAGGTGACGTAATAGAGAGAGAGAGAGAGAGAGAGAGAGAGAGAGAGAGGAAAGAGGAGGAGAATGGGGAGAGGGAGAGAGGATGAAGTGGAGGGGGAATAGGATAAAGAGAAAAGAAGAAAGGTCGGGGCAGAGAGAAGAAAAGAGAGAGGAGGGGGGGGGGGGGGATGAAACGTATTTTCTCTGAGTTTCTTATTTTATCTTTGCCGTCGTAGGTTGCCTATCATCGCCGTGTAAGAATCAAGGTGTTTGTTCGGAGACGGACTATAGCTATGAGTGTATGTGCCCTAATGGTGTTTTCGGCCATAGTTGTGAACGTAAGTAGATCTATTACCACTATTAGTGTTTGTAACCACTATTGTTATCTATTTAGTTTATTGGGTAAATCGATTTGCTTTTATCACGGTTATCAGGGATTGTTATTTCAATTTAAAAAGTCTAAATATTTCTAATGGGATATATGGCTACTATTATTCTGTGCTTTTATCTGTCCATGAAATAGATACATATTTTTAATATTCAAGAACATTATTCTAAATATTTTGCATGATGATAACATAATATAATTAAAAATGTACATGAATAAACATATTTTGTTTTAAATGTCAACAATTATAAATAAGAAGATGACAAAACGAATTTATTCTCTAGTATATTTTATTTTTCCATCCGTCTGAAATAATGACACTTTATTATTTTTAACAAGGATGTATATGTTTTTTAAAGAAACAAGTATTGATTGATAGTAAGTTGTCTTCTGCACCCACTGGAAAGTATCTATTATTATCGTAAAAGGGTGGGATATATTTGAAGGCGATGACCAGTGTTGCTCCACGCCTTGTTCATAAATATTATCATTGTAGAAACAATGCGGTTAAAATCTTCAGATTAACAAGGACTGTACTATTTTTTCTAGTTTTAGATGTTGTTTGGAAATCTGTTTTCCTTATGTACTATATTATGCATCTTTGCTGTACGATGATCTAAATTTAGGCCTACCGAGAACATGCGCAGAACTGAAGGCACATAACTCTACAGGGACCTATCTCATTGATCCAGATGGCCCGAATGGAAACCTTTCTGATCCAGTGGAAGTTGAATGTCGAAATGGTAACTTTTACACAGATTGTCATTCAAAATATTATTAGTATCTATATAAGTGGGCATAAAGACGATTTGTTTAACAAGATTGGGTCTGTCGTCTCTTACTCCGAATCTTTCCACTTTGTACAGAGCGGAAAATAAATATATTACAGCCACCCATTGGTTGCTGTAGTGTGTTCAATTATCACATACAATCCTGCTGCCAAGAATTCGTTTCTGGTTGCTGGAATATTGTCAGTGTTTATAATGAACGAGGTGGGCTGAACGACTCAAATGATAAAAAAATTGATAAAAAATGAATATATTTTTGAGAGGATTTTGAGCGTTTAATAGTCATATTTAATTGAATCCCTACATTATTTTCAGTCACGAATTTTTTATTTGTTTTTGTTGTTGTCGTTTTTTGTTGTTGTTGGGGGGGGGGGTAATTTTTTTAATTTTAAATATTTGTTATTATCATGTTCTGTATGTATAGCATTATCATTATCATATTATTATAATTTATTTTCAATAAAATGGCCTGTCGGAGGGTCCAACAGAATAAAAAAAAAAATGAAGGGGTTTAAATTGATTTTAATTGGACTAATATGGGATATGAACCGAAAATGATTCACTAGAGTATGGGCGTTTCTGTGGACTTACACTCCCATTGACCCTTACGCCTCAGTAGACGTTGATTCTTACCCCCATTGAGTACTCTCATACACAAGTGCTACCCACCCTTGTCCACCAACCTCTGAAATGGACCCTGATGGCGTATCGCACCTTTTCTGAAATAGACCCTATTTTTTGTGTGTGTGATCAGTGCTTGAAAACACCCCTTTATAAGGTAAATATCGACGACGCCGTATACTGAAAGAGACACCCTTTCGACGCTTTTTCTGGACGCGGGTACGTAGCCAGTCATGTTGGGAGTGACCCCCCCCCCCCCCCCCCCCCCCGCGGAGAAATAGCCCCAACACTGACCATTATTTACCATAACAATTTTGGTCAAGAAGGAGGGGCTCACACATAAAAGTCATAACCCCTTTTCGTCTTTTAATGCTGTCTTTACCTGGCCCCAAGGCGTAACCGTCGTTTCTCACAACATTCCTGGTGAACAGCAAGTTCCTCAAGGCTTTGAGGATGAAGGTTCTTACAGACAAGAGGTGGAATACACCCTACCCATGGATACCATCATTGCAATACTGATAAACTCCAAGAGCTGCAGGCAGTATATCAAAGCGTCCTGTTACGGTACCTACATGATAAGTGACACCAGAACCAATAACATTTACTGGGTCTCAAGACAAGGGATCAAGATGACAAACTGGGGAGATGCACCAAGTGATGTTACAGGGTGCCTTTGCGGTGTCGACAACAGTATGTATTGTTATTTCATTTTCTAGATAACTCATACAAACAATTTTGGTCCGATCTGAACAAGAATGCTTTTTACTAATTATATTGAATAACATTTTGTGTTAAAAATTTATTGTCTAAAATCGGGGTTAAAGGAGGAATTTAGTATGTGGTCTAAGAATTCTTTTAGACCCGGGGTCTGGTTTAACTGAAGCAGTAGAATATGGACCTTGGAAGTTAGATTTCTTATTTTCATCAACCAAAAACAAGACTTTCAAGAAGCCTACGTACACTAGGCCCAATCATGTAAATCTCAATATCACCGGGTTGCCTAAACAGGGATACTGTAGTTACACTTAATGACGTAGTTAATTGTTATGAGGCAACATCCACTAAAACATCTATTGGTGAAAACACTACTGCTAAATTATAGATTAATACTCCTTCTTCATATTTAGCTTGCCACGGTTCACTTAGGTATTGCAATTGTGATAATTCCTACCAATGGATGACGGACGAAGGCTTCTTGAGGGACCTAACTCGACTTCCGGTCACCAGACTACATTTTGGAGATACAGGGAGTGAACGTGAAAAGACAAACTACGAACTTGGATTTCTCGAGTGTGAATGAGGGCTTTATTCAAGAGGAAGATTTTACTTTGTCTTTTCAAAGTATTCGAACACTGGAGGGGGGGGGGTCCTTTAAAGCATACCCATAAAGTCCGTCGATCCGTCTTCATGATGATAATACATGTTTTAATCAGGCTAGGTGGGGGGGGGGGGGGTGTAGCGTTTGGCTATTATGTCTCTTTGAGATAGTTCCTAAAATAATCTATAACGTAAGTGCCCCGTTTATGCTAGTACGCTATAAAAACGTACGGGTGGTATACATAGGCCTTTATTTAATTGAAAGATTTTCGACAAAATTGTTGGGCAGATATTAGGAGCAGGATATTTGCCCTTTAATTTGAATGAATACGTAAGTGCCCCGTTTATGCTAGTACGCTATAAAAACGTACGGGTGGTATACATAGGCCTTTATTTAATTGAAAGATTTTCGACAAAATTGTTGGGCAGATATTAGGAGCAGGATATTTGCCCTTTAATTTGAATGAACAACGCTGTGTCTCCTTTATGCAACATTTACTTTCAATTTAAAGACGTTTACCAATGCATGACAACTCAGTGTGGCACTATAATGAGAACGACCGCGGGTACCTACCAGGCGCGGATCCAGGATTTCTTAGGGGAGGGGGCCCAACTTTTTTTTTTTTGCTCCCGAAAATTTGAAAATCGCGCCGGCCGAAAAGTCGCCCAGTGGGGGGGGGGGGGGGTTAGGAAGTACAGAGCACAATTTTTTTTTTTTTTTTTTTTTTTTTTTTTTTTTTTTTTTGCTCCCGAAAATTTGAAAAACGCGCCGGCCAAAAAGTCGCTCAGTGGGGGGGGGGGGGGGGGGGGGGGGGGGTGGGGGGGGGGTAGAATTCACATTTTTTTTTTGATCCTCAAAAAAATTTCAATTTGCACCCCCCCCCTTGAGCGCCAGGGGGGGGGGCCCAACCCCCAAAAAAGGTAAAAATCACGTGATTTTACATGATTTTTTTCTCAAGGGGGGGGGGGCCCGGGCCCCCCGGGCCCCCCCCCCCCCCTGGATCCGCCACTGGTACCTACTGTATACCCCCATAGCGAGTGGCATGCGCGGATCCAGGATTTCTTAGGGTAGTGAGCACATTTTTTTTTTGTGGTCCTCGAAAAAATCACGTGTTTTTACATGATTTTTTTCTCAAGGGGGCCCGGGCCCCCGGCCCCCCCTGGATCCGCCACTAGCGAGTGGTACAAATATAAAAAGAAAGCGGGAAAAGGAAGAGAGAAATGAAAAACCACCTCCCGTTCTCCCTATTAGTTGTAGCCTTGCAAATTCGCATTTCAGTTGCCAAACAATGAATAAACTCACGATCTGCCACAGCCAGGGAAATTATTAAACTAATGACCTCAATGGTTTCTTAAAGATGGAAATAACAGATCGGGGAATGAGGGGAACTATCTCTTCTTCTAGTCTCCAGCTGTCTCTCAGAACTTTGGTTTTTGTGTTACAAATTCTACATAACTTGTAATCATTTTTGTATTTTTTCTTCGGATAATTGTCATTAAGGTTATTTTGATTGATTGATTGATTGATTGATTTTTAGATTGATTTTTATTCGACAAGCTTCCAATATACAACAATATACAATAATAACAGATCAAAAATAAGTCAGCTTGAACAGGATAACCCACGAAAGCTCGAGAGCTTATTTCCAGTGGGGTCCCTTACAGACATGTATACAATTAATAAATTAAAATAGTAATATTTACAGACAGATAAGAAAATTAAAAGAACTACTTATTAAAGATAATAATAACAACATTAAACTGATGATAGAAATGATATTAAGTACAAGAAGAAAAAGAAGAAGGAGAAGAAGAAAAAGAGGAGAAGGAAGAAGAGGAAAATAATGATGAATTTGTAGAATTTCTATAACGTACGAAAACATAAGTATATACAACATGAAAAAGTATGAACCGACAGAAGAATAACAATTTCAATCATATAACATGTCATTCACTTCTCTTCTCTGACTGTCAAGTATTAGGTATTCCTTTAATTTCCTCTTAAAATGATCATAGTTTCCTATTTCTTTTACACCATTGGGAAGGGAATTCCAATGTTTTATGGCATTGTAATAAAACGAATTTCCAATACTACCTACTCTTTCTGGTAAGTTAAAGTTGAATCGTCTATTTCTTGTATTATAATCATGTACGTCAGTAACAAGATCGAAGTTGGATCGAATATAATGATTCGCCCTAGTATGATATATTTTATGCACGTGATGCAATGCGAGTTGTTTTGATCTTTGGTCGACTTCAAGAAAACCAGCTTTAGAAAGTTCGCTATAGCCAACATGAGTTCTTGGACCAGAACAGTTGATAAATCTCACCATTTTGTTCTGTATAATCTTCAACTTCTTTTGATCTGACTTGTTTATGTTACTGTACCATGCAGGGTTAGCATAGTCAAATAAACATTGAATAAGAGCAAAACAGAGTGTACGTCTTGCTTTTAAATCCATACAACTTTGATATCTGTACAAAAATTTCAGACGAGAATTTGCTTTTTTTACAACTGATTCTACTAAAGATGAAAATGAAATTGCGCTAGCCAACTCAATGCCTAAATACTTCACAGACTCTTTTCTCTTGATTGCTTGATTATTGTGTGTCACTTTGAATTCAAATGACTTTTTAGAACTACTTTTAGAACAAAATAAAATGCTTTCTGTTTTTCCCAAGTGTAAAGAAAGCTTATTATCAGTCATCCAATCGACACACGTAGACAGCTGTTCACTGAGCTTTTCCTCAATATATTTAGGATCAGGATTTGAATAGAGTAGTACGCTGTCATCTGCGTACAATAATAGTTTGAAGTCTTTTATACAAATACACATATCATTTATATAACTTGAAAATAGAATTGGGCCTAAAATACTTCCCTGAGGAACACCGCATGTTATAGGCATTAGTTTGGAACGAATATCATGAATGGCCACTACTTGGTGCCGATTAGATAAGTAGGATCTGAACCAATCTAAACTTGCCTTATCAAAACCCATTAGTTGTAACTTCTTCAATAAGACGCAATGATTAACTGTATCAAAAGCTTTTTGCAGATCAAGGAGCACCATACCAACAAAGCGTCCTTGGGAAGTTTCTCTCCTCAAATAATCAGTCAAATGAATTAGACATGTTTCAGTCGAATAATCATGTCGAAAACCAGATTGAAATTCATAAATTATATCATTTTCTTTGAAGTATCTTTCAATTTGAACACAGACCGATTTTCTAGAATCTTTGATGCTACGCTTAAAACACTAATAGGTCTATAGTTGCTAACATCAGTTTTATCTTTCTTTTATAAAGTGGAGTCACTTTTGCTATTTTCATATCTTCTGGAAAAGTACTCGTCAAGATAGATAGGTTCATTAAGTAACTTAGAGGCTTAAATAAAACCTTCGCACCATCTTTTAGAAATTTAGCTGGAATCAAGTCTAACCCAGTACTTTTTGATACATTCAACTTACGTAACTCTTTGAAAACAAATTGTTCACTGATTGGTAATAACTCGAAGCTGTTTTCACGTACACCTTTTCTTTCGTAAAAGTCACGAATACAATCATTGTCTGCGCTGAAAAAGTCTTTGGAAGGGGGGAGTTTGTCTACTAATTTGGCAGCCACATTTGTGAAATGAGAATTGAATTCATCAGCGATGGCCATCTTATCATGACATAATTCCCCATCAATTTTAATGACAGATTCTTGTTCTTTTCGCTTCTTATTTTTCAATCCTAAGCTTTTTAGATTCTGCCAAAGTTTTTTCGAATCTTGTTTATTTTCTTCTATCTTGTTTTGTAAGTAATCGAGTTTAGCCTTTTTCACCTCTCTTTGGACCATATTTCTTAATACTCTGTATCTTTATAGAGCTTCTCATCTTTTGCTCTTTTCCTCCATTTTTGTATACTATATTTCTCTCTTGAATTAGGGAAAGAATATCTTTAGTCACCCAAGTTTCTGATCTTTGTTTTATTCTTATCCGTTTCAGTGGCGCTATCATATTCAAATTTGAGATAAAAACATGTTGAAATATTGACCATGCCTCATTTACATCTGTACAGTCAGTTATTCGTGACCAATCAACAACAGATAGTTGAAGATTGAAAGACTCTTCTGTATATTTTTTCATGGATCTGATATCATTAGTCCTGTGATGACCTATAGCCAGTCTAACATTTTTCCGTGTACAGAAAGTAAAATAATGGTCGCTAATACCTAGATCAATGACACCACTTTGACTTATTTATTTTCTTTGGTACAACCAACATGATCCAATAGAGAAGAACATGTAGGTGTAACGCGTGTTGCCTCTTTAATGAGTTGACTAAACCCATGAAGACTCAACAAGTCAATATATTTTTTAGCCAGTGGCGATTTGCGAAGAAGACAAATATTCATGTCTCCTAAAAGAATTATTTCGTCATCCTTCTTTAATGTATCAAGAATATTGGACAATTTCTCGATAAACAAATTGTTTTTCGGAGGTCGATACAGAACACCAACAACAATTGGTTTTGATCTTGGTATAAGCAAATTTATCCACAGGGATTCCGTATCTCCAGTACTTATAGCATCCATAATATTAAATGCAATATCATTTCTGATATAGAAACATACACCACCTCCAGAGCCAGAGGATCGATCATGGCGTATGATTTTATATCCGTCTATTTCAATTTCTTCATCATTTATGGAATTGTTTAACCATGTTTCAGTGAAAGCAATAATAGACAGCCTTTTTCTTTTAAAAAGAATTCTAAGTTCCGATATCTTGTTTAGAATAGACCTCACATTAAGGTGTTCTATTTTGGTAGAACTTTCTTCTCTTGCATACGAAATAAATAAAACAATTAAACCAAAAAACATCTGATTCCGACTGATGGAATTTTCAATACCAATATTGTCTGTAATTACAATATTTACGAGCAAAACCCTGGCTGCACCACTGTGGTGATACGCTTGTGTTAACTCGGTATAAAATGGACCTATAAAATGCTTGAAGAGAAATGTAGCCGCTAGATACCTGATGATAATTATTTGGCCAATTTGACAAGTGCAAGTGCAGTACTGATTGGGTAGCTTACTTCTAAAATAAAGAAAAGAACAAACGTGTAGAATCGGTGGACGAATGTATTAAGTGTTCGCCTCTCTTTCGTGTAAATAGACTAACCACAAAGAAAGTAGACGAGGATGTAATTTTGTATATATTACATGTATTTACTTGTGTATCATCAATTATGTTATTATTCATCACTCAGTTCTTAAAACATGAAGTGCTTTATAAATGGGTGTGGCATTTCTGGCGGCATTGTAATAGCGCATCTTTTCCGCCACGCCCACTTTCGTAAAAAACATCTGACAGCAAGATGCAATTTTTCATCTGAAAAAGAAAGCGAGAGACAATTCATAGCAGTAAATGAAAGGCATACCATTTTTTTTAGTGTCCATTGCGGCGTACCCATTTTGATGGCGTATCCAAAAATTGAAAACGGGGGGGGGGGAGGGGTCGAGGGGACTTATTCTCAATGTATGGGGTTACGAGAACTGCTCGCATGCTCTTTTACTCTTTACAAAAAAATGTTTATTATTTAATTTTCTTCAAAGGAGACAGGGGCTATGTAGAGCCACAGTTCATTTTATCTGGGCCATGCTAACGGCATTTTTTTAGTTTGTGTTTGTGTGTGTGTGGGTGTGTGTGTGTGTGTGTGTGGTTGTGTGCGCCATCACCAAAACTATGGTTGTGATATAGACTTTAAATCATTTGTAAACGTTATAATGCTTATGTGGTTAAAGAGACTTCTTTGTGGAGAAAGAAATTTGGGATAGAAGCTATATTTTTTACTATAGCTTTTAAACAGTAGGCTGTAGGGGTAAAAACATTTATTTCCGTTGGCAGCTATGATGTAAAATATAAAATAAAATAATTCACCTGTGAAGAAATGCTTCATAGCAAGATATGGGGGGGGGGGGGGCTGTAGAAATTTTCAAGAAGGGAAAAATAATCCAATAATCTTTAATGATAAATATAACCTCTGTCATTATCGAATTTTATTAATTTATCAATTGACAAAAGCACCAGTGCTTGAAATTCAGTTACTTATTTATGTTACTTTTTCATCATTTTGTATCAATCACATAACTTACTCTAGTGGAATAAACTTTATGTTGAATGGATTCAAATAAAGATCACTGTTTGTTTGTTTAATTGTTTATTTGTTTGTCAATTTGTTTAAACAGTAAGTCCTGCGGCTGTGTTCTCATAATCATACTCCAAAAAAACAAACATAGGCTAATTAAATTGTCATTACGATGATCAAATAATAGACATTTTCGGGTAAACCCCGAAAAAAGTGGGGTGGAGTCAGTGGTGGATCCAGGGTGGGGGCACGGGGGCCTGGGCCTTCCCCTGTCCAAATAAAGGGTAAACAAAAAGATGTTAACAACAATTTTACTTATTTGTTTTTTGCTTGATTCAATTTAATTCAATTTTATTTCCATCAATAATGACGTGGGAATTCATTGTGGGATTTTACATATTGCGTTTACATTAAAATCATGTATAAAAAGACTTCAAAAGCATGACATTGTGAGAAATTGGAAAAAACATGAAATGACATCGACACAATGCACAAATATACTTAGTAAAAAGACCACAAGATTTTCAACATAACTTTAGTAAATAGTACCCTAATCCCTGCACCCTCCCGCCCCCCCCCCACCCAAGAAACTCATTCCAGGCCGGAGAGAGAGAGAGAGAGAGAGAGAGGAACACAGAGAGAGACAGAGACAGTGAGAAATAAGGGGAGACAAAGATAGAGAGAGAGGTAGAGGAAGATATGAGAAAGAAATAAAGAGAGATAGAGAGAGAAAGAAAGAGAAAAGAAAGAGGGAGATAGAGGTAGAAGAGAAGGATCGAGACAGGGGTAGAGAAGGAATCTCAACCCACAGTTCGGGCAAACCCGAATCCAGAGATAATTGCACAAGGAGGAGGGAGGTGGGCGGGGGGTTGGGGTGTTAGTAAAAAAAAATATATATATATTGCTCACATCCCACATCCCCCCCCCCCCGGGAGGGCCTGTTAGGGTACAGGTAAAACCGGGCAGCTTGGACAGGATGTTGACCCGGGCTTGATACAGGACAGGTGACCTTTATTAAATTTATTTAAACAAAAACACATCTTATGTTAGTACAATGGGTTTTTTTTTTTTGGGGGGGGGGGGGGGGTGGGTGGGAGGGAGGTTGTAAGAATTATCACCACAAACACAACCCTATAGTAGAATGAGGAGGAAACATTTACATTGTTTTTATTGAGATAAAGTGATCATAGATGATAGTAACATCTGACTAATCATAAAAATGATTTCAAATCAATAAAAATACATCATTCATATTTGGTGAAAATGGGTAAATCATTAAGGTCCTTCACAATCTTCAAATTGGCCACGAAGATATCATGTTGATTCAATTTACTCGGCTCAGTTCAGCTCAGCTCCGTCATCTTGTGAAATAATTTTCGGCCTTTCTGAATTCCTATCTTACCTAGATTTACTTTCAAGAAGTCGGTGAGTGAAAGTTTGTGTGTATAATGTTACGTGTGTGGTAATCTAGCCTCATTTTAAAGATTAACTCAATACTAGAACCCTGAAACTTAGAAGCGAGGTAGATCTTCGCTTGCGCTCCCGATCCTGCCGCCGCGCCGCCCTTGGCCTTTCTCGGCCGTGGAGGATCCCTTCTTGGGGGCCCCTGACCCGCTCGTGCGGCAGCGCAGCGTACGTACGACGCTCCGGTGGCATACTCTCCTGTTTTCCCGTGGCAGAATTTGAAGGCTAATAATTTATTAGTCTAAGAAGGCTTTTGTTAGTGTGTTAGACTTTCTTAGGTGGTTATAAGGTACACTACAATACCAATATTTAAGCATTTAACACAATTAACAGTGAAATGTTAGATTTTATGTGTAACTTGTCTTTAGATTTACTTTGATCTGTTGATGCTCAGACAATGGCCAATGCATAAATGAATGAATGAATGAATGAATGAATAAAATGTTGGTTTAGATTTTAGTTACATGGCCAATCATCGACAATTAATAAGTCTGGTTGGATGTTCTCTGGCCTATACTTGGGGAAAGGTCCTAAACTACTAACATACAATGATGAAGGGCGACAGAAATCTAAAAACTAAACAAACAAAAAACAACACAAACTTTTTACAGGGAAGTTACAAACATGGAAATATCCACGGTTGACAGTTGTGGTCGTGTTTGTTGTTTTTGTTGTAGACAGTCGTGGTCAGTAGGGGCGCTGGTCCGAGAACAAGGATCGTCTTCATAAATGCAGACGGATGCCTCCGCTAAAATAAGTATCAGCCGCATTTTTGCTGACGATTCTGATTTCCGATCCGCTCGATGATGTTCTTGATGCATTTCACGTTGACTTTGTACAGACACTTTCACGTTATGAGCGATTGATCTTCGGGAAGACGGACAACCCATTTTATTAAGCGGATCCGATTTTTTGCATTGCCAGCGACCCAGCGCGCGGATCGGAAGCCTGCAGGGCACTGAAGGAAAAAAAACGAACAATGCGGACGATTCTCATTTTTTAGGACACATTTTGTCTGCGTTTACGAGGATATCCTTGTTTATGCGGAAAATCCTCATTCTCGGACAAGTGCCCCTACTGGTGTTTGTGGTTGTCATACTTGATGGCGAGTCTGTTTCTATTTGACTGCTTGGCAGCCACTATCCCTTGGCCATAATTAAAATTGTTTTAGGCCAAATAACAAAATTGAAGTGTTTCTCGTCCCCGTCTGCCTACTTTTTGGCCGCCGCCTCCTTTTTTTGTACAACCAGAGGTACTTACTATTCAAAAGAAAAAAGGCAACAAAAAAAAACCTGTGTTTAAATAACTTCTAAAATGATATAAATCATTTGTTTTGTTATACATTGCATCAGTATACTCACATAGCCCAATATTTGTGAATAAATAGGCTTGGCCAGCTATAATTAGTATTGCAGCCATCTTGGAAATAAATCGTGTCGCCTCCTTTTTTTCTTTTTAATCTGGACGAGAAACACATTATTTTTGTTATTTGGCCTTATTAGAAATGACAATGAATTTGTAACTTCAGTATTCAAAATCCAATAATAAATGCTCTAACTTTACACATTATATGTTAGATAACATTGATTATCATTTACATACATATATTTAACCTTTGTTTCATGTTTATAACATGTTTTTAATCCTAAGTAATAACACGTTATTCAACATTAGCTTAATTTCTCACAAATTTGCAGATTTTCCCCCAAATAAGTGGTTCCTTAAAAAGAAGAGATTAGTAAATCATTATTTAATGATATTTTTAAGTTGAAATATCTACATCTTATATTTGATAAAGCAAAACTCCTATCTTTTCTACATCGTGAAGACCTTTTCAAGTTGATAAAACATACATGTACCATAAATATAGGGGTGGTAGAGGGAACCACATGCCTGCCTTGGCTCTTGAAGGGGGCGCAAATAAAAAAGAAAAAAAAAGAGAGAGAAAGGGAAGAAAAGGAAGAAAAATCATAATCCTCAAGGATTGTGTGGCCCCAATACGAACTGTGAATTGTATTAGAACTAGAGTTTTTGAGGGTTTAAGGAAATTAAGATGCCAACATTTTGTCGCTTTGCTCCTTCACATGTGTTTCTTCAGGATTTCGTAATTTCATGCCCCAATATGAAAAAAGTTACAAATAGCAATTTAAAGAGATAGAACATGATGATGTGTAGTTCTTGTTACTTTGCTTCGTATTGCGCTTACATGTAAATACCGTGCGAGTCAAAAAAAAGTTTACACCTAGAAAATTGCTAATTATTTCAAAAATCATCTATGAACAGTAAATTATGATACATCTTATGAAAGAGCGTTTTATCCCAAATCATTTGGTATCCTTTTTGTGTGGTATGTGTTCATGCTTGGATTAAAAGGAGGCATTGTTTGCGAGAGTGCAAAAATCGACTTACGCCAAAGTAATGTACAGTATGTAATATGTTGGGATTAAAGTGAAAGAATGAATTGAATGTACCAAATGAGATGCATTGCAGCAGAAGCAAAGTCTCACACAAACGCGCTCGTGCACAAATGTTCATTGATATTCAATATTTGATATGTGTGGCATGATTAATTTTGTAAGGGATGTTATTTGGATCTGCAATGATCAAATTAATACCCAAAGCCAATTGTTTTATTCAAACATCACATACAGTGTACACTGTAAGCAACTTTGGCGCAAGTCAATTTTTGCACTCTCGCAAACAATGCCTCCTGTTCATCCAAGTGTGAACACATACCACACAAAAATGATACTAAATGATTTGGGAAATTGGGATAAAACACTCTTTCATAGGATGTATATAATTTACTGTTCATAGATGATTTATAAAATAATTAGCAATTTTCTAGGTGTATACTTTTGTTTGACTCACACTGTATACTGTGCATTGTTAAAAGGAAATGACATTTGGGAAGATTTTTAGAGTTCCTATTTTCTAACAACCATCATCTCATCATCTCATATTCAGTCAACAGGATGCCCAAACCTCTAATACATTTGAGTGCCTGAATGTAATTGTATTTGGGCAGCAAGGTGCTTGATTTATATATTATATATATATAAGCTAGTGAATTTTGATGATGAAATACATTTTCAATAAATGATAATGCCCATTTTGTAGCAAAAAGAAAACAAAAAGAAAACAAAAACAGGATGACAATGGGATTCCTGAAAATCTGGCCAGCGTGTATTTTGATGACAAAGTAATATAATGAAAGTGTCCTTTTTATCTTGTTTGCTTTTCTTAATTTATGTAGATAACTTTTGGTAGTGGAGGGGTTGGGGGGTTGGGAGGGGGATGGGTGCAATTTCCTTGCTTGATGAGGGCACGGAGAGACACCTACATGTACATGTATAGATACTCTGCTGTATAAACATGCACCAAATTGCACTATTATAAATATAAAAATGCAAAAAAGCACTCACTTTAAGGGGGGGGGGGACACCCCTTCCCAATATGGAGGTGTTGTTGTCTAGTGTTCACTCTATGTCACCAGACTATGGATCACATAATTTATAAATTAATCCTACGGCGGTACTAATCCCCTTTGGCATAACATTAATCTACATTTGCCTCACTCAACCCAGGTGATGTAAATGATAACCCTGTAAACGATCATCGGATCAGGGGCCGGTCTTGAGCCAAACTTGAGCCGATCAGGTGAAATCGGATAATAAATTCTGATCGCCGATCAATAAAAATGATCTAGAAAAATAGGCAGAATTTTTTTTTTTTTTTTTTTTTTAAATTCTGAAAATTTTCAAGTTTTGGGGCTATCAAATGCTAATTAATGCTAATTACATTATCAATTTCAAAGTCATGAAAAGGCACTTAATATCAACAAACATGGTCTACAAGAACTCTAAATGACAAAATAATCCCAGCTATGAATGTTTTCTTCGCATTCGATAGCCCAAAACTTGAACATTTTTCTGCCGATTTGTTTTGCTGATTATTTTTGCCGGTACCGATCAAAGGTGCTAGGGTGTCGATCCGGTCAAAGCCCCAACTTACAGGGTTAGTAAATGGGTACCGGACAGGAATGATTAACTCTTTGACCCCCTCTCTCGGGTATGAGGGGACAGTCAAACAAAAGTATAAATAGCAATGCATGACTTGTGATATGATATACAATTCTTATACATTATACATAGATTATGACACAAAGATACAAACAATAATAGGTAGATAGTGTATGAAAGTACAAACGAGCGCCATGAATGTCAAGGCTGACAGACTTGAGCAATACACAAGAACCCACTATCATTATAATTATTATTTAATTTTTTGAACAATATTATTTTAATTATTATTAATATTATTATTATGATTAATGTAAGATATGAAGAAGATGACATAGTGCATGGATGTTTTTTATAGTTGTGCACTGCATTAAAAAAAACAGATACATGTATCAGGGACTTGTATCCCAAGTCCCTGCATGTATTAACAATAATCTGTTACAAAATTGGTTACATAAAATTTAGCAAATGACGCAACAAATAGGAGGATATCATGGATGACAGGACAACATACAATATGTACATGTAAAAGCATTATTTTAAACAAATTGCAAAATATTGATGTCAATGGTCCTAAAGTGAGGGTTAGATGTTCCCATCTGTAATTCCTCAGAAGTCAGAACTCAATACTCAATAAGTCTTGATGTTTCTCTGTTTTTTCGATTTTGCACTATAAAGTAGAATGGTTTAAACATTCAAGAAAGTGGAATGCATCACTGCAGACAGTACAGTGTATATATGAAAATTCCATTTGTTCCATATTGAATGATCTGTATTGTGGATCTACATACATGTACAATGAATTGATTCAAATAAATGTGAAAAGATTTAAACCAGTGCAAATCAAATAAAGTGCTTTAATGATTCAAATAAATGTGAAAAGATTAAAACCAGTGCAAATCAAATAAATTGCTTTAATGTGCGTCAATCACAGATGAACATTTATTAATTTATTTATTCATACATATTTATACAGGTACATAAGATCAGAAATAAATCTGAACATGATATGGCTCTAAGTTATGTTACACATAGTTTAGTGTACATACAAGTCAAACATTGGCCAGTTTGGCTAATTAATACATTTGTTTAGGGACTGATTGTACTGTAGACTTACATGTACATGTCACTACCTCCACGTGGAAGTTCAATATCGAAGCTTAGCTTCATCTAGGGATAATGTCGCACACACATCTCTCGCATGATCTACATGTACGAATGCATGTAGCTTTCTCTGCATTTCCAAGGGGCCACTGTAATGATCTTGGGGGCAGAATTTTTAGTAGTAGGGTGTCTAGACTACTGCCTGGATAAATAAGTGTGACGTCAAACTGTAGGGCTATCTAGTTTGTGTAGATTGTAGATGTACTTTGTACATTGTAGTTATATGATTCAGATGCCTAGAAATGTTATAGCAGGAACATGTACTTCTATGTGTACATGTACATACATGTGTTCTCCAAAATACAAATGCTGTTCATTTCTCTACATAGTGTTTATTGATCAAATGTATGTTTATTTATAGTGCATAGTCTATTTTGAATCAATTAATAGAATCATCTTAATTACCTCTAGAGTTCATTCAGTTTGCTTTATAGTAAATTATTAGAAATGAGTCTTCATCTATGAAGGTCCACTGCCCTTGAATCATCATGTGACATCACTCTCAAAGTGTAAATTGAAAGGGTTTGTCACAGGTCACTTTTGATCTTATATACATTATGTGAGATAATAAACATGACTTAAAATATATGATGATCCTGATAAATGCATAGCAAAAAATTCTCACAGCATGTCAGTAGACCCAGCATTGATTGATACTACTTGACATACAGGCCTACATGGACTTGTGACAATACAAAGAAAGTGACACGCACTATACTGAAGATATAATTTACAATTTTGTACATAGTAATTAAATTATAGTTTACAATGAAATGGTAAATCAATACCATACTTTCAGTTTCAGGAATTCTTTATATCATTGGTTATAGTGGATACATTGGTGTTTATAAGAAGTAGATCTGTGAATAATGATAATTTCTGAATTTCATTGGCTACAAAACGGATTTTACCCATTCATATTTCTGTTTCTTACTGTACTTCAGTATCATGCCCAATTATGCTGTGTAATTCAAAATCTAAGGTAATTCTTTGCCATGCAGTTTAGAAAAGCATACATGGCAAATTTAAACATTTAGAAACACAATGGAAGTAAGAGGAGCATGCAATTTAATTCTCAATTCTCAAGAGGCTTTCTTCTTCACGTCATATTGATCAAAGTCCAGATGGTGACCCCAGTAAAAAAGAAGGAGAAATTTGTCTTCACTGACATGTGACCAGGGATAGTAAATAATACAGAGCGTTGATGCCTTCCACGTTGGCTGGTCGGTCGTTCAGGTGTGTGTTCCCGAGCTCTATGACTCACCGATGAATCATGCATTCATACTGAGGGCAGAGACTGGTTCTGGTGCCGAGTTGATGATGAAAAATAATAAAGCATCCAATTATATATTGAAATGTGCCTCAGGGGATTGGGATGATGGTGATATTGTAGGAAATAGAGTGGCATTAATGTAGCTCATTTAGGGACGATATGGAAGAGAGGATTGGAGTTTGGATATGATACTGCTGTAGGGGGGTATTCTTGTCATTGTAGCAGCTTGGCAGTCATTGGTGTGTAGCAAGTCTGGGGTTGCCTCTGGCTGGTGTATATTTGGTCCTTGACTTCATTCTCTAGTATCTTGAGTATCTTGAGTATCATGGTAAGTTGTACAAACAATCTGCCAGTAAGGATCTTGTTGCCATTGAAAATAATAATTTGCACATTGTACTTTGTACATTTACATGCACAAATGAAATACATGTATGTTGTCATGTATTTTGTTGCAATTTTTCAACATTTCATTCTCCAAAAATCATTTTTCCTAGGGATTTTAAGTATTTTGGTATGAAATTACATTACATATTTGTAGATGAGTTCTCTAATATGTTTACTAGATGTATAAGTCCAATATTCTGTTTGGTGCCAATAGAAATACTGGTAGTCAACATCTGGAAAACAGTTTGCATACTGGACTACATTAAATTAAAAGTATAATTTTTGCCATCTGTAGAATTCCTAAATGGAATTTGATTATATTATTCAGCATACTAAATTACCCTCTGCTTGTCTCATGAATATCTAATCTCAAATTCAATTATAGAAAATGTGTTAACCGTGTTACAGTGAGAGTGATTGAGGATGCAGTTGACCTGCATGTAGTATAGACAGTTCTCATTTGCTGACCTGAAACAATTGTGTTCAAGTATACATACTGGTACTTGTAGTACTAGTAGCTAGACTATTATGTTTTATATAGATGATGGTACAGATATGCTGCACAAACTCTTAAATAGTAACTTTCATCTTCTTTCAATAAAGCATTTGAAGTTTTGTAAATATCAAGATATTGTATACACTGTAATGACTGTATATGTACGTGTACAGTACAGTATATCAATTTGATGAAGATAGGATATATATCTTACTAATTTTCATCATCCAACAATAAAGATATTTCATGTAAAGTTGGTAAGAATTTTCCCCCAAAGTTATACTTGTTTCATGAATGACATCCCTACTGCAAACTTTTGTGAACAGTTATTAAATTCATTAGATTACCATTAAAACAAATTTCAGCTGCCTGTAATGAAGATTTTACCTCAATTGTGGTTTTGTGAATTGTATTTTATTGTATTGATGACAGTAATATGACAGATGTGTTTGTTGTGAGACAGGATGGTACAGTTATGAGTCACGGTACATTTGTTTCAGCCAATTTGTATGTGACTCTACATGTACATAACATATGCGCACTGCAACAATTGGAATTGACATTTGCCATTTGCAATTGTGTACAGTCACTATATGCAGCGCAATGTACTGTTGCCTCGTGCAATGTAGGTTACACGTAGATCTACACAATGTGTATCATTTATAGTGTGGAGAGTTTTATTAGCTTCATTGGACAGTGTAAGTGTTATTAAAGTTTGAACAATATTACCAGGAAGAGGAACCCAATATGCCATTTGCATGATTTCTCCTCTCAATACCTGTTTACAATGTACATTCAGATCTATACATGTACATGTATGTTATTCTTTTAAAGCTTTTCTAGCAATTTTTGTTTTGTTTTATTATTTGTTTACGTTTGTTTTCAAGCATCTTGTATCTTGACTCCAGACAGAATTCATTTGACTTTGCATGATACATGTACATGTACCTATTTAAAGAACAAAAAGAAAGTAATGTCATGTTTTGTACCATGTATTGCTGTGGCTTGATTTGATCTTATTTTGTTTAAACTGTTTCTGTTGCATGCTTATTGTTTATTTTTTTCTTTTGCTTTTGTATCTCCCTTTTTCATTTTCCTGTACAGCCAGCCTACATGTATGTGCTTGATTTTGATTGAGTTTATTACCACATCAGCATCAGCATGACCTCAGATGACCTTTCAATAGTTCATTGACCCATATCCTGACATACCCAAACCTGATAGTAAAATGTTTGTCAAATCCTACTGTCTCCCAGTCTATATCCCTGGATATGTGGATTAATTCTGGATTTAATGGGGGGAGGTCAGATTCCATAGCAGGGTAGAGGAAGTTCAGATCTCTGTGTTTGGCTGCTATACAGTACTGGGGAAGATCGCAATCACTGGAAATTACCCCCACATTCTCTGCAAACAGCTCATGCTTTGTGTGCTTTCCGGTAATGCTACAAACATGCACAGGCGGAATATGAGAGTGTAGCTAGAGGCTGCTGCTGCTGCTTGCATGCCCATGTTCTATGAACACATGTTTATTTGTCGCTACACTGTTTTCAGCTGAGCACAACACATGCTGAAGTTCAAGTCGAGTTTGATTACCCTGGAACTGGAGATGTTATCTAAAAACCATAGTATTTATTACTGATACAACCAGCAAGGTCTGATGAGCTTGTTGTTGCTACTTTTCAGTTATTTTTCTGAGAGAAACATTTGATTGCATCTAAACCTCTCGTCACAATTTGAAGTCCCTTGATGACTTCAGCTGCTATGCTAGTAGATTTTTATTTTAAAAGCACACACCCATGAACACTGATGTTTCGGACACTCACACGTACTTGCACTTGAAATACGTGTTGCAAAGTATAGCTCTAGTAGCCTGACCTGGGACTTTAGAGATTTTAGGATCAATTTTGTAAGCTAAGGGATCCCTCCCCATTACCTCTGCCCTGTTGACCCATAGTGGCATGTGGTTGCTATGGCGTGGTGTTTGGTTGCCAACACGGGAATGCTGCACATCCTACAGCAGGACTTGATGTTGATTGGTCGAGATCAGTGTGACATCTCCATCCAGGTGAGTACTTGACTGGTGACCTTGATTGCCACACCCCCATATTTTTTTGTTAAACCAGGCTAAGGAACGACTAAAAAAACAAACTATATAAGGCCTACTTGGAGGTATTACAACCCTCAACTACTTTTTCCCTCTAAAGAATTCCTTACAATACATGTATCTGGTCAACAAGTTTTGCCAGAGGTCTAGATGGGGTTGGGATAAGGAGGACGAGAATAGGGGGCATTTAGTACCTGTAGGTCTTTTAGAAAAATCAGCCCTTTTCATGGTTAAGTCAACTTTCAAACAAAAGTTTCAACTGTGTCATTGGCAGTCTCTCTCCTAAGGATCAAAATGTTTGAAAATCGATTTATGCCATTCATTTACCAGGTACCGGTATATGGAAATCCTTTTGAATTTGAAAGATAAGACAATCCACTTGTCTTTATTATTTGGGGTACATGCCTAGAAATGGACCATGGAATCAATGTACATGTACACTAGCTCCAAGAAATCATTCTCTCCAGGCACGTATTGTACTGTATTAATCTAGGCATATAGATTTCCTTCAATGTTGCTAACATAAGTACACCTACACCACAGAATTGAATCCACTGCTATACACACGTAAGTATAAAGGGGTAATGTACAGTATGTCAGAATGCATGATATGACTTATTATGAATATATTATGTATAAATTTGCATGAATGTTGCATCGTTTATTGCTTTAAACAGTATCCTCTGTATAGAGGGTGTAGTCACTTCACATACTTGCACCTACATTGTACATGTACAACTATACCTGGCTCTCAGCAGACAAAGTCTTGTTTGTTTCATTGATTTAGTATTGATATGCATGTAGTAATCATTCAATATGTACTTCTTCAAGTACTGTCAAATAAGATTGATCCCCACTTGAAGTGAATGTGTGAACTTGAGTTTTAAAATGTACAGGTTCAATGCATGTAGTACTTTCCATACAAATTACACACACGCTTATTTGTATTTTGCTAGAGATGATAAATACATGTATGTACTACTCAAGGATTTGTCAGTTGCTTGTATTAAAGGAATATGTGTGTACCAGAATCTACTGTATAAATGTATGACAAAACTTCTTGCAATCTATGAAAAAGCAATTACAGGTATAATGTACTCGAGTATAAAACATGTGATTTGACAGCATTGCCAGCTTGTACTGTATGAGTGAACTCTCTTGTGATAATTATTCTTAATTGATTTTAGAGTTTTCCATATATGAATTCAATTAAATATAGGTATCCAGATTCATTGGTCTCATATTTCAAGTTATATTATCCCTTTAAAAACTGAAAATTGTAGCAGTTCTTGCCGAAGTGGGGATTTGTAGTGCGTTAATATGTGTTGTTTACGGTATCTGGATGTGCGCAATAATATTACCAATAAACATTGATTAGGACGATTGATGTTATACACGGCTACGGTTCTCTCGATCATTGCGTTGTTAATTGACACTGAACTTTTGTCAGGATATTGAATCTCCCACAGCTGTTGGTCTCATACAGACATGCATGCAACACACAGTCATACAGTGTATAGTGCACTGTACGTCCGTGGTCGTTACAAACAAACCTGAGTTAGTTTTAATGACATTGTGTGTTTGAATAACAATGGATACAATTTTAGTTTTAAGATGAATCACTTTTAAATGGAATTCAACATCTATACTTATACATGTACTACAAGTACATGTACAGTATACATTCCCATTTGATATGTGTTAGGGTTATTTTCACATCAAATTTATGATTTTACATAGTAAAGTGAGATGAAAGTGGTGATTATTGGTAATGGTGATGATTGGGGTAATGATGTAAATAATGCAAAATAATGTACACTGTTTATGATATATAATTCTTAATGCACGTTTTGAAAATATGACTTGTACTTTTGATATACCGGTACATTTTAGGCTTTTTGCCAAATATTTATTACTGTTCAGTTCTCATGGACATGAAGACACAATCAACACATACAAGTACAGTATATTTCTGTGATATTGTTGTATGGCAGTAGACAATATATTGGCTACCACTGGCCTTGGGATACATGTAGAATTGTATTTCAGTGTCAGTCAATTTTGTATCAGTGCCAGATCGGATATTGAATTTTATGTATTCTTGAAGTAAGAGCCAGCCAATACAATAATATTACAATCATCTGTGTCGGTCACATGTCAATAGATGATAAGTGATCCATTTTTAACACAGGTTTTGATGTGTGATCTATGATACCATCAATACGTTCATATGTTCAGTATGTATATGTTCATTGTGAATGTCTTCTGTTTGTTAATTTATCTTGTACATGTACATAGTTGCAAGTCTAATATCTTCCTTACCCATGGTACAAAAAGAGGGAGGAATAATAGGCAGACACATTTGTTTATAAGAAACCAACAGATATGAAAACAGGATTAACATAAACTAGAAAGCTTTAAAATTGCACATATTTCAGAGGTACACGTTACACGTACATGTAGGCTATGTTATAATGTAGACCTGCTAATCTGCTATATTTCCTTTTGTTGTTGATTTAAAATTATTTGTATACATGTACGTACAGTATATGCACTAGACCAGAACCACAAAATGATATATTTCCTCAATTCATGATTAGCTCAATTAATTCATAATTTGGTAGAGAGGAAACAATTTGGGTCGGCCTTTTTTCTTCTTCAAAGTGTTTGCCCGGCAATTGAGTGATTGGTCTTTATTTGTCAGAATGTCAGATATGTGTACAAAGTGAGCTGCAGTGCAAATATTGTCCACCTCACTGTTGATCATGCAGATCTGCATACCAGGGTACGTGTAGACTTTTAAATGAGGTTTGGCCTGACAAATGCTCTTTTATCTTTAATAGCCCTATTACACAGGCATTCCAGTTACACCTTAGCTTTAAAATGTACACTCATACATACACAATATTGTTATTTTGTGGTGGATGCAGTAGTCTAGAACTGGGCTTCCTTAAACATGGATATTTTTATGGGCATACTATAATTGAACTAATATTTGTATATGTTTTGTTAATATTCTAAAGGTAGGTACATGTACTTGCTATATCAATGTTGGGCTAGAATTCTACAATGTCAAGAATAGTTCTATAAACTCTGGTATTATCTGTTTACTTGTACACTGTAATGTTCTGAATCTGATCAATACAATCACCGCTATTAAAGTATTTTTACAAAATCAAGAACTAAAATTATGATTTGGGGGTTATTTTTGTTTTTGCTTAAATTTGTTATCTTTTTAACAGGTACAAGAACTTTTTAAAACTTGTTCGACATATTGGAATTCACTTGACCTCATTCAATCTAATTATGTTCATCTCACCCTCTCTTCCATTGTGTTTTGTTTTTCTCTCATTCCAGTCTCGCAGTGTAGACAAACAGCATTCAGTGATCGCCTATGATCAGATTGATGGGTCGCATTCCATAAAGGACGTTGGTAGTCTCAACGGGGTGAGTTGATCTTGTTTCATCGTTAAAAATGGAGTCAAATACATGACCTTTGACCTCATCAATAGCTTGATTTCAAGCTCAGTGTTGTTGATCAATATCGACCTCATAATATGTTGATCAAGAAGAAATTCTAGCATAAATTTGTGAAAACACTGCACATAGACTGGATGCCATATTTTACTGTAGCTAAACGTTATGAAAGATAACTTATATAAAAGGGTATGGCACAAGACACGGTCTAATCCTTCGGATAAAGAAAACCATGAACTACATCATTTAGAAATCAGTCCACTTCAGTGCCCAGTCGTAGTCATTCTGTTTGATAATGGTAATTAACTTTCATTATATACCTCACTTAAGAAATCCAGCCATCTGATTGGTCGAATTGCATTCATAAACTTCAACTGTTCCTGTAAAATTCCCGGTAACCATGCATAAAACATTTAATATTTTTAATAACCATGGTTATTAAAAAAATAGGTCAGCCTCCATGGTTACCCCATAGGTTTACATGTTAAAAAATGGTTTGAGCGATCGAGGATACCGTATGTGTGCGAAGGATTGGTCGGTAATTTCAATACAATTGAATCTCGATCGATCTTACCGACAATTTTATCTTGCATTGTTGACATGAAGACGAAAATAAACTTCCAAAAACAAAAAAACAACATCTGCCGATAGATCTTGATCTAAGTTCGTGCCAATATGCATTGCAAAAGTAAAAGAAGGGTGCTTTTGCGAAGCATTCATCACGCCGAAGCCGGTTTCAATCCATTTTAATGTATATATTGTACAAAACTGCCAAGCATGTGAACAGCGCGCGATGGCCGAGTGGTGTAAGGCGTTGGTGTAAGATTCATCACTCATTGTACGCAAGAGTTCGACTCTCACCTTCGACAGAAAAAAAAAGTATTTTTTATTTTTTATTTTTTAGTCTATTTTTTTTCGGCATATAAAAGTATTAATGACTGCTTTAATATTCGAGAAATAGTTGTTTTCATACGCTCTCGGGAAGGTTACAATTGGGCTATTCCCCTCGGCAAGCCGGGGAATAGCACAATTCTAACCTTCCCTTGAGCGTAATAAAACAACTATTTCTCTCAAAGCAGTCATTAATACTATACTATTGTGGGTATATAGTTATTCATTAATCAATATCAGCATTACTGGAAATATGACACAGACGACACAGTGGTAATACTGCTAAAGAGTTTTTCAAAAGAGGATACTATTCTGTCTTCAAAAGATCCAGCTTGTTTATGTTTGCAAATTGTATACATGAGCCAGAGCAAAGGATTCAGGTCTCTAATGCCACCATTTCTGATTATTTCTCTGAATTTGAATTCTGACCCACATGACCACATTAAGTTAACAAATATGTGGACAGTTTATCATGAAGTCAGTGTTCCGTGAATTCGCTATTAACAGTATTAATTAGATCAAACAATTTCTAAATATGTACAATATTTTAACTCTACTTCTGGGGTTATAGGGGTTTAGCATTAAGTGGCCTGCCTGTTCAGTTTGGTCATTGGGCGTAGGCCTTAATCATAACACAAATTGTTTCGCACAAAGAGTAATTTCCTTTAATTATTGTCCATGACTAACAAGAGCTGACTGGACAGGACACTTTCTTGTAATGAAGGATCTTGCTAAAATGGTAATGACATCACATTTACATGTAGTGGACAGTGAAATGCACATTCTCTAATTTTGGGCCGGAACTATTTGAACACAGTACTCTGGTCACTCTTGGAATCTGGTAATGAATGGATTCAGTGGAGACATCATTCAAATGATAATCTGACAGTGTCATGGTAAAGTGAATTCAGCTGAGAGTTTATAAATTTATTTTGGTCAAAATGTGACTTCTCCTGATTTCACTTTCTTCATGACTTCATATACCGTTTGTAATGAAGTCTCAATCTTAGTCTGGTGATATAGAATTTGCGTAATGTGAATGTCCGAGTTCCCCTTTAAGGTTTGCTCACACTCCAAGATTTGAATGAGATTGCAGAGAGTTGATGATAAAAATGAAAGAAAAAAAAAGAAGAGAGTATTCTTAAGTTCCAAGCATTTCTATAAAGCAACTATAGTCCATCAGACTCAAACAGGTTTACATTTTATCTACATACCTCAGTGTAAAAGGCACAGAGTGATTAGGACTTGCATTGAAGTTGTTCTTGGTCTTAAAGGAGATACATGTACCAGAAGGCACTTCCTACTTATGGAAAGGTGTTGCCTGTCTAGACATTACACAAGCAAGAACATCATGGTAAAGAATGTACTATTAGCAGTGACCTATTAGCACTAACTAATGGCCAGAAGGATGATGCTAATTAATATTGGATTATTAACGAGAAGTTGACCTTGGCCGTATGCTTGGCAAATAAGTGACTGTATGCCATGCAAGAGATAGCCAACATCAGCAGGATACAAGCCTTGATGTCTGGAAACTGTAATGAGCCAATTAAAAGATTATTGATTGTAAGACGTTTATTCACTCGAGTGCACTTGATATCTCTTACATGAAGGGAATATTTCTTGTATTTGATTGGCCACTATCCAGTTAAACATAAGAATCATATGAGAAAATCAGTTTGAACTGTATTTTGCATTAGTAAAGGTGGTAGTTGTGAATTGTATAAGTGTTTATGCTACTGGCCTTCATTGGATAATTGAGGAATGTTTGTTGTGCAATAGTGAATGAAAATATGTTCTGATTTTCTTGATAATTGGTTCCTATCATTCTTAGGTACAGGTATCTCAAGTAAATGCTAGTGTTTTATTAGATTGATTCCTAGGGATTAGTTTACCTTGGTTTATTATATGATTGTATGATATCAAGACATTTTCATTTTAAGCATGAGATATCTACAGGTATATGTAGGGATCATCCCTTGTACACATTACAGGTGACACCATCTGAAACGGGTACATTGTAAAACTGCTCATAAGGATTACATTTCATGTTCAAATGACGATATGTGTTGGCACAAGGGATAAATACACATGTAAGATTGTTTGAGGTCTTCCCCCTGAGTTCCTGCAAGCAGTATTCAGGAAATCTCCAGTAGCAGCATGTGCTTCCCTTACGGAACCAAACCCATGCGCTCTCAAAACTCCTGCCTCGATCATACATGTAGCCTGCCAAGATTTAAGCATAGAGGTCTACAAGGAGTTCAAGATTTTGAAAGGTGTATGCATGTCTGAACAGTATATTGTGCTCATGTGTATGCTACAGAACTTTTATAAACTCATATTGCTACAGTCCTGCAAAATTGTCAACTGAATGGTTTTTGTGAAAGTTTTTTCTACAACTTGTATTGCATGGATTTAAAAGAGAATTGGTAAATATTCTCAATATTTCAACTACTGTTTTTAGAAATTTTGATATATTCAGTACTACAAGCACTTACAGTAGTTGCACACAAAACACCCACAAACTAGTTTCAGGGCCATCTCCTAGCAAAATATTGTTTTATAGCTATTCAGAGCCAGAAATGCAAAAAAAGGATAAGAAAATATGAAAGTAATTATGTGGACCACACACACACAACAGCATTTCATTCAATACTTGGAGGAAATCCCAGTTATCAGTAGGTGATTCCCCTTGTCAACCAGCGGAACAGGAAGACTGGTTAATGCACATCAATCATGACAGAAGGAAAGAATGAATATGGAATTTTGTCAGGATGCACTAGAAAAATGTAGTTATTGTAACATTTAGAATGAGATTGAGCATGAATCTTGAATTTTACTTTCACTTCCAGTGTGCATATGGACTTTCCTCTGCTATCAGTAATTTAATGTTTACATTTGTTCATAGGAATGAATTTCCTAACGTTTTCTTGCCTGAATCGTATTTGGAGGAAAAAATGTATCCTGTGTCACATGACTATGCATTTTATGCAATGGTGAAGAAGTAATGGAGAGTATGACTCCTTTCCCAAGAAATAAATTGATGATAAGGAATGAATAGACGAGAACACACTGATGATGATGATGATGATGATGATTATAATTATGATAATAACAACAAAAGCAGCGGCAGCAACAACAACAATAACTTTTCTAGGAATTGCAACCTTTGAACTTGAATGAAAAAAGTGTTGATTTTGATGATTTCATTATTATTTATGATAATGAGAGAGAGAGTCAAGGAACTGTGACCAAGTTCTGTTTGCTAGACACACCTCCCTTCCCCGCAATACCGCCCCATCTGAAAAAGCTGGATGAAACATCAAATCCAATTTATCACTTCTTTCAAAACGTGCATGGCAAATGTGACGATATTGTGCCTGGCTGGCGGAATACAATTCAATGACATTCCTTCTCCCGATGATGCTCTCACGCATGACTAGAAAATGATCCAGTCAACAATAAGGTTTATAGTGCTAAGTGTTTCATATTTATGTATCATAGTGTTACAAATAGGGAGATACGGTTGAGGTGCTCCCATGCATAGCAGGCTAACTTTATCTAGCTAGGATGTATTTGTATAGCTGAGTTTCATTTTAAATCTAACTCCATTATCTGAATTGAACAAACTTGTGATACTGGAATGTTTAGTTGGGAAGATGGCAGTGGTGTTGGAGCCATCAGGTATGTACAATGATTGTGTTTAACATGGATAATAAATATCCATTGCTTTTGGTTTTGTTTGTGTTTCAAATGCTTGCAGCATTTGAGAAAATGTGAAATTATATAATTTATGTGTGATTGTATGAAAGAGGGAATCAAAAGTACCGGTATACTGCAAATATACAGGAACATGTATGGTGTAACTATTATATACGGTATCCCATTTTTTTCCTTTCTCTGGAATGCTACAACGACAAACCCTTTCCATTTTTTCTTACTAATCATGAATGTGAAAAAGATGAAAAGAGTGCCTGTCTAGTACTTAAAAACAATTTCTTCCAATTTTTGTTTTCCGATTCTCCCTACTTTAGGCCATTAAAAAAAATATACATGTTTAGCGTCCCCGCCTGCTTCCTTTTTGGGGGCCGCCTCCTATTTTTATTTGGCCTTACGCGAAAACTTTCACTGCTACCACTACTACCAACACTATTGATGAAACTACAAATTTTTCTACCACGTGACTTAAGCTACTACTACATGTTCATGTACATACACTTTGAAATCTAAATATTTTGAATACCATAACTGTAAAGTTTGTGTCAAAGCCATGAACAACAGGTAGCCCAGTCATCTGTGACCCGAAGTGACCTTGCTTCCGTTTGTCTGCTGCTCGAAAATTGCCTGTACCACACCTTCATGCGTAATACATGGACATGCACTGGGAAGAGGTCAAAATGACTCACATAATATTATAAATTCATGTACATGCATGATATAATATTACCAAATGTATTATGAGTCATTGCATAACAATGTGGGATATCAAATTTAATTCTATCAACAATCTCAGAAAAACTGATAAACAAGATTCAGCAACAAATATTTATGTAATAGGCTTATATTACCTTCACTTCGTTTTACACAGTGGTTTAGGACTGTCTACTACTGCAGGTTACTGTCTACTGGGTTGCAATGACATGCAGACTCATTTATATTCATCATCCTTTATCTGTTGATAAATAGATAGCAAAATCCTTTGATAGAGAAGGTCACTTGGAAATGTGCCCACAATTCTAATAAGTATGTTTTAGTTCAGGTAAAAGGGAGGTTTTCTTCTGTTCAGTTCTCTCTTTCTGTCCTTGTGATACCCCGTTTATCTACCTTTCTAGAGCCTTCTTTTCAGACCCCATCTTGCCCTCTTTCTGTTCTCTCCATTCCCTCTCTTCCTTAATTCCTACAATACATGTTTTGTTACTGTACCGGTAAGCAGCTTTCTTCTGCTCCCCCTCTCCCCCCCCCCCCCCCCCCCCCCTCTCTTGCCCTCTATCTCTCTTTCTGCCTCTCCTTCCCCCCTCACCCTCCCTCCCTCCTCAATTTCCTTCCCACCCCCCCTCTCTCTCTCTCTCTCCCTCTCTCTCGTCCTGTGATACTTTTTGTTCATATCTATCAACACAATAACATCTCTCAGTCTCGTTCAACTTTGCATATTAAATATATTATTTCTCTCGCTCTTTCTCTTTGCTGCAGACGTTCGTGAATGATTCGAGGATTCCAGAGGAGACCTACATCCAGTTGAAGAAAGGAGACTCCATCCGGTTTGGATATGATATCCTTTTTGTTTAGATTAATCACATTCATTATCCTGTTGAGTGAAGATAAACCTGTGCCAAGCCAAGGTGGCCCTTTTAGACATCGCTGCCATCTTATTCTCAATGCAAAATGAAACAAACTTATTGTTCCATTGAAATGGACAATGTATCTTTATTTGCCAAATGGGGTATTGATCGCCTTTGCATTAACAATGGCTTTTAAGTTTATAGAAGGATAACACATTTATCTGACAATATAGGCCTATAAATAGTACCTGCCTTTCATCAAGTCAGAAAAATATTTGTATTCATGAAAGATAATATAAGGTACTGGTCAACTTAGTTTTGACTCATATGTGAAATCAATTGATCCAGTTGTTTTAGAATAGCTACATGCAGATGTGAAAGAAGTACAAGAGTGATTCAGTAAAAATTAATATTGATAGTTTTAGGGCAATTTGTCTTCATATGTTTTGTAAGAAAAAGAATTGATACATTTTTGCATAGAGAATTCAGTTTTTTTAATCAAGAACTGTTGGATAGATTTTGAACAATGCAAACATACAGGTATATATTTTGTATTCAAATGCTGAATAATACTCTGAACTTGATTACCACAGTCAACTCAGTCTGAGTCTGATATCTTTTAGTTCTTATAACAGTGGACTTACATCAACATACACAATAGGTCCAACACTCAAACAGTAAACTTCTTCGAAAGTCCTTTCCAAATCAAACACTTACGTACATGTGCCCATAGTGTAGTTTACTTGTACAAGTTTGCAGATCCGAATCTACATGTGTATGAGATGATGAGAGGAAGACATAATTATGTAGAACTGATATGGATCATAAAGTTGCTCCCTCAATCAGATTAACTGAGCAAATCCAAATATTTGGATCAGGATGTAGTCATTCCAAACCACATCCTGGAAATGGAAATCCACTTTATATTAATCCATTTACTATCTTCCTTTTATTATGGTTAACAAATTGTATGATCCAGTTAAATGTATTCTCAGTGATGTTGGAAGTTTTAAAATACATGTATGTTTCTTGATATCCATTTTTGCAATAAACACACAAATATTATGAAGCATATCCTAAATATTCATGTACGTCATTGTATATGGACATGAAAAAGATTAGGTTCACAATTACAGAGAAGTGTAATGACACTTTAATCCATATGTCATCTACAGAAATATAATAGGCATCTATAATGTTACCATGGAGAGGAAGAGATACATTTGATCACCAGGAAATCTATCATTTCCTAATTTTTCATAAGTTTGGCATGTGCATTGCAAATCTCTTGGATACACTATACTCCACTGGAAACTCCACTGGAAATCTAATGTGTTGCATTGCATGTTCTAGATTGACATATCTATATTCATGTCGCTGCTATGAGCGACTGCAATAAGGGCTGTGAAAAATCCCCTGTGGTCATTTTAATGAACTGCTAGCTAGCCAATAGAGATCACTTGATTTCTTTTCTTATTGGCCTTTCTTCGGCACTCACCCAATATCCCAGCGACCACCGGCCTAGCGGGATGTCTGAGGGTTTTTAATTCTCTCATCATCTTGTTGACTGGCGACTGAGAGATGGGCTTCCCCATTGTCACGGTACAGATCAGTGAGGAGACAGGCTCTCCCGATTGAATTGGGGAGCTGTAGGGGGGGGGGCATTCTGCATTCTGATGGGGAGGGGGACTGGAAGGGAGAGATGGGAGGGTTGGGGGGGGGTGTTTGGAAGGGAGAGGGAGATGGGAAAGTGGATAGGGGGAGGAGGAGATGGTGGGTAGAATGGGAGAGGGGATGAGTAAGGAGACAGACTCATCTGATTGAAATTTGGAGCTGTACAGGTGTAAGGGAAGGTTTTATGCAGTAGCAAAGGGGTAGGAAGAGGATGGGTTGAATGAAGAGATGGATTCTCCTAATCGAGTTTGGCAGCTCTTGAGGAGGGAATTCTGTTCTCAATGTAGGGGGGGGGGGGTGGGAATCAGAAGGGAGATTGGATGAGGGAAGAGATGGAGGGGGAAGGTGGATAAGCCAGGAGTTTGACTCTTGTGATTGAAGGTTCAGGGAGGGGAAATTCAAAGGTGAGGGAGGAAATGAGAGAGGAGTGGCAGTGAAAGAGGAGGTTGAAGGTAACAGGGAGGGGGTGGATGTAGATCCAGACTATGTTAGTTTTATGGGGGCTCTTGGGAAGAATACTGGTATCTGTCAGGATGGGAAGGGAAGGGGAAGGGAAGGGGAAGATGAGGGGTAAAAGAAAGAAGATGGAGGAAAGTAAGAGGAGGAGGAGGAGGAGGAGGAAGGGGTGGGGATGAGTGAATAGTCAGACTCTCACAGGTGAAATAGAAACTTTGAGGGAGTGTATCCCTCTGTACAAGGAGGGGAGAAGGAGGGGTAGAGGAAGCAGGAGGAAGGGGAGATGAAGGAAGGGATTCACAAAGAAAGATGACCTTAAGTATGCAAGAGGAGGGATGAAGAAACAGCCTCCGACTCTCCAGATTAGATTTTCTGAGCTCTGGGGTAATGTATTCTGTTATGTATCAAATGGTCAAGGGAAAGGGGAGGCAAGGGGGAAGAAATAAGGATGGAAAAGGAAAGACTCGGAGGAAGGAACAATAAATGGTGAAGCAGGAGAAGGAGACGGGAGCAGCAGAAAGGAATTGCAAGGAGGGATGGAAAGGGCAGAGAAGAGGAAGAGGGAGGGGGAGAGATCAAAGTTAAAGCCAATAAATGTTGACAAGAATGGCTGAACATTTATGACAAGTGAATAATAACAGCACATCTTGAAAAGGTCACATTATATTGTCACAGATGTATATAGTAATTGCACAGTGTGTGCTCTTTCATTATTCTATTTCATAATTACAATGAACTGTATTGTTTTTTACATCATATTTACCCGGTATCTGTTTTTTTTAAATGATTTCATTTTAACAACATAACTAATAAGCAGTGTCAAAGGTTGGTACATGTACAGGGGTGTAGGTTGTGAAACTTGGGATATTTCAACATATACATATACATGTCCATGTAGGTATGCAGGTAAAACATATCTGCACTTAAAGATGATATACAAATAAGTAGATTTATGCTTTGCTGGACTTGTTCAGAGTATGTATTAGTGTCCGTTGGATTGACTCATTGAATAATGTTTCTTATGTTTGCCAATATTGCAGTTTATACTTTTAACCACCGCTGACTTGATTTATTGTGGTGTTTATTTGATTAATACCATTATTGTGATTGTGATTTTTCCTTAACTCATTGTATCTCACATCCTATAACCTATCGGTTTGACAGCCTACAGCTAGACAACATTTCAGTGGTTAAGGACCAGGAAGGCTTCATCAAGCAGGTACGTTAAACTTCCTCCATGTATTACCCTCCAAACAAAGGCCATATAATATCTAGAATTCATTAAATTCAATCATAAAACTTCTATTCAAGAATATAGAAGTCAAAGAATGATCAGAGATTTCCCTCTACAATTTATTAAGAACAGTAACTAGCAAACATTAAATACTAACTTTTTAGAAACACTAGTGCAAAAATACAAAAACAAGACAATCTATTTAAAGGCAATTTCAGTACTCTATTGTATTAACTATACAAATTATACTTGAATCCTGTAATATTATTGTAATAAAAGCACATTTCAATGAGTGATGCACAATGTACATGTAATTGAAATTGCCTTATTTTGTTTTATTTGTATGTTTTTGCAATCATGTTAAGAGTAGGAGGATCAGGGAGATTAAAATATCATCAAGTTGCATTGAACTATTGACCCTTTGATATTTGGCATGCAATATAACACAACAAATAAAAGGAAATAGGCAAAAGAGAAACAACCCCCAAAAGTATGGTTATTACACTTGTAATGATTATTGCAGATGTAATGCAATTGATCCTTGGGCTTTGTTTAATCCTTCATTCTTTACATGTATGGGTAATGTGTGCAAATAGATGGGTTCTAAGCACAAAAAAAGATGTTTTTTCAAATGCAAACTGTAAACTAAGTGTGAAGCTGTAATTCAACCAGATGTTAAAACATTCATCATGTCTCATGGGATTGTCCCAAATCACAATTACTGATTAATCAAACAGACTTATTATGATGCAGAAGTGATCCGCCGAACGAGTGCCAGGATGGTGCTTTAGTTAAATCACATGTATTCAACGTATGTTGGGTAGGCATGCCAAATTGGCAATGCTTTTTAAATCACATTTTACTTACGAAGGAAGGAGAGCTTTTTACATGAATATTAGAGTCCCCCCTTCCCCCATACTGGCATGATACCATTGTTTCAAATAATAGTACAACTTATTGCTCATGCCAAATAACACTGATCATGAAGTTTAAGCTATGTGTTCTAATTAAAAAATATTTCTTTTACACTCGCTATAATGTTGATGGTTTGTAATAGCTTTATCATATTTTATATTGATTTTATTTCATGCCTTCCAATAAATAAAAGGAACCTCCTGAAGAGATTCACCCTACAGAATTATTATGGATTGGATATGATAATAATGAAGAGGTGTGTCTTGCAATTAGTAACACATTTGTAAATATACACCATTGGTATTTGGTGGAGACGTGCTATGCAGTTTATGAATATTTTACAAGTAACATAAAAATGCAACTTTGTAGTATTTTTTGGCTCTTGCGATTTTAGAAGGCTTGTTTTCCCCTCCCCTGCCCCAAATTATTCAATTATATCTTGACAATGTAATGACATAGCTCCCTCTTTTGGTGAAACTGTTCTTTGTAGTACATGTTTACTGTATATATGCCGTGATTTGTGCCTCTCTTTTGCTGGTGATGCATGTTGCTGTTAGACCCTTTCTGTGCTATAGGTCAGAAAAAAGGGGAAAAGGAAACAGATATTGATTTACATGTATGAAATGTTTGTTTGAATGCTACTAGAATTCCTAATTTATGTGCTTCATTTTGCAGTATCATGTTATTGAAGTTTGTTTCAATAGAAATATACTAGGCCTAATTTTTATGGCAATGACTGTAGCTCAGAATTTCATTCCAGTATATTTGTAAGAGTTCTGTAATCAATTGAATTAGTAAAAAGTTATGAAAAACAATGGGAAATTCCAGTGGCTGTTGCACCTAATTCTGGTACCTTTCATTACGGTACATTTTAACCAAACAAAATTGATACTTTTCTTTTAAAAAATAGACATTAATTGAGAGGTCTTTTGTTTTTTAATTTGATATTGTTTCTGTTCCAAGATTATATCAACAAAACAATATTAAAACTACAGACTAAAACATCATTTCCCTGGATTACATTTTTCTCCAATGATTATGCTACGTTATGATTCGGCCTATACTACATGTATAGCATGTTCAGTGATTCAAATGGATAAATCTATAATCTAATAGGGCATACTGATATTATAGCCATGACTATTATTAAAGCGCTGTATCACTGAAAATGTGTAAAAATAGACTTTTATTGAATATTGAATGATGCGTCCTAATTCCCAGGGTAGATGTTTATATCTACATGGATATGGCACTTTGTAAATGCGATATGAATGGCTGATTTATTTGTCAAATCTTATCACTTTTATCTTTTGATGAAAATTGATGCCTGCAACAGATCAGGCAGTGTGATATTTCAAAACAAGCATCAGATTTCAGAGATAGTGCAAAATCCCACAGAGATCAGTCACAGCAGGGGGTTTACCTACTCGATCTACTCCCCCCCCCCCCCCCCCCCTCCCCACGTCCCTGCCTTGTCATTATCTCTTTAGATTCCTTTCATATTATATTTCTCTATGATGGCCATATTTAGGATTGAACCAATTAAGGTGCACATTTATTTATTCATTCATTTGCAAAAATTGTGGATAGGCCACCGTCAGCTTAAAGGGATCCGGTAACTTTGTCTCAGATTTTGAAATAAAATTCAGGATTTAGCTCATGATGCAATGATAATTATAAACCTTTAGGTCACTCAGGAACCCCATGACTTTTACAAGCCGATCGTCTGTCTGATTATCAAGATATTTATGATTGGAATTACAAATTTTGAAAACCGTTCGCCTGACGGTTTTCATAACACTACAGTCTATTGGGGAAAACGAGTATGGTAAAACCGGTCACTCAAAGATATTTACTTTTTTGAGGCACTTCTTGATCATTTTGAAGCGCAATTTTTTTAGGGCTTCAATATTACACCATATCACAGACACTGATAACACGTAGGGCCGTGTATCTCAGATTTAACATTGTTAAACGATCCCTTTAAAGGATTATGGAATATATTTTGGAATTCTTTTTTCCCTTCCTTTTAAGTTACGTCTTATAAAATGGATTTTGCCATCACTCTCGAGTGATTTTACGTTGTTTTTTTTTAATCTCTCTTTTGTTTTCTTTTGGGGTGCACATGCATTTACTGTAGAGTGCACTGTAGAAGGAAAATTTGCCCTGAGCCATTTTATTTCTGTAGTTCCACTATTTCATAAATCGTTAATTTTTTACATGTACAACTTAAAAAAATAATGTTTCAAATGCTTGTTCATCATATACATGTAGGGATCAGCTTTGTGTATGGTATACTTTGACAACATCGCATAACATATACTTCGATCAGGATATCTTCTGTAGTAATTTGCAAAGGCTATAATCATGCATTATAATAGCACTTACATTTTTGTGGCTGGTTCATATGTTAGTATGATACACCTTTTTCCTGTAAAACCAAAAAAACTTTTGTCAGTGAATTTTATATCTGACTGCGTGTGCTGTTCTATCCCCTTAACCATCCCCCTTCCCGCAACAGGAAATGAATGATTTGAGGGACTTTTATTACGAAGTGGAAGAGGAGGAGTATGAGGATGAGGATGTGAGTCTATAGCCAAGCATTGCAGCACGTCCCAAGCATCGCAGCATGCCCCCTGCATGAAATGAAGCATTTGAAATAGAATGAAGAACAATAACTTGTTTGACCTTAGCCATATGAAAATGTTTCATTTTTATTTTTAAAACTCTTATTGTTAAACCTAAAGATGCCTAGATTAGTTTAAAAAGGGTATTCATGGCAGCTGTTCAATGATGTAATAGTGCATGTACTGTCCCTCCGTAGCTGCATATCTTTCTGTGTAAAGTAATACAATTTTGGCCTTGGGCTTCTGGTTTGGATTGGTGAAATGACCACATTTGTCAGTGCATATCAATATCTTTGTGTGTTATGAACTCTGGAGGTTGCACTAGTTTATGATTTGCAATACATGAATGATGTGGATTGGTAAAGATTGGTCAGTTTACTCATTGTATGAAGCATGCTGTAATTGTCTTGTTTGGATGCAAGTAATCTTATATTGATAGCAATGAGCTTAATTTGTACTGAAAAGAGAAAGTGAGAACAAGGAAAGGACTGAATTAGATATTGAGAATTGTAGATTAAACCCTTACAATATGTTACTCATGGATAATCATATAGTCTTGAAAACATGGAAACATGATCCAATGCTATGCATGTAAGTTATATGCCTGTAATCCTATCAAATCCGCAATGTGTTATTCTAGACCCCTGGCAACCATATTTACCCCCAGGCCCCCACCCTAGAGAGCATTTACCTATCATTTACAACACACATTGGGGAATACAGCTTGTCAAGTTTCATCCAATTTTACAGTCTTGAAATTGAAAACATTATTTAACTAAGAAAGAAAAAAGGAAGACAATTTAAGCAGAGTTAACTGTAAAAGAGACACCCATAAAACTATTATATACCTTTAATGTTATGAAAGTTATATTTATACATTTATATGGCAGCAAAAAACTAATTTGAAATGATACGATACATTAGAAGACATAACTATATAACCAAAACAAAAATATCGATATAGGTTTATTGAGTTCTCATTGGGGTTTAAGTGCTTGCGGAACATTTTATTTGAAATGAAGACCATGCTGGGTTGTAGCCATGTTTGGAATGTATGTCAGTATCCAGAACTTGTTCTCACTCTCTCTTCAAGTTGCTTTTCTTAAATGGATCTTGGTAAGTTCTTTTATGTAGGTGTTTCTTGCCTGGCAATGAAGATCAATCTAAATATATTGTTGGTGTTTAAGAAAGTTGTATGCTTGTATTAGAGTAAAGCAAATGAGATAATGATGATGCCCTTTTAATGATAATGGTAATGCCATTTTATTTCCAAAAGTATTTTTTCATCATCTGTCTGTACCCCTGTATTAATACCTTTTCAGCTAAAATATAGTAGTTTAGTTACAGTGCAAGAGCAGTTGTTACTTTTATGATAGCAGTTTTCAATCATACAATCATCTTTTCATCTTTTAAACCTGGACCCTGTTACATGAAACTTATTATCAGTAACACCAACACATTACAATAATTTTGCAGGCTATAAAAACGGTTGCATTTGGTTGGCTGTGAGCGTGAGCTTGTTTGTTCTCAAAATGTGACAGTTGTTGTTATTGATAAGTTTTATGAAAGAGGGTCCTGAATTTGGATTAATTTTTTTACTGAACCTACACAGGTTGACATACATGTATTGTACTACTCTGATTCATGCAAGGCCCCAGGAGTTTATGATTTGGTTAATCATATTACACTTCAGGATGGAACTTGCTTGGAGATTTTCCTGCATGCCAGAGCTTGACCTTAGATAGTTTATAGCAATTTGTACCCCAGTCAAAAGATCTGATACTTTTAATATCCCTATTAATACTTCAAACTGAACAGTGGTGTTGACCATTTGTGTCTTATATTTCAGTACGCTTGTTCAGTGCATGTGTGTATTGTATTTGTGGAATTGTTTATCCTGTATCATTTTTTTTAATTTTTTAATTTTGGTTTGCAAAATGTTTGTTAGCAGGCTTTCTTGACGAGGCAGAGCCCACCCGATTACAACCAGTCCCTTCGCAGGGCAATGCAGAAGAGAAATGCCAAGGAAAGCAGAAATACTTACGGCAAGCAAGCTAGCTTACAAGGTGAGTCCTATGCCCCACACAACTACTAGGACAGCATTTAAATCTTTGATTGACTAATGGAACAAGCAATGGACTGTCACGGTCAGCTTTTGTCACGTGTACAGATATGTGTATGTACCGTACAAAGTACTTTAAAACAATGTGGCAGTCGTAAGATTTCAACCCATATCAGATTGAGAATTAATGGGTTCTCTGAAGGGTACTGTCATCGAAATGCAAGGGTTTATCGATTGCTCAATACTTCATGACTTGTAAATGAGAAGGTATATTGAAGGTATATAGAAGAATGAAAGTTTTGAAAAATGTGATTAAGAGAGAAATACATGGATTGATTGATAGTTTGAGAGATGGACTCATTGTTGTTTGCTCTGATTGATTGGTTGGTTTTGGTCATTGCATGTATATGATGAATGTTATCATTGCCTAGATGGATATTGGAGGGTCCCGGTATGCAGCCTATGGGAAGTAGAAAGATCAGCAGTCACTGCGTTGAATAGAGCACTTTGTGTGACATGTCCTGGCATCCATTATTTAGGTTAATCAAATTTGAATTCATTGAGTAGTCAACTGGAACAGGTGTAATGAGACATTTTGAGAATTTACTTTTATTTCCATCAAAAGATAATAGGTTAATGTTCAAATATGAATTCACTCAATTACCGATTAACAGGATCCCATGCCATTATTTGCAAAGCACAGGAGATCTCTGTTGCTCTGTAAGATCAATGAATGTAGAGATTTATTTTGTGAAAAAAAGCATCAAATATATCAAGCAATCTGTATTTTTCAGTGAGATGATATTCAAAACCATCTGTCGGAATGTTTTTATTCCCTACACCTACGTAAATATATAATACACAAAGTTACAATATGTGTTGAAAGAGAAAAATTATTAGGAAAAACAGAAATAGAAAAGTCAACTCAGTGTCATAAAGGCAGAGGTCTGTTTAAATAGAGGGTAGAGCTGGCATATTCACAACCGAAACATCTGTATTTGTTGTGGTTTTGTATTGGGGGATTTGGTGTGAAGAGGAACTATTGGCTTCAGTATATGCATTCTAGACGTACAAACATGTACAAAATCTATGTGTACTGATAAATGAATATTCTGCGATAACATTCTAAATTCATGAAATGGATGGAATCTGATCGGGCATGGTAGCTGTGCCTCACTTAAACTGATCAGGAAACTTTGTTAATTGATTGAGACGACTCTGATACCCAATACATGTATAGGCACTGATCTTTTGGGTACCCCTGGATTTCAATGGATTTCAAACTGCAAGCTTTCAGGCTTTCAAGACAAATGCCAGCAGGAAACACATGCAACAAAAGACCCCACTCTCCAAAATTTAAACCATGTGCATAAATAACTTCCTGCTTTTTCAAGCCAGCAAATGAGTTTGTGTCTCAGAATGCGGCATTCGTGGCTTATTTCTTCTTCTTCTTCACTGCTGTCAGTTAGTCATCTCTGCTCGTTAGTTGAAATATTGTGTCTCGTCACTTTAGTCCAAGGATAGTGTAGTGTGGTGGGTTTAAGAACAGGACATTGTAGAGACACGGGAGAGCTAGGGTAAGATTGGGGTACTTTCTATTCTTAACATGTGCTTGTATTTTCAGGACTGTTAAAGGGTGTATGAATCAGGATGTGAGAAGAGCTTGTGTGATTGTTTCAATGATTTGTGATTTATTTGCACCAACAAACTTTGTAATAGAAACCTTAGCTGATGAATGTATTAGCATAGTTCCTCAAAATTGTCAATTAAAAATCTATCGGCTGTAATCTGATTTAGACATTGAGAGCAGGGAAGTTTTGTGAGTGATTTTGTTGGGGTGGGGTAGCAGGAGAGGGATAAGGGTAGCAGGAGGGGTGGCTGTAAGAGAAACATAGGTTTGTATTTGTTTTAAATTTTATTAACAAAATATATATTGATGTTGATTTATATTCTACACATGATTTCTACATGTATGTAAATGAGACAGATACATGAAAAGGTGGACGGGAAACTGATGATGTGTATAAGTCATGCAAACTAGCAAAGATGGATAGAGAAAAACAGCGAATAATAAAAAGAAATGGAAAGATACATCGCAAGTGGATTTAATTCATTTAAGAAACTATGTGCATTGCTGTGGTAATGAAAAAAGGAGGATAAACTCTTGAAGATCATAGTGTTCAAATAATGTCACTGACAAAACAAAGGTATTATACAAATCATCATCAAACTATGGGCGTATCTTCACAAAGAACTTTTCAAAGAAGTATATTACCGGTGCTTGGGTATAATAGCTTGTAAATAGATAATTGAAACACTAGGAGGTGTGAAAGAGAATGGAAGACTCATGATTCACGCATGCTAATGGCTTAGGAAATGAATCTTATTGGGAAGGCTCTATTGAGACTCCTGTTTCTCTCATGATGATTAAGCCTTTGTTTGAAAGCAAGGTGTTATATCATGAAGTGTACCATGTTCATACTGTATGCATGCAATTGTGTTTACATGGCAATTTGCAAGTGCTACACCAAGATCTAACTCAACTTGGAATCGGGATTTGTCAACTGTACATAAGGGCATTATGGTTGTTTCTTACACATGATGTATGCCGGAACAATTGTGTACTCTCATAATAATAATGATAATCTGTTCGTGTATAGTGCATAACACATTATGATATAACATCCATACCCGTTTCCAAAGAGCTTTGGAAATTATTACCATAGCTTTAGCTCTGGCAACCGTTATCAGCGCACAGTGCATTTCAAGGAATCATCCTACCATTTACCATTTTCCCATTTGCCTCACCTGGGTGGAGTGTGGCAAATTTAGATTAACATTATGTCCTTGGTATGAAGAAAAAAACACGTTTGTGTAATATATATACATTTTAGTTTATAAGACAAAACAAGGACTTTTAAAATACTTGTAAATAAACTCATTGCCATCGGTAACTTGCACACTTATTCAAATGGTATAACAGGCATGTTTTTAGGGGCAGAAAAAGTTTAACTGATATAAACATATTGTACACTAGAAAGTGCAAATTATAATTTTCTCTCTTGCCTTTATCATACCATTTATTATTATTTCATATACTTTTTGTGTTTGTTGAGGGAGCGGGAGGGAGGGAGTTATGGAGGAGGCTGTCAGTAAAATTTATCTATTGTGTTTGTGAGTGAAATTAATTTGATTGACAATCTTTGCCTGTCCATATAATTTTTGTAGTTTGAAGAGAAGGTTGAGTTCTGGGAAGAGGTGAAAAATATTTTATGAGCGTTATCATTGTTATTATGCAAGTGTGGAAGAATATCAGATACAAATTGTTCCATGAGAAGCATGGCTCTTCAAATGCCTTAATATTTTAAATATGGCATTTAGCATCATAAAAATCGGGACAGATTTTTATGTCACATGTTCGTGTAGTCCCTTATACGTCTTACTTACCGTATTTGCCGGCGATAAGGCCACAGCGCCGCATAGGCCGCACCCCCAACTTTGACATTTCAAAGAGGAAAAAAAAAAAAACGGGCTTAACAAAATAATCATAATTTTCTCGTAGAACTCTTTTTTTTCTTTCTACAAACTGATACCAAATTCATCAATGTATATGCTAGATGATCAACCTTTTCTTATCAATTCTACAACGTTTCTTTCACAATGCAATTCCATGACCGGAACTCAACCTTATCTTTAAGAAAAGGAATAAGTTAGTTGAATAACTTTTCAATACACTTCATTTAGATCATTATAAGTGAAAAAATTGAACATTTTGTATTGAGAGGTTTGCAGTCATCCTTATTAAAACGGCATTGCAGAGATTTGCACAGTGAAAATTTCAAAGTTGTTAAAAGGGCCAAAATGTTGTAAAATCATAATTGAAATCTTTCCTAAAAGTATAGTGGCAACATATTCATTATTAACAACTGGCAGTGTTTTGTTCACCCCATTTGTTGTGTACTAAATGAGGGCTTCAATTTTTGATCTAAATTGTACACATACTTTCATAAACTCATCTTGCTGCTACATATACATTCTGAGATAAGTTTTTGAGGGCTTGCAAATCCCTGATAGGGGCTTTACCTCTGTAAATATAAAGTATTTTGCTACTAGAACTTTGATTTTGTTTGTTGGTATCTCTTTGTTTGTTTAGATCATCGACCGGCAGCCCACGGTTCTCCCTTGTATGGTCAACCAGCATGGTGGGGTGAGAGTGAAGATCCTTCCCCTGATGGTAGTACTTCACCAGACGACCTGAGACCAAGAGCTAATACTTTTTCAACTCAAGGTATGTAAAAGATAATGCTATATGACATTGGCAATGACAATGATGACAACAATGACATTTTGATATTTATTCTCATGTCACATAAAATTGGGTATTACTTATATGGATTAATAGAAGGGACAGAGAGATAGAGAGAGAGGGAGAGAGAGAGAGAGAGAGAGAGAGAGGAAAAAATGAGATTCCTTCAAATTTTTGGCATGGTTTAATTGAACGTGGATCTTTCTCAAAGTGCCTTAGTGCACATGGTTTAACGTGTCAAGAGAGACCAACATGCAGGCATTATATTTTCCACAGAAAAAAGCCTATAGTTTGGAAACTAGGAATTCTAAAGACTATCAAATATCAAACATTCTCTATCTTATAGGTTCATCAGACGACAACCGCCCTCTCGAATCTCCGTCCCCTCACGAGCGGCCTTCTAGGCTTCCTTCCAACGAGCCTGAACGGGACATCCCCGTCGTCATCTACAACCGCTCGGACCGCCGTCCAACCCAGCAGGAGACTCCGCCGCCCCGCCCCCAGGCTCAGGCAGAGATCACCCTCATGGCGTCCAGTGAGAAGGCCATCGGCTTCACCATCGACTTTGGGAGCAGCGATAATGGCGCTTCCAAGATTGCAAGGCCCGACAGCCTCCAGAACTGCATCCCTAAGAACATGAGGCAGAAGATTGAGAAGAGCTCCCGCATGATGGAAGAGCTCAAGGCTGAGCGGCTGATGAAGAAGAGTCAGGAAGAGGAAGCAGTCATGCAAGTCAGTCAAAGCTCTTCCTTCCTTCTTACATTAAAGTTCAAGCAATAGGATTATTCAGCATGTAATCAATGACTAATTGGTTACTTTAAACTATAATCTGAACCTGTATTTGCCTAAAGATGAGGAGTAATAGATCTAAATTTGACTTCCATAGCTTAAGACACACCTGTTGAAGAGTTCCTGTTTAGAGACTTATCTCAAATGAGACTTCAAGTGTTTATGGGATGAAACTCGACCCGACCTCATCGGCTCCACTGAAGATGATGATGGATGTATGAGAATGATCTTCTGGGCAGGATCTATACATTATCCCCTGATACAAACCCCCTCCCCCTCCCCCTCCCTCCCGACTTGATCATTAGGCCCCCTGTAGTACAGCTTCTATTGTGAAGCACTACAGGGGTCGAGAGAAGTTAGCAGGCAAAGGGTTAATGGATTGAAGTCTTGTAGGGGCCTCGTAATATCTAGGTTAGGGTGTGAAGAGTTTCATATGGAGATCAGATAGGGGATAGAGATCATCCTAGTCTGATAGAGTCACTCTAATGGTAGACCTTACAACATAGCACATTCATTTTGGGGCAGTGTTAGATGTCATTGTTTGCAATCGGTGTATGGATCTGACTTTGAAAAATGAGTATGTTTAGCATGTTATTCATGAAGAAAGTAAGTATTTATTTTTTGTCACAAGTGTTGTTTACAGTATCTGCGATATTAAGTCATATTGTTATTTTTTTCAGAAAATTCTTTTAGGTTTAGGTGTTATGTGTTATATGCTTGAATTTTCTTGCTTGCCAGAGTAAAATGATCCGAGACATTGCCAGAATAATGTGATACTTTTTAAGAAGTAAAATTGATACATATTTTCTACTGGATGCATGTTATTATTACAGTGCACTTATCAGTTCATGTACTGAAAATGTATGTCAAAAGAAAATATGGAGTATAATTGCTGTAAACTTGATTCTTAAACTAAATTGTATCTCACTGATATGACTTATTTGGTACTGAGTGATTAATTTTCTCCTTTTTTCCCTTACTCCTTTCTTTCCAATCGTAACAGAGCCCCAGGGCTTCCCCACTGTCTTCCAGAACAGATGGATGGTCTGGGGCAGGACCAGGGGGACGTAGGACTCCCAAAGGTACACCTGATACTCCATCACCAGGCTACCAAGGTAGGTCCTATGTTTTCACCACGTATCTTGTATTTAGCAATATGTTTGGATGACTAATTAACCTGCTAGCTCCTACATGTAGCCAATTTTGCTCGTACCTTTTGCTTCCAAGTATTGGTGTTGGAATTAGCTTAAATCTGTAAGTGCCACTAAAAGGATGTCATTTATGCCCCATTGCTTTCTTTTGAAGAGCAGTTTTAGCATAAGCTTTCATATTACATGTAGTGCAGTTTTCAGTCTTGATCTTCTTGTTGCCTAATTTGCATGTAAATCCACGAATGGTGTGTACTTGATGCTATCTGCATTTGTGAAAATGTCCTTGAATTTGGGTATCTACGTACTCGCTTGCATAAGAGAAGCTCCTCAACCCAATTTCTCATTTTCTTTTGTAAAGGCGATGTCAACTTCCAGCAAATGCAGCGCAAGAACAAGAGCTCCAACTGTCTTTCAGAACCCCTCCCTCCAGCCCACATACGCCAAAGAACTTTTGTCAAGTCCAGTCAGAAGACAAAGCCAAACCGGGGCTCCCCCAGCCCCACCACCCCCGCCACACCAGTCAGCCCTGGCGTGGTGGACACGGAGGGGGAGGACTCTCAATACCAGGATGATATCGATGTAGAGGTAGAGGGGGGTGGAGGAGATGACGTGAGCGAGGCTGGAACCTACACCATCGAGAGCGACTCGCAGGAGGTGGAGGGGCAGGAGGCCAAGGAGGGAATCGATGAGGAGTTTGGAGTCGGAGAGGAAGAGAAAGTGCCCAGTGATGATGATACGGACAAGGATGTTGGGGATGAAGAGATGGAGGAGGAGGAGGAGGAGGAGGCGGTGTTTGCTGGTAAACAGAACGGGAGAAGCAGACTGGATAAAAGTGGACCCGGTTTGAGAGTTAGAGGGGATGGAAGTAGCAGGACAGCGGTGGATAAAATTGAAGATATTGAAGGAAAGGTAAGAGAATCTCTTTAATAGCTTTCACAGAGAAATAGCAAAATGATTACCACTGATTTGAACTTGTAACTGGCATCAATAACATTTTGTATGTTCAAAGGTCTATCTTGATGTTTTGTTTTTGTAAATTAAAGTGTACATGTGGGGAGATATCATTACCTGGACATACCTGTAGACATTTGTGGCTACCCTTCAAAGTTGATCATTAACATTACACATACCATTGCATTGTATAAGTTGTGTGTTTATTATAAGTTTTGGTAAATAATTTTTTAGTCAGACTATTAAGTATTAAGTGCCTAATAAATATTGTGTATTATTATTATTATTATTGATTCTTTTGAAGAATTATGCAGGGGCTAACATCTACTTATTGTTTTTTCTTAATTTTCACCAAGCTGAAGTATAACAAATTCAAGTATTGCATGTGAATTCCATGATCAAAGAAAGGGCCAGGATATTCCACCATTTGTCAGTAAAACTTCAGCACCCAATCAGAACCTTGGCAAGCCCTACATGTCCTTAGGAAATCTATGAATTATTAGCAAGAAAAAGGGAAACAAGTGGGAGACCAGATGTCAAGCTTCACTAATTTGTTGACAAAACTATTGTCTGTTAGAAAACGTCAGTGAGATTAGAGATAATCAATGTATCATGGATTTTTTAAATTATGCACACATGTACACAATTTTGAACTGCAGTAGAAAGTCTTCTTTGGACCATTTATTAATAATTTCAGTTGTTTTGTGACTATGCAGTATGCAAGATATGAATTGCCTAATACGAGCATGAGTAAAGCATGGAGGATTGAGTGTGATAGTGTTTAGCCCTGAAATAATCAATTATATATTCATAAAATGTGTTCATTAAATTGTGTCATGAATATTGAATCTCTCATCCAGTGTTATTTTAGCAAGGTTTGATCTTGCTACCAACCCTATGTACATGTAACTACCTGCCATGTATCTTTGCTCCCTTCTTTTAATATTTGTTGAGACTCGGCAGAACTATTTAAATACCTAAATGAGGAAACATTGTTACAATGTAGATGGTGTACTCAACCATTCTTGTGTGTGCGTGTGTGTCAGATGTGTCAGATTGATCAATTGACCTTTAAGAAATATCAAGTACTTCTTCAAATTGAAATGTGATGCAAATAGAAATCTCTGTTCTTATGAAATAGAAACAAGTGGACATTGTGCAATACTGTAACATATGAAGTGCGTTAGATATTGGAACATTTCCAATTTGTTTGAGAACAATTGGTATCGTGTATGTGTTCACTTTTTAAGCACCTGCAATGTAATAGATAATATATGTGAAGGATGTAAAATAATATAAAATGCAACCACAAAAAGTTTTTAAGTGTGAACTAGTGATTAAGGGGTTTCACTTATATGTGCTACTGCTTTTCAAAGGGATTTGGACCCAGTAGGATGCCAAAGTTGATTAGATTTTTGTTGAATGCAGTGTGTAGAAAATCTTGTTCATATTATTGAGTAACTTGAAGGAGGATGAAATATGAAAACTATTTGAATGTGAGCGGATAAGGGTTACAAAGAGGTCCTTTTTGAATGAGCATATTTCTTTTTTTCTGATGGAACATATACCTATTGCTATATTATGGGAAGAAAAAACATTTCAGCTGGGAGCATGCTTTTGAGAAGGCAGATCAATCTTGGGGCATGGATATTTGTAATGAACATCCTGCGAGATTAACAAAAATATATTATGACTGAAATGAAGAAAGTAAACCTAAATTTGCTACCTTCAGTTATGACTTTGTTTTCCTAATAGAAACCTAAACGTTTGCTTATTATAGGTACAAGCATTCACATGAGAATTGTGGTCTGATGCACAATATCTTCCTGAACCTTGGCTCCACTCTCTTTGTCAATTTCTTTTCTTTCAGCTTAAAGGAGGGCCGGGGACCCCACAGTGGGTTCAGCAATGGGCCACAATGACCACCAACTCTGCCCTTCCACACTCCGGTCCAGAGAGAACACAGCAGCACCTGTCACCTGACAGACATGATGTGTCACCTGACCACATCATAGAGGGCTATGAGGCTGAGCACTCTTCCAGGATCAGTGACAGAGGTAAGGAAGTCTCATATATGATTCAAGTTTCCTCTTCTCCCCCCCCCCCCCTCACAGGAAGGGAGGTGGGGGGGGGGGACATATTTCAAGTTCTAGAGCGTAGAGTTTGAACAAATTGTGTCTTTCTGTACTGACTTTAGTATTTTTAGTTTAATTTCAGCCTTTAGGAAAGTGTTGTTGAATTTCACAGTAGGACAGTCATCGAAAAAAAGTGTTATTACCGCTCAATTTGTAAGAATAGAAGATTGAGAATTTTTGTATTAATTACTTGGTGTTCTTCTCTTTATAATGACTTTTGTATTCATGAAAGAAAGTGTTAATACTTTTCAAAGAGGGGACAGTATAAGTATAAAAGAACCAGCCTTCACCCTTTATCTCTGCTTCTTGATTTGATTTATTAAACTGGCCCTCTGTCTGCATGTTATTTGAGTGTCTTTATGTGTATCTTCTTCTTCTCTCTCTTTCTTTCTGTCTTTTCTTTCGCTCTCCCTGTGAGTCAGTTGGTCTCTCTGTCTCTCTCTCTCTCTGTCTCTTATGCATGCTATATGCATGGCCTATTGTAATAAGAGGGGAAAAAATGTGGGGATTGCCCATACCATATAGTCTGTCTTGTTGTCATGGAAATTCAATGTCAGCGTAATGTTAGGTTTACTCATTCTTTCCTGCTGTGCGCCTGGCATGTGAACATGGTGCATGCATCGGGGTCGGTTCCCTTTTGACTATTACTCATCGTTCTTATCAGATCATCACAGTGGTAAGATCATACAGAAACTGCAACAAAATGTAGAGGAATTTGCTATGCACAATGTGAAAACCGCCAAAAACTATTAATTTGAACTATTTTTAACAATAAGTATATGCTGAAATTCAGGTTTTGAACATTAAAATAAATTTCAGAATTAAAATGGTAATCAAAATTTAACTAGTGTATCATATACATGTAGAGATAATTTATTATCTTTATAGATATGTTGCCCATGGAATAATATAATGAAATTTAGATTAGGATCTCCTTTAGGAATATCTCACATGATGCAACCAACAACAAATATAAGGAAAATTATGTACAAATTACTTTGAAGCAGTTTCTCATCCCATAAACCTAGTATGATTGATGTATTTGTGGCATGTGAAGAGAGAATATAAAACTTGAATATTATCATTTTTATCAGGAATTTCCTGTAAGTGAAGGGAAATGTCATAAAAGCTGCATTTTACCTAGAAATGTATTTAACAAATACATTTAATACATTACAATTGTTAAGCTGTAATTCAGCAATCGCGTCATGCTTCAAATGATTCAATTTGAAAGCTTCCTCCGTGGAAAAATGGTGAGGCTGGCCCAACTAATTTGCACTAATCCAAAATCAACTCAAAGTATATTAGATATAAATAGATAAAAGGAAGCTCTAGATTTGTCTGCTGTTGGATACAGGCAGTCATTCAGCAATGTACAGGCGGTAGGTGTGTAGTGCTGTCACTTCACATGCGCACAGTTTGCCTTCAGGTATCAAAGGTCTGTTCACACGGCAGTGGCCTTTCATCACAAGAGGGTCATGTTGAAGTGTGTACAACCCCTGTGATTCTGCAGGAGAACTTTAAAGAGCTTTGTGTGTGAACATTCACATGGTGAAGGCACCTGAGTTGAGGGTATATATGTGTTGCATTGAATGGTGCTATGGACATGATCTTTGGTTGTGAGAATGACCCTTTGAAGTGAGATGTGAAGCGGAGGAAATGGATAAAGCCAGGGAGAGGGAGGTGCCCTGACCGTAGCGGGGGTGCATGATTTCCTGCGACAATAGCTTGGGACTCTGACTGATTCGAGCACAGCATGCCATTTGCTCGTGTGTTAATAGAACCCCCCTCTAGGTGATATCATACGTGAAGGTTCGTGAAAGAGAACAGAGAAGAGATGTAGAGACGTTTAGGGGGAAGAGGAGAGGATGTGAGAGATTTCCTCTTGAGAGTCTGTTTTAAGGATTGATGCTTTGACGCAGGTACCTGGCACTCTAGTCAAGTTACTCATCGTTGATATGTGCAATGAATCTGTGTTGTTCTTGAAAGCAAACCGTACATGTTATTGGAAGACAGGAGAAATAACAGCTTTTAGGCATCATGAGATCATGTGACACTTTGTTCCAAGTACAGTTATCTAGTAGTAGAGCTGCATTGGTGACACATGTATATGCCTGATAGCCATTTCGGAACGTTCTTGCGATTATGCTTGTGAACAAAGAATAAGTGCTGAATATTGGATTTATATGTGGATATCAAGTCGTTACAATTGTTGAATATATATCACCAGTAAGTTTCTGTGATTCATTTCTTTTACCTGCATTGTATTTCAAATGTTATTAAATGCTTTTCAACAACACAAACGCTGAAAAGTGAAACTTGTGTAAAATGTACAGAAATGTTCAGTTGCAGGTTTAATTGATGACTTCCTGGATAAATATCACTCACATCCACCTGTGACCTTTAGTGTTCTGTTAATTTGTTTTATTTTGATTGGGATTGTGCAATAAGTGTGAAGGGTTGCAAATAACTGTGTGTGTTGATTAGGTTAATAACTTTTTGAAATTCCAGTAAAAGTTTTATACCTGTAGAAAGTGTTTGATATTACATGGAGATAATATAAAACTGAGTATTATGGTAGTGCAAATAAATATATTTTTGTTTGTATTCATTTTTTATTTCAGATGATCATTTGAGCAAGAAGCCACCATCAGGTACCAGAGTGCAAACATCCACTACTCCCAGGACAGCACCTCCCCAATCACCAGATTCAGCTGGTCCCAGAGGATCTCGAGGGAAACGCATATTGCCAAACACGCCTGCTGAAAATCTTCAGACAGCTCGGCAGTCCTCCACGTCCAGCAGCTCGGAGCAGACCATGAGACAAAATGGCTTCCAGGCCTCCAACACCAGTGCCTTCCGCAGCCCCAGGAACCATGCCATAGAACAGCAGCAGCAGCAGCAGGAACAGCAACGCTATCCTCAAGAAAGAACCATGGAGGAAAAGGCTTTTGGAAAAAGGAGGCAGCTCCATGGTAGCTCTGACCCCATTGCTCCTATGGGTTACCAGCAAGAGGAGGCACGGAGAGACTCCTGGGGTCCAGAGGGAAGCATGGATACCGATGTGCTTTTGAAAGACACTGAGACCTTGATGCGCAATCTAGAAGAGAGAATGCGAACAAAGCGTCAGGATACACCTTCTCCAGAGATGTCAGACTCTCATGAAATGCCACATGACATTTCCCAAGATATCTCTGTGGTGTCATTTGAAGCAGATGTAGATACTGATGTAGATACTGTGAGCAATGTAAGTTTAGTTGGAGGTAATAACACATGGGCAGGAAGTAAGAGCAGGCACTACTCCTGTCCCGAGGATAATAGTACGCCAGAACAACCGCACTACACTAATGGAAGACAGAAGGCTGTCAGAAGCACTGAAAAGCCAAGACCAACTCAAGCAGATGCACATAGTAGAACAAGTAGTGATAAAACCACTCCTGCACCAGCTAAAGGTGGTGGTATATGGAGTAGGCTATCAACACCTAACAAACACAAGATGTCGGCTGCAGAGAAAGAAGCTGACTCTGTGAGTGACTCTGAACACTCCTTCAGAAGAAATACTCATCTCACAGGTTCTTTACCAACAGGAAGGATATCAAACCGATCAGTATCAAAGGGAACATCAGAAAACACCAAAGCTGTCAAAAAGCCTAAAAGCCTAAAACCACCCAACTTGTCACAGCCACGCCAAACCCGTAGCACCATGTTACGCAAGAGTAGGTTTAGTGAAGACTCTGGTGCAGACTATAGTGACATTAGTCCCAGTTCTAGCATGTCAGATCTGAGCTCTTCCAAGAACTTCCGCCGTGGTGGATCAATGCGTGAGACACGTAGTGGGGCTGTCTCTGATTCAGGCCGGCGCACACCAGGAGAGAGAGGCAGGGGGCGAACTTCTGCATCAAATGCCAGGAATGGGGACTCCAGTGCAAGGACGGACCACAGTCTTGGATCCCAAATCGCTAGACATGCCCGCACTCAGTCCATGCAGGATCAGAAAATGAAGACAGCCGAGCCAAGGTCACGTCTTCCTACTTCTGCCTCTCACAATCGCACTCCATCTGGGAACTTATCTCGCAAAAGTTCCATTGGGTCAACAGACAGTAATGTCAGTGGCGTAAGAAAGACCTCAACAGGAGCCTGGAGAAGGTACGATACAGCGGACGACTCGGACCATGATGTGGACAGTTACATCAAGAATGTCAATACTCGCCGCACAATAACACAGAACCACCAGAGTGAGGAGAGGCAGGCACCCGTCATCCAGAGGCAGAAGTCAAGCTCCTTGCAGAACCTCCAGACCTCTGCTCCTAGGACATCACCAACGAGGAAACCACCCAACCTGCGAGTAGAGATTGCTCAGGCCAGTAACACCTTAGCGCAGAACCTTCAGAGGTTGGCTCAGGGAGAATCCATTGATGAGATTAAAATTGACAGGATTCCAAAAGAACAGGTAAGACATCTAGAGAATATTATTTAAGACATCACACTGTTCTACATCCAAGCAATGCGTTCTTTGCTTCTAACATAACATTGTTTTATTTGATATTTTGAACAAATTCATTTCGGATTTTTAAAGAATAGATCATTGCTCTTTAGGTACATATGTGTTAAGTAGATGATCTTAAATGAAAATGGTGGATATAGATGTCCCCAATGCTATCTTTAGTCCTTGCCTTCATGCACACACCTTATTTTGGAGCACAGTTCTCAGATATCCAAATATTTGTGTAGCTGCAAAACGAGCCATACATATCACCTTTATAAACAACAATCACTTCTGAGAATGCAAATTCAATCTAATTCACTAAACACTGTAGCTAAGCTGTAGGTAATGTCTTTTGAATTCCTGTCACTGGATGAATGTCCTATTGCTGTCCTTCCATGTACCTATGTTCATATTTGACTGATGATTCGCAGGATAATGACGGAAGTTTACAATTTCCAATGTGATGACAGATTCGGTCTTGATGGAATCGATTAGAAAAAAGGAAATCTTGTAGCTATATGACAATTCAATTTTCTAAATTCAACCTGAAAGCCATGTGGTTTTGAGTCATGCTGCAGTGTGGACTTCAGTTCTACGGTCACATGTTTCACATAAGGTAATGTGTTTACGATGATGATGATGGGAGCTTGGTTGGTTTTTTAACCCCTGAGCACTAGAATGGTGGGGTTCAGACCCACATGTATGGTTTGCCAGGGTTTCCAGCTATCCTGGAAATTGGGGAAAAACATGGAAGATAGTTCACTTATATCAATCTTGGAAAAGACAGGTAAGTTGAAAGAAAGTGACTCAAATCAGGAAGAAAAAAATCAGGAAATTCCAGCAGCCCCAAAAGAAAGTAGTCAGTCTCCTACCTTTTATCTTTTGTCCAAACAGTTAATTCACTGCAAGATTTGCTATGGTGGCTTTAATCTTTAATATGTACATGTCAATGCCTCCTTTAATGATTACAAAATTACTAAATTACTAAACTAGATCTTGGGGCCCCATTGCATAAACCCTACAATTGATGTTAACTATGCCATTAATGGTAACTTCCATGGAAACCTTGATTTGATTGGCTTGGTAGTTCCCATGGTAGTCAACATTGATGGCAATGTGACCACAAATGGTAAGATTTATGCAATGAGGTCCAGGATAACAATCAGGGGGGGGGGGGGAAACCAGTTGGACAATTTTTTTAATTGGAGCTTTACGCAGTTTATGTTTTACACAATTTTTTCCTGAAAATTTTGTTTACAATATCAAAATGGAACCACGGCTCATTTTGTTTCATCTGTGATGTTATACTTTACCGTACTAAGCCTTTTTGTGCCTCTTTTACACCCTCTTCATTCATACATCCATTCCATTGAATCCAGCTCATATTTCATTTTGTGGTAAGTCTCTCTTTCACTCTCTATCTCTCACACTCACCTCACTGCTTCGTGCTTGGTGTTCATTGGTATCATGGTACCTCCTCCTCCTCTGTGCATGCATGCTAGAGTCTGCTCCATTCGTCGTTAGTTGAACCTGTAGTAGTCGGTAGCGGTGGATGTGTAGAGAGCTAGCTAATGTAGTCCTTCCCCTTAAAACGAACCCACACCCAGGAAATAAATTATACCTTGATAAATCAACAAGTCAAATTATATCACGGGTAGAGCGTGTCATCTGTGGCTGAAAGAATATCATGCTTTGATAGGATCCAGGAATGTGTCCAAATTTGTTGTTAATCCTGAAATAAATAAGAATATACTTCATGGTTATGATTTGTGTTTAGTGCCTCTAAAATGTCACAATTTTATGGGATGTATATTTTAAGCAATATATCCTCAAATTTTATTCATTATCTAAAAGTTACTTTGATTTGATTTTGCTGTATATGATAAGATTTTATTTTATTTGACATGATTTTTGCAGTGTGGATAATGCAAAAAGATTTAGTTCCTCTGTTGTTGAATATCTGGGTGTTTTTCTATGGGTGATTGTTCCCTTTAAGTTTCCATTTCGTCACTGACTTTACTTTGAAAAACACTCATTCTGGCAGATGTAAGATAATTTAAATTTTGTTGTTGTGCAGTGGAAGTTTTTCTTTATTATCTTCACAGTTGCATTTAATTAACAACCCAGGAATGTATAGCAAGATTGACATCGATGTCTTGAATTTCATAAAAACTATCTTGTATACCCTCATTTACGGTGGTTCATGCTTCCCCTTAATAATGATCATACAATGTACCAGAATGCCCCTGATTGAAATAACAGAGCAACAAGTTTTTAAAAAAAAATACTCAGTGTTGGATAGTTAGACCACCTAAGTATTGGTCAGTAATAGAATGTTCAATGTGATAGCCATGGATGAGACATGGAATATTATTTTGTAAAAGTTAAATCCTTATCTTTATATCTAGCAAAGTATAATTTTGTATACCGATTAACAATATGTTTGTTCAGTAAAAGGCTTATTCAGATATGGTGCGCTAAACTACGTATTCTTTTTAAAACATGTTTAATGAATGGCAATTGAACGCAACAAAGAACTTTTGTGTATTCACTGAGCTCTGTGTTATTAGATACAGAAATGTGAATTGTATAACATTTTACGTCATCACAAAAAACAGCTGTGGTTCTTGCAGCGTCATATATGAACGAGCCTTGATGGTGTTTTTGGCATGATAGTGATCAAACTCCAGTTCCCCTCTCAAATACATGTAATATGCATGTTCTAATGACCATTGACCAATGATTAAACAGTTTATTCAGAGCTACACATGATTATTAAACCACATTCATTATAAATATTCACCATGCATATTCATGCCTGTCATAATGACCAGTAATTGATCAACGATGGACCAGTCCACTAAGCTACAAGTGATAATGAATCTACTGTACATGTCTCAAAACCTTTACAATGCATATTTCTGAGCTTAATGAACCCATCCAAATGACTTTTTGTGATTGATGTCCATACATGGGATTAGGATTGATATTTTCACATCAGTATTTGACTGAGGAACATTTCAGATGTGGACAGTTTTTTGTTTTGGGGTTTTTGTTGTTGTTCTTTGTGTGTTATTTGCGTGTTTTCTGTGAATAGAAATGTACTTTTTCCAATTTCCTTAGTTTTTTTTTTAGTAGTCCATATAATTGAAAATCCTGAAAATTCTTCACTCCGGTGTCTGATTGAGCAAACAAAAATACATAGCTTTGGAACATAACGCCTACATGATACATAAAATATCATAGTCTTTGTCAGTATTTTTCCAAACTGTTTGTAAATTATGAGACCTATCTCTCTTTTCTCTCATTAATACCCTTTCTTCTGTTGTTTTTCCCCTCTCCCTCTTTATTACCATACATTTAGCTTTTCACATCTTGTTTTTCTGTTTTCAATTCATCTCTTTATCATTGAGTGAATGTTTCTCTCACTATTTCCTATTTACCTTTTCTGTTCATGAAAGTTTTATTTTGAAACTGTTTGACTTTTATTTCTTTCAAGTTTGATTGTGACTTAAGAGCAGAAATGGATATATTTTGTGTATGAAAATTTGTGTATTTGTAAACCCTTTCATGCAAATGATTTGTACCCCTTTGATGTAAGAAAGTATATGTCTATACAAAAGGACCATATACATGTAGATTTAAATTAATATATTTTAATTGTTAAGTTTTCGTTGAACATTATTGCTCATCAAGCTATATTCATGTACTGTTTGATGGCTCAAGGTTAAAACTTTGGGACTTAATCTGACATTACATCTTGCCTAATCCATCAAAGAAATGTACTATTTTATAATCGTTCAAGAGAACATCCTTTGCAAAGGTATTTGGATTAGCTGATCCACAGTAGTTGTGGGACAAGAGGGATTAATATCTTGCATTGCGCTTAAATTTTCCTTTGTACATGCAGTCCAACCACTATAGGTATCAAACTAATACACATGTATGCATTTCATTTTCCCATAATAGTACTTACTATTAAAGTCATTGCAAGTCATACTTATATACATTGCCTCAATACTATTTTATTCAGGGATGTATAGAGGAAATTGCTAATGAGCTTTTTGCCACCTAGTGGTTATTAAAATAGACAAGTTATAAGAAGGTATCCCAGTGGCAAACTTCTGTCTGAATATGCAGATAAGCTTTTGAGAGAGTGCATGTTCTCGAGAAACAAAAGTTTGATGTTGTGAACATTGTGACTGGCTGCCAGATGCTTCACAGATGATCAGACATTTGCTCTGGCAAAAATTGCTTCAGGTTTTATTTTAATAAAATTATAGGGTAAGGGTTAGGATTACAATTGGGTTTCAGGTTAGGTTCGTAGTTCAGGTACGGTTGGGTCCCGGGTTGAAGTTAGAAATTTGGTCTGGTGTATAAAATTACAGCGTAGAAATTATTGCAGGAGCCACTTCACAAGATGGATCAGATTTGTCAGTTTGTGAAATTCGGTCATGTACATGGACCATTGACGTTGTAGACTTGTGTCAGTGATGCTTGGTCATTTAGGAAAACCCTGTAGCAGATATAAGTGGAATGAATTAAATCCAGCATTATGTTATAAGTAGTGAAACTAGTGGTCATTTGAATTGCTTGGTAGATAACCCTGTGTTACTTGTACATTGTCATTCACCATAACTTTGCATTTGTTATTTGACACAATATGACAGAGCTATGTACCCAGATAGAAACAGAATGATTATGCTGTACTTACATGTATTTCAAATGTCATGTATGAATCAGTGGGCACCTTTTTCAGTTCCTGATTTGAAGGGGAAAAAAGATAAGTAATTAGAGATGGGCCTAATGGGAATTTATAGGCAAGTACGTAAAAATCAAAACTTGTTCTGGATTTAATTTTATAAATGGAATATAATTGTTATGTTTTCTCTGTTGTAGTAGCCTGGTTGCTAATGTCTTGTTTTACTTTTAAAAACTTCTTGCACTTTTGATGTGTCTCTTCACAAAGATCCTTAGTCAAACTTAACTATAAGTTGGTCTTAACAATTATGAAGAGCCATTTGTAGCCTTAAAATAAAATATATTCAAAAGCACAAATTCAAGAATTTTAGACTTTTTATAAATCCCACATCAAGAACATTAAATCTCCTTGATAATAGAAAATATGAGTGTTTGAATCAACATTTTATGCCTTAAAATAAATTTTACAAAAACATTTTCTAAGATGCCAACGGCTTTCCATAATTGTAAAGTCCCCCTGGAGTGTTAATGTAATGTTACACCTCACACAGTTTAATATGGACAGCAAAATGTGATAGAGTCAGGTTATAAAAATCTGTGTGGATCCATTCCCCTTGAAGTGAACCTTTATACCCTCATGGCTTTGTTTCCGTTTATGTCTTCAGCAAATGATGGACGAGTTACTGGTCGAGGACTCGATTCATCTCAGCAGACAGGATATATGGCAAGGTGAACGTCATCCCCAGGTACCCCTCCAGAGGTCCTCTTCACTCAGCTTTCAACCAGGTAAAAGGGAGTTGGTATGAACAGTGCTATGTTCTTGTTCACACTGGAAAGTTGCACAAGTTTAGTTATTGTACTATTTAACCAGATATTGAGTTGGTGTGAACAGTGCCATGTTCTTGTTCACACTGGAAAGTTGCACAAGTTTAGTTATTGTACTATTTAACCAGATATTGAGTTGGTGTGAACAGTGCCATGTTCTTGTTCACACTGGAAAGTTGCACAAGTTTAGTTATTGTACTATTTAACCAGATATTGAGTTGGTGTGAACAGTGTAATGTTCTTGTTCACACTGAATCGTTATACATATTTATTTATTCAATGTTATACATGTATTAAACAAGGTACAATAGATTTAATGTGAATAGTGCTTTCTTCTTGTTTATATTGTAAAGTGCAATAACCTAGACATTTTTTAATGTTTGGTGTTTTAACAATTGGTGTTGTATGGTAAACATACAAGTAATTCATTTTAGGTTTCCTTTACACAATATAGTTTGGTTTCTTTCCTCTGTTTCCATAGTACACTTTTAGTTAATGAACGTAAATTGAATGAATGATTTAATTACTAAATCTAAATCTTTTTTCTTTGTTATCCTCCTTCACTTTAGATCAAACCTCTCAAGGCCTAGCGGGGAGTCCACCTGTTCACGTCAAGAAGAAACAGTTCAATAAATCTGAGGTTAGTATCTTCTTTATTTGTTATTTTATTAGTTTACTAATAAACGCTTATTTTGTCCGGCAGGTGTGATTTTATTAGCAGACTAGTAGTATAGGAAATTCTAAGGTGAATTCTCATTTGGAGTAAGCCTAAGGAATGTAGTTAAAAATGTTGAGCTTTAATATAATTGTGGTAATGATTGGAAGGGGGGGGGGAGGGGAGAGAGGGTCATGAAAATATTTAATAGAGTTTTTCATGTACATGACTCAACAACTGTTTTCTCATGGTCAGAGGCAGAGGACCTGTAAGGGAGATGTTTGATGTAATTAAGGTTTATGTATAAGAGAGGGAGACCTATTATTTCTCATTGGATACGTATAATTATACGTAGGAGAGGAGAAAAAAATTCAGGCTAGCAGAAGCCCACCTGTTTTTCAATTCTGTAATATTTCATTAAATGGATTGATAGTACCTCTGACTTGTCATGAATCCAACTTTTGAAGCTTTTTTGCCAAGTTTTACATGTAGCTGCAAATTCATTGGATTATAATGAAATTATGGCTTATTATATCATAAGTCCATTGCTTTTGGCACCCCCCTCCCCCCACACACACACAAATGTTCCCATCCATCCCTTTCAAAATTGATCTCCCAAAACAATTTGCTTCCATATAGTCCTGCACAAGATTGGAAAATGTTACATGTATATTGATACTTGTTAAAAAGATATATAAAACATATTTAAAGAAATATATAGTTATATAGGGTATAAATTTACAAAAAACTGTGTGTACAGTCAGAGCAAATTGGCGAAAAGTGTGGGTTGTTTGAAGAAAGAGGCATAGCAAATATAATGGGGATGGTGACAGAGTATAATCTACAATCGAAAGTAAATGGTGCCAGGATTTGTAATGCCTAGGACTGATATTTCTTTCTTTGTGCATTGTGGATTGCAACTTGATGCACAATGGAGCTGATCCCGTATAATAATAGATGATTTGTTTTTATTTACTCCTTTTACATTCATGCATTCAGTCTGCAAGTGACTTGATCGTTATGACCAAGGTTATTTCATGTTTTGTCTGCGTTTGTTCCACATTATTCATTTATGTTGTTCTGCATGGAACATGGTAGAATAGAACAGTGTGAATTCTTTTCTCATATTACTAATTCATCTGGACTCTTTATCAGTGAAATACATAGTATATCTATCAGATCTTATTGATATCAAAATACCTTTTCAATTCCCAAATTTAACTAATATTTTTAAATATATATTTCAAATCCATGTTTATATATCTGTATAGTATTGGTGTATGACAAATTTTATTCTGATTTTTACCCAATGTCTTCTGAAATCTCTTCTGTACATATTACAAATGATATATTGTGGTAGTCATACATGTACAAATAATTATGGGATGCAATTGAATAAATACAAACTCAATAGAAAACAAAATGATTATAAAGAAAACAGTTATAATTGTTTCACCATCGATGAAATAACAACTTGTATTGTAATACCAGTAAAGTGAAATAATTTCAAATTATTTCTAAGAATTAATCATTCTCCATTCATAAATTTCTCTGTTACTATAGCAGATATGACTTTCACTTTTATTGTATATTTCAGAAAATTAAGGCGACCCAAGTTTGTGGTAGCTTGTATATTTAGGAAAATAAAACGACTACCGGTATTGCAAAGTAATTCATATCTCTTCAATTTACCCACATGAAAATGAATGCAGTGGGACTTATACTGATTGAATTTTCCCTTGTTTTATCCACCGTTTATTTCTCCATCCCACCCACATTGATATATTTGGATGATTGTAGAGTCAGGATCAGGACTTTGTAGTGAGTACCCAGCATGATGATAACCCATTCTATGTTTCATGCATGCGCATCATTCGCATGGCCTCATCAATTGCTAGCTCTGACTTACTCTTCTCATTGTTCACTATTAGATCATACATTAGAAAGGTAGAACTTTGTCTTTCCATCATGACAACATTATAGACAAAAAGGGGATCATTAAAGCGATAAAAAGTCAAGTTTATTCAAAGCTACATGTATCATAAGTTTCATGATTAAATTGTACAAAGAGAAATAGTTTTAATATATTCATAAAAGCTTAGGATAAATACAATTAATTTTAATTTTTTTTTGGAAAGTCATCCTGAAATCAGAAAATATCAATGTCACCTTGTGACTTGTGACCTTGGTGACCTTAAGAACAGAGAAAACAAAACTTAATTTGATATATATGCAACCTTCTTATTCTTTCAACCAAAAATGAATCTGTAGATTTAGTAGTGCCAGCAACTGATGTACATGTGCATCAAATTATGTAATTATACCATGTGAATATGCCTCATATTAAGGTTGGAGCATTGTTTATTTGAAGGAAGTGCAAACTTAAACTTCAAGGCTCCCTAGAACTTATAAATAGTAAGGGTTATGGATTGAATCAATATCCATCTTCTTTCAATGTAACAGATGTTTGTCTTGTAATGATCATGTGATGATACTTGTATCTCGAATTGGGGGGGGGGGGTGAGGGGGAGCAGGGTGGTTCTTTTGAGCTCAGTGTGCATCTGTAGGTCTGGCAAGCTACTTTCAAATCAAATTAAGAGTGGATTCCTATAAATTATGATCTTAATCAGAGGTCAGATTTTCATCTGAGATAATTCTTCTCCCTCTTTATAGGACCTGGAAGCTTGCCCAGAAAAGTTGTCAATTTTTGTTTCACTTCTAAAGTTTAGTCTTTTGCGGTGGTCAGTAGACCAAAAACAAGTCAGAATATTGAAATCGGCCAGCAGGTTTAACTCTTTCGTCTGTAACACTTTGATGTGTTTCTAAATTTTATGTTATTAAAATGAACATTTGAAGAAAGAAACCACATAGGGTGTTATGAAGGCATTTCATTTAAGGGAGGGGTAGTATACATGTTGATTCGATTTCTATATGACAAGAATTGTACAAGTTCAAAATTTGATTTATCACATCAATGCTGGATTCATATTTCCTTCAAATTTAATGCTTGAATTTGAAAGGGGAGATGCAAGGTTTTATTTAATGCTTTTACAAATAGCTGAAACACAACACATTATTAAACTTGCTTTAAAAAACAGACCATGTTGCTTATTTTCTTTAAATCATCACATTTGGGCTGTAGATTCTTGTTTCATTCATAGCTATGTGACAGTTTTTTTCTTCAAATGAATCCATTCATTATCTTTGAACATGTTGCTAAATAAGTGCAACCTGTATAGACAAAGATTCATAGATCTTCCACCAAATAAAACTCACTCTTTGCATTAAACTAAAGTAGATGTAGACACGATAAGAAACTGCAATCTTTCTTACTCCTCCAAAACATTTAAAGCATATCTAGTCATCATCATCATCATCATCATAATTTTCTCATAAAGCTTAAACCAGTAATCTTACATATTTTTTCCATTCCTTGTAGAACTACAGTATACATTTCTCCTTGTCTCACATTATCAGCGATTGTATCATTGGAATAAAAATCAAATGTTTTACAAATAAAAGAGAGCAGAAAGTAAAGTGTATGTTTATTGAGTTGTATAGAAAAAAGATATGTTAGAGATTTAGCTAGGGAAAGTTTGAATAGTGACCATTAGAAGGGAACTTCCCAGTGTTATGATGAACAGAGAAATACATGTCTACATGTAAATCTTGTCTAGTTCTATCGTGAACAAATTTATGATTATTTGTGCATGCCAATGTATCAGTCATTTTGTGTAGCATTTTACATTTTAGGAAGTAAAGGTATGTGTACATTTCATTTAAAATTGGAGGCGCTTAAAGTGTTCATAATATACACGTGGTTCTTTGAGATATGCTTTTCTAAAGCAATCTGATTTTCATTTTCATTTTAAGCTTGAAAAGCAAGATTTGTTAGGTAACATTGTTTGATCATCACAAGTGAATCTTTCACTTTGTGGATCTTTGCATATTTATCATAAACATGGAAATGATGGAATGTTTTAAATAGTTTAGACTTTAAAAAGTTTTCTGTGATCTGTTAATTCCATATCGAGTACCGTAGTGCATGTCGTTTCGATTAAGTTGTTTTTGTTTCATACATTGTATTTCCTTTTCACATTTGTGCATTTTCATGTGCTAAGCAGTTTGTGTACCGTGTTTGTGTACATGTTTAGTTTTTATGTTTTTCTGTAGGAAAGAGTTACAATCATACACAAATTTCTTTGCAGCTACGGTAGTGAGAATTTGGATTTCAACTACAGCTTGATAAAAAAAAAGAGAATATTTTTGTAATATTCATATTTTATTGTAACTAAAGTGTTGTATTATCCAGTGTATTGATTTCTTTCTTCTAAAAACCTACTTATTGCGTAAGTTTGTCATTTGAATGATCAGAAACGTACCGGTAATGTAAATCCTTTGCAAATGTGTAAACTATTGTAGTGTATGGATTTTTAACAAAATCCTACCTACAGGTTATATGACTGTATCATGGCTGAGTTGTTGAATGCTGATGGTAATGACAACAGCAATGATGATGATTGATGATGTCATTTTTTATCAAACAGTGCATGCAGATTGAAGAAGAACAAAGTATAGAACCAAATCAAGTTCTTACACATAAATTTATGGAATCAGTTTTTGTGTTCATGTACAATGAAGGTTCAATGGTTGAGAATGTTGGTGCTTTTGTTGCATGTTTCATGTATGTAAAGCTGTTGGGCATTTGTCATTGATTAAAATCTGTCATGTGGATTTCTGGCAAGTTTAATAAAACTAATCCTTATCTCCTGTTTCATGTATTAAAACTATTTAACACCAAAGAGAATGCATCTAATTTTTGAAAAGTAAATGTGGGTTAAATATGAATTTTATATGAACTGATTATAAAGAAAAACATGTATGTTCCATTTGTAATCTTCAGTAGATTTAGAAGGGAGTATTCCAAATGTCAATGAACTTCAATATATGAGACCAGATGAAACACAGTTAGACTTTAAGGAGATAAATGTACTCTTCTGTAAAATTGTCATCTGGATTCTAGATGATGCTTTCAAGTTTTAAGTTCTATCCAAGCATTTGTAATCATGTTCTTCAACCCTTAAATAGTCTTCACATTTCCATTTGAAATACCTGTGCATGCATTGTGACTATGTGTAACTGCTTTCGTTACATTGCTGTCTGTTGCTAATTCTTTGCACTGCCAGTGGTTGGAATACTAAATGACGTTGGTGTGTCTCTCTTTGAATCTTGCAGTCCTTTGATAGCCTTGTCCTGTCTTCCATCCACCACTTGTCCATCAAGATGAAGGATTCCGGTGACAAGATTGCCTACAAGCTCAAGTAAGCGTTCGTTTCAGTTCTTTTACTTTGACCTTGCAAAACCTGGAAGGAGACACTAGAAAGAGATATGAGATTGAGAACATCTGGCTTCACCCTGAGGCATATATGCTGAAGAGCAGCATAAGGCCTGTCCTCATCAGCTCGAGATTGTCAAATAGCCCGCTATTTCTGATTTGGGAAATAACCCCAAAGTTTTCATCAGCACGAGATTCGACCATGAAACTTGAAACTCAACCTTGAGAAATTAGCTTGAGATATTTGCTCAGCGTTCGCGCATAGTGCAAGTCTTTGGGCTGGTAAAGACACACCGGACAATTAGCGGGATAGTTTGCAAACTAGCCCAAGATATCTTGGGATGATTATCTCGACCAAATATCCCATTAATTGCAACTTCAGGCCGATGAAGCCACAAATTAACTGGATAATTTGCGATCGGGATAGTTGAAACATCGGGATATTTGGCAATCTCGAGCTGATGAATACAGGCCTATTGAAGGCTTGGAGTAGGGCCATAAGGGAAATGAAACATCCAACCACACAGCATGGGGAAAAAACGGATGCTAGAATGATGATGATGATCTTTCACTTAAATGATAACAGGCAACAGGGTTTTTTATTTATTGAAAAAAATCTGTGATAGGCGGCTGATGATTTGTGTTTTAATCCTGTCATGACAAAATATCCAAATGATGGCTCATTGACATATGACACAGGAATCAAGGCATTTTTTTTTAATGTGTAAATGTAAATGAATGTAAAGTGGGGAAGAAAAAATTATATGCATGTAAAAGAGGTCCTACATGTATGTATTCATGAACTCACTAAATGTTAGTTATGAGATATAGAAACGTAAACTATATTAACCTCATGTCATAATTTTTAAAAAATTTAAAAATGTTAGGTTTTACAGTGACATATGTGAATGAGCCATCCGTTTTCTAATATTCTCAGTTTTGCATGCATCTGCTGTTATCAAGATGAAAATATCAGGGTAGATTCCCAGGATCTCATCTTCAAAACACTAGAATCAAATATTGAGATTTCATGGGATTGAGGGGGTGGGGGAGGGGGGGGGGGCCGAGCCAAACTTGAGAGGATATCCTGACCCATTTTCTGAACAGCTTTGAGAAAAAGCATCCTTGCTTGGCAGCCGTGTCAGCTGAATAAAAATGGCTAAGTCATGAAGATATACAGAAGCTGAGCTTAATGTTAACCATCATAGATTTAGAGTTTTAACAGACATCCAGTGGTTTAATATTCAGGACTATGACCTCATAACCAAGGTTGTTTAAGATTATACTTCTTCCTCCAAAACTTTGAGGCTTTGCCTGTTAGACATCAGTCATGATTGAATGTGCTTTTCATTAGCAAGTCATGTTTTGTAGTGAATGTTAGCGACATTGAATTGAATTTTTTTTCTATTAAACTTATCAAATATGAGTACTTGGATTTGGGTGCTTTGATCAACATCACTATAATGAATTACAAATAGTGAAACAAAATTTATATGATAATTCTGAAAGACGATGTGATTATATTGCTTATTATTTTAATGCTTATCATGTGATGTTTTTCCTATTTATTCAATAATAAGAAGATACAATTGTTCTATTTATGTATTAATTAGAGGATAAATTTAATATGCTTTAGAAATTAAGGGCATCTCCTATACAAGTTTTATGTGCAAATCTAAGCAGTGCTAATATGTAGGTCTAACCTGCCCATTGGATACCCGTAAGGTGAACAGACATTTGCACCAACAACAATTGCTCCAGGCTTTATTTTTTCAGACAAATAGGGTTGGAGTAAGTATTCTAATTGGGTTTAAGGGTAGGTTGAGGATTAGGTATAATACATGGTCCAGGATTGAATTTACCAATTTGGTTACAGTACAAATTATACAGATGAGCAATTGTCATCAGACCATGTGTTTTTACGACCTTCTGAAATCATACTAAGATTTCTTTTGAGACTTCGTCTTTGCATCAACTTTAAGATGACATCATAATGATGTTCTATGTTGTTTTTTTTTTTTTTCCTTCAGGAAACTGCAGCAGCCTGGAGCCAGTGAGGATGAGTTGTCAAAGGTTTTGAGAGACAGTGAGTTTCCTCTCCTCAAGACAAACAACAAGGAGATTGCTGGCATCCTCCAGAATCTACGCAAGATGGAGAAGAGACTGGAAGGTGAGATGGATGTAATGTTTGCTGTTTAATGATTTTTTTTTACTGGATTTATACAGTGCCTGTTGTCTGGGAGCCTTGCATAATATCATTACCCTGGTCATCAGATTTGTTTTTATAAATTTTAATTTTCAAAAAGGAAGGTCTGTGTAAAAGCTCTGAAAAAACAGTTTTTGACAATGTATTTTAAAATCAAACGATAATAAGCGTAGCCCTTCTCGATGTTTACGTCTGATATTGCACATGAAATACTTGTATCATTCTTGTCTTAAAGAAATGCCTTTTTACCATTGGTTTGACAGAAATCCATGGCATGGTGGACCCTCGTAATGAGATCAAGCTTCCTGAGCAGCTCTCACCGGTGAATCAGATGAGACGGCAGTATGCCACAGAGTTTAACTTCGCTACTGCCTCTGACTCTGAGACTCCCCTAGCTATGTCAACAAGACACGTTGGTCGTGCTCCAGTCAACGCTAATCTTCAGAGACAAAGGCATGCACAGCAGCAGCAGCAGCAGCAGCAACAGCAGCAACAGCAGTATCAGGAACATGACGAGGAGGAGGAGTATTATCTATGAGATTTATCTGAAACCCAAGAGACTTCATGACCATGACAATGAGACATGTCTGCTGGGCTCCAGTCAACCCTAACCTTCAGAAATGGAGTTAGCAGCAGCAACAGCAGTATCAATAACATGACGAGGAAGAGCGCTATCTTTGAGATAAATCTAAAGATGCCGAGGCTTCTTTGTCATGACTAAGTGACGTGTCTGCTGTGCCCGGTCAACTATAGACACAACCAGCAGCACCACCATCTACAGCTTGATTAAGATGTGTATTATTACGAGAAAGATTTGTCTCTGAAACTATACGGACCATGAAGACAAAACAATGTGGTCATGCCTCAGTCAACCTAGAAACTCCTGAGTCAGGAAAACATGATGAGGAGAGATTCACCTGAAGTCTTCAAGAGACTTCTTTCGCTTTGAGGAAGAGACATGTCACCTGGGCCCCAGTCAACCCCAATCTTCAAAGATGGTGTTGCATTTGATTGACATCCAGCATCAGTAGTATAAACAGTATCAAGAACATGATGGATAGGACCTGTGACATTCATTTGAACCAGTTCATGGAGTACCATAACTCATAATATCCTCATCCAAGTATTAAACCTGTGATGGAACACTTTCCTCACAAGGGGATGTGATACACTTCTGTATTTCAGTGCAGGAAAGTTCCAGGAGTGAAAAGTGTAGTACGAGCTTTGAAGTTCAATTCTTGTTCAAAGCCACAATGCTGAACAATTTGGAATAAGTTTATATAGTTTGTTGTGATTGCCAGGATTGACTGGAAAACAGAGACAGAAAGCAAGAGAACAAATACAGAAACCGTGGATTCTAAACCATACATATGTGAGCCAGAGTTGTTTGAGCCGAGCTACTTGACTAAATGTACAAAGTAGCTCAGATTGTCAAAACTTGCTGTCATGAAAAAGAAGGAAAGCGTAGGAGAGAAGAGAAAATAGAGTCTGCACACTAAAGAATGATCCAAGAGCTATTCCAACTTTCCAGATATCAAGGCACTGTGTAGAAATCCCTTACTGAAGGTGATGAAAGTGATGCGATATGCGAAACAGTTTGCATTGTTGAGATAGAATAATGGCAGCAGTGAATATGATAGTGATTGAACATGCGACGCTCTACCAGTATGGCGATCTGCAAGCTTTAGAGGCGTAAACTCTTTTGTGTGAAGTGACACAAAATGTATTGTTCTCCATATATACATACCAAAGTTGGATCAAGAAGTTAGCAGTCATCCTCATGCTCTGTGATTAATGAGGAATATGCAACATGATTATGATAGCTGTTCTTGCCAGATGTTACTCAAGTTTAAACTCTTATCTATTGCCATTTATCTCACGGGTCATGTTATCCGATTCACATCCACATGGTCGAGATTTCCTTTCTTGTTTAGAGGCAGTAATATTTGGACTATTTTGAAACATGTTGTAATTGCTTGGAACCTGCCTAGATATGCATGATTAAAGATAAAAGATAAAACAGAATTCAACATGCTTTAATCTTCAGTTTTCATCATTGTTGAATAAAATGCTCCAAAATTATTGTGCAAGTAAAAGGCCTACATGTATATAATAATAATAATAACTTTTACTTATATAGCGCTTTTCATAAAACATTTATATCAAAGCGCTTTACAATATTGATACAATTAAAACTATAAAACAGAGTAATGACAAGAAAACAAATATAAAGTGAAATTATGAAACATAAGATAACAAGGTAAGGTAACAATATAAGAACTAGGTAACAATTTAAGAGCTACGTTATATGTCAAACTGTCTGAATTATCCAACTTTAGGCACAATTTGTAGAGAACCCTGGCCCTAGCAAATTATCAAGTTGTTAAATATTAATTTGTATGATTCCATTATGTGTTTTCTACAAATTTGATAACAAATGTGAATCAATTCATAAAGTTGAGTTGGATGTTGGCCTCCCTACCTTTGCTTGTCTTGAACTTATATTATTAAAAAAAGGAAATCATTTTGAAATGACTTTACAATATGCTTGTCTCATACAAGGCATAGACCTAGTGTGAAATGTGAATTATTTTCAGGTGCTAGCTTTGATTTAGTTTGTAAATAACAATTGCAATAAAGAAAAGGAGAAATGAATTCCTCATATAAATTAAACGTTTATTGAAATTTGAAGAAAAAATGGGTCTTGTATATATTTCTTAGCGATTGCCATTTTGGGGAGGAGATATTTCCTAGATATATGCTAACAGTATAATTGTAAGATATGATAACATGCATGCCAAGAGAAAATAGAGAAGCAGAGAGTTAGTCGACATATTTTGTGCATGTTATCCTTTTCTCTTTAATAATTTGCATGATATATTTGTATTTTGTTGCATGTATCTGACCATTTTACCAGGGATTGCCAATTTGATGCACTGATATTTAGTAAAGATTTCTGTGAAATTCCTCGGGAGTTGAAAGTCTGCTGGCGTTGACCAGCGATCTCATGCCGTCACTTCGCATTTTTAATTAGAATGAGATAAATATGCACCACAATACATCTCACCTGATAAAGAGACAATCAAACTATTATAGTTTTGAATAGAAGTGACAATACCTCGTATCTTCCAGACATAGCACTGTAGCCATGATAGAGCGTGTGCTGAATGAGTATCAAACTGTATAGGATTTCACCCTTTTGTGTTACTTTCCTCTTGTCTACTTTCAGATTAAGCTGCAATGTTTATTATTTGTTAATATGTATCATTCTAAATTTTTATTTATCATGTATATTTTATGAGAGTTTATGTATATCTTTGAGCTGTTTTTTTCTTTCTTTTATCAATTGGTTTTGACATGATGAACTGCCTTAAATCTACATAAATGTAGTGCCCCATCTTGATAACAGCTGAAAAATGAAGTTGATATAGATTGTCATTTTTGATTTTTTAGGAGTGAGAAGAAATAATCTACCATGTGTTGCACTTCGATAGCCCCCCCCCCCCTGAAAAAAAGAAGACATATTAAAGTATTACCGTACCATCTACTGGTATTTAGTTTTCACATATTTTTGCAAGCCATATGTATTTTCTATTCTTTAATTTAGGCATTTCTTTTTATACCAGCAGAGTTAGCAGTACATATATTATTTGTGATATAAATTACATTTACGCAATTTACCTTTTTTTAAATAACTTTCCAGGCTGCCATACATATGTACCCAGTGCCTTTATATATGTGCATTGTGCTTCGTAAAACATTTGTAAGATATCGACCTGTTCATATAAATCAAAGTTTCAGACATTTCCTAAGCTTTCATCAAAGAAAATCTAATGAAGCATTCTGAAGAGCAGCAATGTCCTCAGGACTGTAATGTGCTATTATATTTCAATGGGTAATAGCTAGATTTGTGTGCTTTCCGGAAGAAGAAAAAAATTACATGAGATAGATCTCTTTGAATACAGCACTGCCGTCTTCAATAAACGTAGACTGGTTGCATTTGATAGATTTCAATTGTGAGTAGAGGTTACTGTTCTGTTTCTTCTTACCTGCAATGACATTTCATTTGCCTTATAACAGCGAAGAGGCTCGTGCTTATTCCTGGGTGTCACTCATACCATGTGCATGTGTACATCAAAGCAGTCAATATATATGTGTAAATCAGCTACCAAATATAATACCGGTAAGCATTGTTCCCTAACATGACCTTCCTTTTCCTTTTCTTGGAAGTATTATTTAAAGTTATATTTTAGATCTCATTTGACAACTCCTTCAATTGCATAAATGCGAATAAATTACATGCAAACTGATTTTAATGTCTTCATGGAAGTTTTTATTTTCTATTGCTCGAGTACTGTTATTTATTTATCAATGAAAAATACAATGCATTCGTACATATACTTTATGATCTTAAATTGAAACTATAAAATTCACTCATTTTCTCTCTCTCTATTTAGTAGTACATAATGATGAAAAAGGCCTTTAATGCTTCTATCCTCTCATAAAGAAGCAGATACAATAATACAGTAAACATACATGCATTCATATTTGTAAAGAATATGTGGTAACTGGGCGACATGAACTTTAACCCAAAGTCATTCTTATGTTTACCAAGCATAACAATATTATGGTATATAATATGCTAAATATCTCTATTTCATATTACTACAATATACTTTTATTTTATTCAATGGGCACTTCTCCCACTTTTCTTACTTTTGCATAAGTAATGCCCCCTTCCATTTCTTGAGTTAGCACACATTAAGTGATAATATTTATGTACATGTAATTCACATTAAAAACATTTCAAATGTCTAAATATCAAAATACGGTATATAATAATTGTGACTTCAGTGGAGAATACTTGTTTAAAGGACAATTAATATGTTCTTCCAAGTTGGTATAATCTAGCAGGGGTGATGATGTCTGTTTTGTTGATAATTGAAGACCTAGGCCTATATTGCAACTGTAAGCCTACTGTATATCTACATCACCATACAAGCCGATACTTATTTGCAGCATCTAACTTTAATGTAATCCAAGTAACTTAATTTTGGAGGCACATATAAATAAATGTCTTTAATAACTTGAGAATAAATTTAACATAAGATGGGAAATTTAATACTTATTTATTCATTATATTATCATCATCACAATACCTTGAATATAAATAGCAAAACATGGCACAGTGAAATTCAATCTACATTGATATTGGTCATCTATGAAAATTGTACCCAAATAAAAAATTCTATACATATAATAGTGCAGAACGTCATTGGCACTTAATACCAATAGTAGACAATCTGTAAGTATTAATTATAACTCTTGAAAAAGAAGAAAAATAAACGAAATTGTTCCATTGATAATTAAAGCTGGAATGTACATAGTTTGGGAAAGATATACAATTGTATAAAGGCTTGGCTACATGTGCACCAACAGACTATTACTTTAACATTTACAGACTGTTCTTAAGTTTGGAGATGAGACACTTGAAATAATATATTATTTTAAATCTTCCCAGCATGAAAAATGAAGCGTGTTCCAGTATTATTCTCTTATATAAGGACGAAATGAATATTATTTACTTCTAAAATCGTAGCCAGATCAGATCACTAATAGTGATCCGCCATTTTTTCTGTGCAATATTTTTCCAAAGATATTGGTTTGGAGTTACAGTCGAACATGCGATTGGGTTAAAGTTTAGTTTACTTTAGTTTGTTTAATTTGATGTTAGTTAAGGAAATTGACAATAGGGCAATTTTTGGTAGAGCATGTGTCGTACAACTACATAAATTAATGGAAAAGTGAATACCAAGAAAATGATTGAATGAAAGTATACTGAATGCTGTGACAGAGATATAAGTCATATACTATCCCTGGTTAATGATGAAGATAGATTGTCTGAAACCAGAAGTGATAAGTCTGTAAAAAAATACCAATCCATGAATGAAGAGAACCGAATGTAATCCCAAGACAGGATTTAGCACATGGAGCATACAGTTTCTGACATTCATCAGCTATAGGCATCTTCGTTCTCCCTTGCTTCAGAGCAAACTGCATGCAGCAAGTCCAATGCATTCTGATCTGCACCTATTGATATTGACAAAACACATACAGACATATTTACATGTAATTCCAAGTATATGCCAAAAGTTATCACAAAAAATCAGTCCAACATCATAACCAGAAAATAAAATACAAATGAAACATCACTTTTTCAATTCACGTAACTGCCAGGTGCAATTCTTTTCCACAAAAAAGGCACTAATAAGTAGTTAGGATAATCAAATATAATAACTTCGGTGCTAAAAAACAACAACGTTTGGAGATAATTTGATTTAATATTCTTCCTCAGTTTTCTTAGCATTCTTTTTTGTCTTCATGACCTTTTGTCAATACGTTAGCTATTTAATTTTGTTGTTCCTTTTTCATTCATATGACACTTCTTATATCAATATGTCTATGTTTGTTCATGTAATTCCTTTTTGTGTATTAGCTTTCTCTCTTCACTTTTCTCTATTTATGTCATCTTTAATTAGTTTTCCTATGTATTTATATTCAATTTGGTGCCTATATCATCTGCTTTAAGTTTTTAACATGGACTTGCTAAAAAGCAGTCTTTTTAGGCTGATGTGAGTTTTACTGTGATTAAATTAATTCAATTCAAATCATACCAATTTTCTAAAACATTTCAAAACAAATTGAAATTTTGGTGTAGTGACATTGCAATGTACTTGTTTAAAAGAATCTTCTCAAACCAAATCATGTTCTCCTTATCTCACCTATTTCATTATCTGTGACCAGAGGTAATAGGCTTCTTGCTACATCCTCTGTAATTGGTGGAATGTATGATGACATCATCATCTTGCTCAAAGCTGATTGGACAGCCCCAATGCTGACCAGATTGCATGCGAGAAGGGACTTCACTATATGGATGAGACACTGCCAAGAAACCTAAAGAAATCAAAACAAGGAATATATCAAGGTATATCAACTTATCAGACTAAAAATCAGGCATTTATCCTCATTTTTTATTGAAGACACTTTTTAATATTTTAAAAATGGAAATCAATATAATTTAAAAAATCAATCTGCTGTAAAAAAAACCACTTCAAAAGCATCACATGATTTCACATTTAATAGCTTTGTACAAATGTTATTAGATTCTTGATTATAGACGTGAAAAGAAAAGTCACCCTGCCCCCCCCCCCCCCCACACACACACACACACCAAAAAAAGGTTTTACAAAATAAGTTAAAAGTAATTCCTGGACCACCAACGTTGACTACTATCCACAGACAGATAACCCTTTGGCCAATTATCCCCTCCCCCTCCCAATTCTACAAAATTCAAACAAACAAACAAACAATGTATCAAATTTTTACAATTAAATTATTACCAAAGCCTACCTGTGGGTTATGACTGTGTGATATCATCCATGCTGTCCTTGCACTCAACAGAGCTCCAGGTGGAATACTCAAAGAAAAAACATTCCTCCACAAACCCATCAGTCTCTCTAAGAGTGTATCCGTATTAGACCGGTGTAAAGTCACATCTCCTTCTGTCTGTTCTGCATTAGTTACATCTCTTTCACCTTGGTCACCATTCCATGCATGTTTATGAACAGGAGTGGTGAATGCTCCTTCCTCTGTACCCTGTCCTCCCTTTGTATTGCACTGAAGTTCTTGTCCATATCTCCCAAGATGTGAGTGTAAACCACTCTCTTGGTTATTGCACTGCTCCTCTCCATCTTCAACTACTCCCTGTGTTGAACATATCAAGTTCTTGTCTTGGTGTTTGCCATTCTCTGTATTGTGTAAGCTGCTGCTACAGTTCTTGCCGTGTGTATTACTGTCCTGTGGTAGAACGATGGACCTTTGCCCTTTGGAGATTGTAGGTGAGGTACAGACAGAGGTCTGAAGCAGAGTTGGTTGTCTCATAGCCAGGCTTACACACAGCTCTATGGTGAGTTGGTGGATGGACTGGTAAGCCAATGGTGTTAGGTCCTGTACAAGGATGGTCAACAACAGATACATAAGGTAGTCATCAAGCAAGGTATCATAAATGAAATGCACAAGACCATGGTGCAAGATATGGTATAAATCTACACAATGTTTATCTCCATACAAAGATTTAAGACAACCACACAGTTTTGTTAGGTAAATTCATGTAAATTAAATGTGGTCCTCAGTTGAGAATCCAGCTGCCTTCAGCTCTTATAAAGATAAATATGGTTTAACCTCACGGTGAAAGAATATGCCTCATGATTTCTATTTCAGGGTGCCTACACACACATATAATACACATTTTCACTTTTACACAATACACACTTTCTTGAGCAAATATAATTAAGATATCCTGTTATTAAAGATAATTATTTTATTACCTGTCTGTTGTTGATCATCATATGAACGTTATTGATGGATGAACAGATGCCCTCTGCTGTGTTTCCATCGGTGTCTCCAATTAAAATTCTATGAAGACCGTCCTGTATTGAAGAGAGCAATTAGGACAAAGGTCAAAGGTCATTCCTTGATCCAAACAAGAAGCACTGCCAGGAATGTATTGTCTTTCCTGCAGGCCACTTGTCAAACCAAAACCAAATCCAAACACATTAAATGTATTCAAGTTTTTGAAGCCAAAATCAGATAAAATTTAGTCACATGCAAGAAAAATATTGCGACTCATTGCACATAATAGTCCATGTGCCATTGCCCTGAAAAGTTTACATTACATTTCAATGTTAACCATGTGAAGATTCCAGTGATCTTTCTTTCCATAAACAATTATTTAGCATCTGAAGAATGACAATTTCATCCCCTTAATTTTCTATAAACTTCTCGAATATGTGTAAATCTCCCTACTCATGTAGCAGTGGAGGTGTTATGGTATAATGGTTCATTCACTTGACTCTCAATACAATGGTTGTGAGTTTTATTTTTGGTAAGGCATTTGCCACTCTTCACCCAGGTGTAAATGCTGATGTCCTTTGGTAAGGCATTTGCCACTCTTCACCCAGGTGTAAATGCTGATGTCCTTTGGTAAGGCATTTGCCACTCTTCACCCAGGTGTAAATGCTGATGTCCTTTGGTAAGGCATTTGCCACTCTTCACCCAGGTGTAAATGCTGATGTCCTTTGGTAAGGCATTTGCCACTCTTCACCCAGGTGTAAATGCTGATGTCCTTTGGTAAGGCATTTGCCACTCTTCACCCAGGTGTAAATGCTGATGTCCTTTGGTAAGGCATTTGCCACTCTTCACCCAGGTGTAAATGCTGATGTCCTTTGGTAAGGCATTTGCCACTCTTCACCCAGGAGTAAATGCTGATGTCCTTTGGTAAGGCATTTGCCACTCTTCACCCAGGTGTAAATGCTGATGTCCTTTGGTAAGGCATTTGCCACTCTTCACCCAGGTGTAAATGCTGATGTCCTTTGGTAAGGCATTTGCCACTCTTCACCCAGGAGTAAATGCTGATGTCCTTTGGTAAGGCATTTGCCACTCTTCACCCAGGAGTAAATGCTGATGTCCTTTGGTAAGGCATTTGCCACTCTTCACCCAGGAGTAAATGCTGATGTCCTTTGGTAAGGCATTTGCCACTCTTCACCCAGGTGTAAATGCTGATGTCCTTTGGTAAGGCATTTGCCACTCTTCACCCAGGAGTAAATGCTGATGTCCTTTGGTAAGGCATTTGCCACTCTTCACCCAGGAGTAAATGCTGATGTCCTTTGGTAAGGCATTTGCCACTCTTCACCCAGGAGTAAATGCTGATGTCCTTTGGTAAGGCATTTGCCACTCTTCACCCAGGAGTAAATGCTGATGTCCTTTGGTAAGGCATTTGCCACTCTCCACCCAGGAGTAAATGCTGATGTCCTTTGGTAAGGCATTTGCCACTCTTCACCCAGGTGTAAATGCTGATGTCCTTTGGTAAGGCATTTGCCACTTTCCACCCAGGTGTAAATGGCACCTCGAAATTGCTGGACTCATTAGAATTGCGGGGCCCACGGGAAGGGCAGTATTGATGCTGATGTGCCTACGCTGGATAAATAAGACCCAATTATGATGACAATGATGATGATTATTATCATTATTATTATTATTATTCTCATCTTTCCTGTGATGCACATATCTTCATCCATTCCTCATTCCCTACCTTGAGTTCTTGAATGACGGTTGAAGGACAAGCCCCCTGTCTGTCGTGCATGGCTGGCTTGTCTGGTATTTTCCTACTGGTTGATTCTTTCTTCATCTGTTGAGTGCTCTGAGCTCTCAGGCACTTGGGTAGCTGCAATGTCACCTCCTGTTGTAATGCACCTGGAAGATATGATTAAAATGGAAATACTAGTTACAGATAGTCGAGTCTGCTGGGTGAGATTCTTTAGAAGTACCGGGCCCTGCCTCATACCTAGTTACGATTGATCTGGATTGATCACAAGTCCTTCAATCAAATGCAAACTTACAAACTCCTATCTCTTTGGTACAGATTTGGGATTGATATCAAGTTGCAATCAATTTGAATCAATCACAGACAGGGCAATGATATATTCATTAGAGAGGCTCCTAAGAAATTTGGCTTTAAGATATATTGTGCCTGGTAGTTGTCATTCATGATGATGCTTAAAGGGATCGTTTAACAATGTTAAATCTGAGATACACAGCCCTACGTATTATCAGTGTATGTGATATGGTGTAATAATGAAGCCCTAAAAAAATTGCGCTTCAAAATGATCAAGAAGTGCCTCAAAAAAGTACAAATCTTTGAGTGACCGGTTTTACCATACTCATTTTCCCCAATAGACTGTAGTGTTATGAAAACCGTTTGGCAAAGGGTTTTCAAAATTTGTAATTTTAATCATAAATATCTTGATAATCAGACAGGCGATCGGCCTGTAAAAGTCATGGGGTTCCTGACTGACCTAAAGGTTTATAATTATCATTGCAGCATGAGCTAAATCCAAAATTTTGTTTCAGAATCTGAGACAAAGTTACTGGATCCCTTTAAACTTTACATTCATTCAGTCAGACAATGATCAGAAGAATGGTTGTGTTTTTTTTTTAACACCATCATAAAATCTGATTAAGTGACTGATACATTACAAGGTCCATTGAGGTTTTTTTTTTTTTTAAATCCCAAGAAAAATTCATATAAAACATCATAAAATAACTGAAAACAGATAAAATAACTAGCACCAAATTTCCTCAGATTGCTTGCTAAATATGAATACCAAGATTTACAATTTTTACATCTAAACCAAATTGGTGCAAAAATATGTAGATCAAAAGCATTGTCATTTCTTTAAAATATTCATCATTATATGGATAGATGTATAAACATTGATAAACAACAGCTGAAATGCATGTATACTCAATGCTTACTAGGTATTTGTGTTGTGATCCATTTCTCTGTTCGTTCTAAGGCAAGTCTAGTGGTGATAGCACAAGCAGTGTCCAGGACTGTCTCAGATGTCTCACACGGTAATAACACATCAAGAGCTGACCTACACTTCTTCTTGATAAACCTAGTAGAAATAGTAGATTAATAAAAGATATATTCTCCTGTGTATGTTAGGGGTTCCATGCTGCTTTAATATATCTCTTCATTTATTAATTTAAAGAAAATTCCAACCTTAATTCAATTTGCTCTGACAGAAAGCAGAAAAACTAGAGAAGCAGATTGGTCATCTTTTGAACAAAATCGGACAACCAATAAGAAAGTTATGAATTTCTAAAAGTTGTAATCCCTATACCTAAGGGAATTTCAAATTAGCCAACTGGCAAGTAGGTGTAGTGGCAGACAACTCTCTCATTCGTTCCAACAAACAAACGATTAAAATGTCAATTATTTAAAATGCATGACTCCGTAGAGTCTTTTCTTTTTTGAGGACCTATAATAATATATTTTGAGTTGTACCCAATAGGAGAAGGCACATATGAGAAAAATAAATGTCAATAATTTTTTTGTACATGACAAACAGGAAATATCTGTAACTACGTCACAATCCACACAAAAAAATTGCCAATTTGTGATTCACATTGATGTAGTGATTTCCTATTTCAAACGCTGAAAACTTAATATTGATCTGATTTATTTCAAACTTTCCCCACTCTATTATATTATACTATTAATAGTTCACCATCCAAAATCATCAATAATACTTAATCCAGTTTGGGTAAAAACCTGCAGGATGTTGACTTTGAGTGAGCATTCGAAAGCTCAAGCCTTGGAAGACGATTTTACTCTGATTTCTTTTTCTTAATAATTTTCTTTTTCTTAATAATTTGTTTTTTCTTCTCAGTGATGACTATGAAGGTGAAGGCACTTACTCCTTGGCTTCTTTCCTGGCAAGCTCTGCCGTCTCCAGGCTCAGCTTCTCTCCAACTCCCTTAGCCTTGGCTGTGAGAGCCCCAGCCTCTTTCTTGCTGCTGCTGGACGAGACCAGCACTTCAGTGAGTAGCTTTGGAATCTGGAGCCTGGCTGCAGAGACTAGTGAGCCATCGATGGACTTGATGCAGTTGGAGGCGACCCTGCCGCTCACAAACTCCACGCTCTTCTTGAGGGAAGCGGAGTGGATGTGGAAGAAGTTCTTCTCAAGTTCCACCTAGGCAACAAAAATTTGAGAAGAGATCTGTCCACCATCAGTCTCAAGGATATTTATTGCAAAGCAGTCATAGGGGAAAATTCTTATTAAAACGGATCAATGCTTTCAAGTAATAAGCATTAACATGCTAATTCAAATTCTTGTGATTAAATACAGAAGGAAATTTGTCACCCCTTGTCCATTTATATCTATTTTCTACAAATAACCATTATATCACAACTTTACCTTCCCAAAACAACAACAACAAAACAAACAATACAACATCCCCCCCCCCCCCCCAAAAAAAACCCTAACACCAAAAAACCGTGTTCTGATACCTGTATTTGGTGCTGAGTGATAATGGCAGTCTGAGGTGCATCCACTGCTACAGGAGTAATCTTCTTGACCGGAGCATTCCTGTTGTTCACCCCCATACTAGCCTCGGATAACAGTCCTCTTAAATCACCTGCAAGTATGGGTAAAAGATTGGTGTACTAATTCGCAGATGTTTCCTTGCAGAACTACTAGTGACAAATCATTTAATTTCCTTTGTACATGGGACGATAGCATCTCTAGGGGTTTAATACATACAGTAGTCGCTATTTCAGACAACACCCTTTCACTTTTTTTGGTAGACATTAACAATCTTTGAAAGAAGTCCAAATGCGCACACCAAATATACATATATCTGACAGGCATATTGTCAATCACCTCTTAGTTTTTAATGGGTTTAGACCCAATAATTAGACGCTGCTATAATCACTTGTTAACAGGTACATGTATGCCATAAATGTGCAAGATTGATCTATACATGCAGGAAATCATGAACTTCCTTGAAATTCCTAAAGTAACATATTTAATGGCTGAGACATTAAAAACAAAATCACCTGCTATAAGCTTCAATATTATTTTGCTTATCAAGATCTCCCACAAGTTTGTTTCTACAATCTCACTTATACTTATTGTAAATTACATGTTCATCCTTGTTTAGGTATTTTGACCAAAAAATTACTTTGTAGATTACTACTCCTTCATTGCAGTAATATACATGTCACCAAGCTTGTATCGTACACACCTGTGTGTGTCGATTTCATCAACGTATTTCCTGTGTAACATACAACCTGTCAATTAGAGTTTCTCACCTAGGAAAGGGCAGCATGTATAGAGAACCAGCCTATCCACCAGAGGAAGGGGGTCTAAAGATTGGTCAGATCCTGGTTTATTATTATGGCTACCCCTCTCAACGCTCACACCACTCGTCAGATGTAGATTGCTTGGTAGAGCTGGGTTCTATAAATGGGTCGAAAATAGAGAGGACTCTCAATGTGAGGAATCAGTAAAACTGTCTGAGCAGACAGAAAATGACTGCAGTACACAAATTTCATATCATAAACCTGTACACAAATTTCACTTTACATAGTCTGGATTATATTACACATCATTTTACTCTTACATAAATAAAATTAAAATAACATGAGAGAAGCACTATTCATCAAAGTCTTCTTTTTTTTTCATCTTAAAATATGATCAACCAGAGATTAGACCTACCTCGAACAGCCATCCCAAGAGAAGCAAGATAAGAAGTGAATTATGGTTGCTAGGAGTCTCAGACCATTGCACAGACACCCTCCTGGAAAATCACATGAAAATGTTTCTTTAAAGAATACATGGTGTTGGCTCATAACGTCACTCACAAGGCACCAAACATCTGAAGTTTTAAACTAGTACTTTACTTCACTTAGAAAATGAATACAAAAATGTACTCTCAGCAGTTTCTAGGTACACCGCATCATAATACTGGTACACTAGACTTGGTGGCATTACCAATGAATGTGTTTAAATGTCCCATGCAGCAAAGATTGTTTTCTTAGGGGAATTCTCTTGAAGATGGTGGAGGAATTGGATGTTATAAAAGACCTCTCGGTCATAATGGCGAAGTCTGCTATTTGTGATTGATGACACCTGTTATCAGGTAAAATAGGGTCAATTTCCGCATGAGAACCCATAATAGTGTCTTTAAGAATAATCAGAACATTCCAGGAAAACATCTTACAGATTTCCCCTGCTACAACAAAGAGAACTCAAGATACAAAGAACAAGAGTTCACAAAAGATGTAAATTTATGGAGCAGAATATAGAGACTTACCTGTGAATATCCCCCAATAAACTGAGTGTTTGATAATAAACTGGTATTTGAGAGGCCAGCCCATCTATCATACTAAGATACTCTACAACCCAGGGCAAGGTCAGGATCAGACGCTGGTTGGTTTCTGATGCAGACAAACATCCAAGAATGTCCACGGGAAGAGATGCCTGTTCAAAGTGACAATCAAAAGTTATAAGACTTTAAATTGCCCTCGGTTCAGCTCCATTCCCAAACATTACAAAATGAGTTTACAAAATAGAAAACGTGTGAAATATAATATTTTGGCCAAAAGCATTTGTGAAGAATGATTATCTTAGTGGTATCAATAAAGAAGAAGAAGAAAAAACAAAAATGCACACAATTTGTCTGCCCCATCACAACTTTAGTTACACGATGGTGCACTAAACAAAAATACAACATAAATCAGGGAGCGGAGGCTGGAGAGAGATAGAAAGAAAGTAATAGAGAGAGAGAGAGAGAAAGCGTGTGTATGTTTGTGAAAAGGGAGGGGAAGGAAAGAGATTTGATAATAAATATCTGTAAATATTTCTGTATGAATATCTGTATATATATTTGAAAATATATCTGTAAAGCACTTTATTAGAGACATCTCGATGTATTAAGAGCTATATAAAAGCAGAATATTATTATTATTATAAATAAACTTTAAGATAATGAGAAGGTAAACAATGCATACTTATTCAATCTAAAAGGCAACTAAATAAAAATAAAAATACTTGAAATCATAAGGAGCATAAAACATGTTTTAACTTACCCTACTCCTCATCATGATAACATTATCCTTCATGATATCAGGAAGATTATTGTCACCCTGGTAAGGTAGAAAGACTAGAAATCCCAGGAACTTGGACAAGACCCTCAGGGCTAGGAGACATGAACTGAAGCTTTCCCTTACCTCCTACGGAAAACAAATCACATCAATTCATTTCAGTTCAGTTCAACTCATTTCAATTCAGTTTAGTTCAGTTCAGTTTACTTCAATTCAATTTAGATCAATTGAATTAAATCAAATTCAGTTCAACTCCATTCTATTCAATTCAATTTAATTTTTTATTGTCAATATATGGAGGTTTGTCTTGTTTACATGCATTGCAAAACGAAATATACATACATAACAAACAAAAAGACAAACAGATCATACAAAACAGATAGGTAACATATGACAGAATACTGACTTCAAAGTCTCATATTTTTATTGTAAAAAGTAAGCTCTGTATTTTTGTCTTAATCTGCCATGGATTTGAATATTAAACTACTACATTGTTTTGAAGTAACTCGTACATGTACATACATGTACACATAGACTAATGTCTTGCGAAAGGACATTAGTGCCAGCCCATGTACTTGTGATCTACAGTCTGGTAGCTTATGCCCTAGACCACAACATCTCTAAACATCACATTAATATCAGTTTAAAGATCAGGAAGAACTATATCACTTACCGCATCAACAACAGAAGTCATATCAACCTGATCAGTGATTGGCAACTGTAAATCGTTAAGCTATTTGGGAGAAAAAAAGATCACATATTACATAATCAAATCTGAACATATTCAGTTCAGTATCTCAACATCTGCCAAAGCTGCAGCCAGTTGGAGCTTGTTTCCTTCTCATCTTAGACAGTTAGAATCCATAGAACAGATAAAAACACAATTGAAAATGTCCTTGTATTTCTTTATATAATATTTGATTCTAATTAATTAATCTGTTGAACTTTGAAAAATAAAATGTGCATAATCTTTGTTGTTGCACCTTGATAGAGAATCTTCTGACATGCATATGTTATAAATTCATGTATTGTATTATTATTGCATTTACATGATCTTATCAATATTCTTATCGTCACTCAAATCTAAGGTTGTGCTGTTCAGTATATAATATAAAACACTGTAAACAAATAGCATACTAAAATGAAATTGTAAGAAAGAGAAAAATGCAATATCTGTATCTATAGCAAATGTTACATTATGATGCTTATGCTTCATCAAAATAATATAGTTAGTATATGAAGAAGAAAAAAAATTGAAACATTTATTCCTGTATAAAGCTTAGCCTAAATAAGGAAAATGTGAGAATAACTACAATGTAGATATTACATATATATATATATATATATATATAAACTAGTGCTGTAGTCAAACGTTTAACCGTCCGGTATCCGACTGGTATACGACCGTCCATGGCACTATCCGCTTTTCAATTGGACGGTTTTGTTTTCCTGTTTTTTGGGGGTTTTTTTTTTTTGGGGGGGGGGTTTGTTTTTTTATAATAATTTTTCAAAGATGGGTGATAATTGTAATGCTCATTGTATAAATCATCACATAAAAGATGGGAGTTGTTGCTACCTTGTTTGGCATTCAACAATAAGGGATAGAGCAACGTTGATCTGGCGCTGCTCAGTGGCTGCCGGGCTCACGATCAATTGGGCAACAAGAATTTCCGTTTCGGTTTAATAAAATTTGGAGTGGAAAATTAGGCTATTATTATTATTATTATCATTAAAGTTGACAGAATGCACATACCTCAATGAGCTTGGTAGCAAAGCTGTCCGTCAAATGCTGGTTGAATATGTAACTTGATGAAGAAAAGGAAGATCCAAAATTTAGTTTGCTTTCATCAACATTCAATGAAATCAGAATCAATAGCACAGTTAAGCCTGTTCAATATTTTATGTAAAGCAATTTAAGAAAGAAACACAACAAAACCATGGTACTTTTCTTTAACAATACTACTGTACTAATGTATTTACAGTTTGCTAAGCTTGTAATAATGGCCGTGTCGTGCTGCAAGAGCTTCTATTGCTCAAAATCTACAATATAGAGTTAAATGAAAACATTAGCTTTTAGTATTAATTCAAAAGTAGTTGACAATGGTGATTTCCTTATTTCCAATGGCAAGTTATTCCCAAATGTTAAATTGCTGATTATTTTGTTTGTGGCTGTAATGGTGCTTTGTCTTCTCCTGTATATGATTGCATTAAAAATCATTAAAAAAAATATGGAGACTGTGCATACCTGTTTGTAGCTAGGATGAAATCTCTAAAGAATTCCTGACATCCATGGAACGAAGGAGGAGGGCATGGACCACCGGATGAAGCTGGAGTTGAAAAACGCTCCTCCAATCTGATATAAACAAGTCAAATTATTGAAATGAGTACTGAGACATATAGAATGAATGTGGTATAAACTGAGGCAAAGAGTTAAGTGGGAGAATTAAAAAAAAGGATTAAGTGACAGAAAAATACAAGATGAAACACAGAGATGAAGAACTAGAGGGAGGAATACACATTAGTTACAAAGAAATAGAGAGACCAAAAAATGACAAGAGAGAGAGAGAGAGAGAGAGAGAGAGAGAGAACAAACAAGAGGAAAGGTAGACATGTATAGTACAAGACAGCAAAGACAAGTCAGTTTCCATCAGATTTGAAAGAAAGCTGTGTCAGACACAAATTAGTATTGTTAATTCCATTCTCAAAAAGTTTACAGGCATTACCATACTGCTTCACTCTTACATGTTAGTAGGCATGAGGGAATTCTAATCAACTTAAAATACCTTAACTGTAAATCAAATAAGTTTTCTTCTCTTCAATATTACAATGAGGTTTGATTGGTAAATATACATTGAAGCTCCACTCTGATGCTTCACAGTAGGGTGATGTTAGCCTATAATCTAGGCGGAGTGCCGAGCTTTTATCTTTGCTGCTAGACTAACCTTAAGCAGAACGTCTGATACGGCGAGACTACGAACCGTGAGCCGCGAAGCGGCTCACCGCCTATAATCACTGGTCTAGCTTTAGTCGTTGTTTTTTTATTATCGACCATGAATCCGTGGCAGTTTTTCGTACGAAAAAACCTCATGAATACGAAATGAACTCAACCAATCAGAAACACGTATGGAGAAGAGTCTATGCATATGCATATTATAAATCACGTGACATTACGTCATTTTCTTCATCCAAGATGGCGGGTAGTTCATGCGACGACAATCTTCTGCGAGAAAGTTTATCATATGCGGCCAACAAACTAGGCATTCCTAATGGAAAATTCAGAGAACTGCAGGAATCCGCTATTCGTAGCGTTATTGAAGCCGGCAGGGATATTTTTGTTGCATTACCTACTGGTTTTGGAAAGAGTGCAATATACCAAGCAATCCCCTTGTGCTGTGATTTTCTACGCGACCACGGATTCTATGATCATGATGACTCGAGTCGTTGCCGTTGGCAGAACATAGCGGTCCATTCAAAGCAAGGGGGAACCACTAATTTGTCATTGTAAATTTGATACGATAATTGTTATGCCTCCGCCACCGAAGGTGGTGCCGGAGGCATCATGTTTTCGGGTTGTCCGTCCGTACGTCCGTACGTCCGTCCCGTTTGACCGTTATCACAATATCTCAAGAACCATTTAAGATTTAAACTTAAGACTCGGGAATAGTATTTATCACCATAGGAAGACGATCTGATTAGATTTTGGAGTACGTAGGTCAAAGGTCACAGGTCACAGAGGTCAACTTATGAAATTCCTTGTATTGAGTTTGTTAGCGCGATATCTCAAGAACCATTTGAGATTTAAACTTCAAACTTAAGGATAGTATGTATCACCATAGGAAGACGATCTGATTAGATTTTGGAGCACGTATGTCAAAGGTCAAGGGTCACAGAGGTCAACTTATGAAATTCCATACATTGAGATTGTTATCATGATATCTCAAGAACCACTGGAGATTTAAACTTCAAATTTAGTGATAGTGTGTATCACTATACACCGATTCGGGCGACTTCTGGTGGAAGTGCGCCCTCATAAGGTGACGCCATAACTGGGGGGCGTCTGACTGCAGCTAGCTAGCTTACATTGCAACGGGTATGCTATACCTATACCGAACCTCGCCCAGGCCGGCCAGGGTCGCTGCTCTGCTAGCTAGTAACCGCTCTCGAGCTCTCTGTACTGTCAGCTGGATCGGAGAAGCCCCACAGTTATAGCGCCGCCACCGGCGGGCAGGTACATAAACCCCCCAAACCGAATCGGTGTATAGGAAAACAATCTGATTACATTTTGGAGCACGTAGGTCAAAGGTCAAGGGTCATAGAGGTCAACTTATGAAATTCCATACATTGAGATTGTTATCATGATATCTCAAGAACCACTGGAGATGTAAAAACTTCAAACTTAAGGATAGTATGTATCACCATAGGAAGACGATCTGATTAGATTTTGGAGCACGTAGGTCAAAGGTCAAGGGTCACAGAGGTCAACTTATGAAATTCCATACATTGAGATTGTTATCATAATATCTCAAGAACCACTGGAGATTTAAACTTCAAACTTAATGATATTGTGTATCACCATAGGAAGACAATCTGATTAGATTTTGGAGCACGTAGGTCAAAGGTCAAGGGTCACAGAGGTCAACTTATGAAATTCCATACATTAGAATCGTTATCGCGATATCTCAAGAACCACTGGAGAATTTTCACTTCAAACTTAATGATAGTATGTATCACCATATCATAATATCTCAAGAACCACTGGAGATTTAAACTTCAAACTTAATGATAGTGTGTATCACCATAGGAAGACAATCTGATTAGATTTTGGAGCACGTAGGTCAAAGGTCAAGGGTCACAGAGGTCAACTTATGAAATTCCATACATTGAGATTGTTATCATGATATCTCAAGAACCACTGGAGATTTAAACTCCAAACTTGTTTAAATTGCTCTATGGCGGAGGCATCATTTTCGACTGCGCGCAGTCAAAATTCCATCTAGTTTTACCATACAAAGATATATGTTTTATTGTTCACATAAAACTACAATTTTTTAATTTTTTGATATTTCACAGTAGTAAAATGATCATTTTAAAGATTTTTTTGGTTTCAACTCCCCTTCTTCCTTTTTATTACCCCTATTTAGTAATGGACGAGCGCAATCTTTTTTCGTTGCGGTTTCTTATATCTGATTGGTCGAACGTAACATAGGTGTACCTTATTTGGTAGGGCTGTTGAATGATTCATAGATCCGCCATTTTGAATATATATGAATATTGATTAGCTAGACCAGTGATTATAGGCGGTGAGCCGCTTCGCGACTCACGGTTCGTAGTCTCGCCGTATCAGACGTTCTGCTTAGGGTTAGTCTAGCAGCAAAGAAAAAAGCTTGGCACTCCGCCTAGATTATAGGCTAGGGTGATGTAAAACCAGATAAATTGTTGGTTTCTCTTATGATTCAAGTATTTTAAAGCATTTAATTATTGTCATCTGAACCCCATTTCATGTACCAGTATGTAAAAGTATCTAGTTTTACAGTAACTCACCTTTTAAACTTTCCTGGATTCGTCCGTCTCAGCTGCTGGATGAAGCTAAATTCCTGAGAATCTCCACTATCAACCACTGAGCTATCACCTTGGCACATCTAACAAAGTAATTCATTCATTTATCAAAAGTATTATTCAAACTATCTGTCTATGTGACCAAGGATCTGCCTCTACATGAATGTGAAGGACATTGTTTGGATACCTTCTTACAGCGAGAGGCTTTTCTTCCATTCCTGTCCAATAATGAATCAGTCAAACACCAGAATTGTTTACAATAACCTATGGATGGACAATCAACATGTTTAATTGCAAAACAGTGAATGTAGCATAAGGGAAAGAACAAAACATATGTTTAGAATATATGCTCTAAAAAACCTGAATGAAACTTTATATCCCCACCGACTCAGATGCCAAGACATACTTTTACACAAATACAGATGTGACAAAATTTGATAAAGTAAAATAATACAAATATCTAAATTTCTATATTACAGGGTCACAAATAGAAACATTTTGACTATAATAGATTAAGACCCTAGTGTGAAGGATCATCCTACAACTTTTTGTCCAGTTCACTTTACACTCTCTTTAGGGATTACTTACCTTGATCAGTTGTGACTGGAACAGTCTTGAGAAGTGGGTGTAGTTTGTCACATCCATGTGCTTCATTAAATCCCTATAAAACAAAAGAATAAAGAATGCATTGAACTATACTGTTCATCTTGAAAGAGCAAGAGACTTGGCTCATCTATGCATGCTGGAAGCCCGGTAACGTATAAATAGCTTACTGACCCTATTCTGTGCTGACAGAATTTGTTGGTGATATATTCACATATTATTCTAACTAGCCGTGCTACAGACCAATGGTAATAATGCGCTATAGAAATATAATTTATTATTATTATTATTATTATTAATACGCCTACTTTCCTGATTGTTCAGGCAGCCAATCATTTTTCACATGCCTTATCATTTAATTTACGTTTATATTGTCCGATTTCAGTTTTCTGTTCATTCTTGCAATTGACTCTGATGAGTACAAGATGAAAAGCTTTAGTATGTTTTTATTCACTGCCAGTTTTTCAAAGCCACAGTAAGAAACAGTCACTGGAAGTAGTCCTCCATTTTGGGGTTGAAATAAATGAACATAATGGGACGTGTCGACAAATGTCTGATTTCCATCAATTCTTCTAACCCCACAATGTATCAAAATCACTCAATAAAACCCACAACTAAAACTGCTATCTGTTATCACTATCCAAATGCGACATTAAAAAATAGTCACTTGAAGTGATTCTTCATTTGGAATGACCAAAAACAATGTCTGATCTATAATTTGCATATTGCCATACATCTGTGTTTCTCCAGTAACACTGTTAATATATTTTCAATGCAATTGCCTTTTACGTCTACCCCTATCCGCTATAATTTCATTATTCTCCTCTTGATAACACTATGAAAAGTGATGAACAATACAGAAAATAAAGAAATATTTGGTTAGCTGGAAAATGTCTTATTTTGTTTAATTCTTTAAATTTTGTAGAGAAGTGTACTAGTCACACAGAAAGACTTGGTTGTAGTTTACCTGATCCTGTGGGTTAGTTTCTCCTGCATCTTCCAGCCAGGTTTACTGCGATTATCTTCCCAGTCTCGTATCAGACTATAGAAACCATCTCTGTGTAGGGAGAGAGAGAGATAGAGACAGGGCGGGTGACGTAGTCAGACACACACAAACAGGAAGATTATAAGAAAAACAGGCAGTTATGAGAGAGAAAGAGACAGAGACAGAGAGACAGACAAACAACCACACAGGCAGACAGATTATCATTATTGATATATTATATTATTTTGGTATCTCATTTATATTTTCTATGCCATATCAATAAAATACATATTTAGTAAAAGAAAAAGAAAACCCACAATAACAATGATCGAAAGTTGAAGTAATGGATTTATGATTTAAATGAAACCTTTCTAGGCTTCAAGTAAATAAATACTCCCATTTGAGAGCAAAAACGGCTGCTTCTTACCGTATGATTTAAACAAATCGTCCCTATTTTTACGAAGTGACAGTAGTGAATGAAAATTGCTTACACTTTGCGTTACGATTTTCCTCACTACCATCACTTCGTGAAAATAGGGACGAAATGATTAACGATAATAAACCATCAATAAACTTGTTACTTGGTTTTAAAGAAGTCACTTTTACTAGATGGATACTATTTTAAATTAAGTGAATTGAAAGAGTGAAAAACATAGTTCTACAGTGTACCTCTGTTTCTTGAAACTGTGGAATGAAGTGTCACTTGGAAAGTTCTGCCTGTTGTCGGTATCTGCCAAGAACGGGACAACCTGCATGGGAGATGTAATGGCAGCCTGAAGACCAGACTCCGTTGGGCAATGATTGGTGACCTGTTCAAGCCTGGTCTTCAGCTCGGGATTGAACTGAGAGACCACTTGGTTGTCCGCCAGGAGGCGTAAGGTGCTCTTATCCAGCAGAGATAACACTCTACAAAAAGATAAACGAGTCAATTGTTATAACCTTTATAAATCAAAGCTATGTGAGAACTCTTATAAACATCTAATAACCTTAGTGTCAAAGACTTACAGTTGAAAGTAAAGTAGTAAACACCTTAAAATAGTATCAAATTCCCAATGTTGGCCCTCCTTCCTCTCATGTATTTCAAATTTCAAATTTCATCAAGAATGTACAACTAAAATGTCTTTAAATCTCTCTTGTGGCACTGATTTTAGAAACAAATCTATAAGGAAATCACATATGACCATAGCATGCTAAATTTACTGGTTCTTGTCCAAATTCATCATAATCACTTTTCCAACTCTTCACAATTAGATTTTCTTATTAAAGGGAACAAAATTTAGCAATTAGCCATTTTATATAACTGTACAGAACCCTGTCTCATATACAGTTGATTGAATCAAATCAATTGCAACTTGATATCAAGTGCAACTGTGCACTTGGACAACTTGCGATAGATTCAGATCAATCACTAATCTTTAGAAAGACATTGCACAGAATCGTAAAATCTGGAAGCAGAATGTTACTTACACAACCAGCCTGCTGAGCACTGATGCAGCAAAGTAAACACAGTTGTGGATTGTTGAGAGATAATTGATGTCTTCAATGTCCTCTTCCAGTGAATGTATTCCCTCATCCTCATCAAGCTTGCTACCTTTAGCAGTCAACAGCTGAATCAGGAAGTACAACTCCACAGACAAATTGGGAACAAGGCTCTCTGTATGAAAGGGAAAAGACACAGATATTGCACATGGTGGCTGAATAATCATTCTTCTGAATAGTTTTCTTTAAAATTTTGATTTTCACCCATAAACCTAAAACCAGGCTTTGTTTTCAGGAGCAATAGTTCAGACAAACTTTATGGTGACAATGAAAATTAAAAAATGTCTACTAGGTAAAAGTACATTGTGTTCTACATCTCTTGTGTTATGAAGCAGAATGAGTTTATCATTCAACTGTATTCCTTCTCTAAAGTTGTATATTCCTTATTGCAACCTTTATGAATTCTACTTCCATACCTTGTAGAAATGATGCATAGAGCTCTGCTATGAGATCCAGTTTGTCATGCCCTGTTACTTTTTCCACATCAGGTAGTATTGCCTCAGTTATGCTTGAAACTGAATTACTGCGCAGAAGCTTAGTCGGGGTATGAGCTAGAGTCATACCCTTTGGAGATTGCAATACAGACATTCCTCTTGGTGACTGTCCTAATGCATTTTGAGAGAATGGACTACATTCTGGCTGATTTTTCTGTTTCATTTTTTCTTGCTTAAGCAACTCCCTCTCGTTTTCCAAAGATTTTTTCAACTCATGAGTGTCTCTCTTGGTTGCTGCAGTCTGGTTTACAGGGGGATTGAAGGCATTGGTTTCCTGATTTTGACCCTGGCAAGAAGGGGCTGGGGACAGCAGTGTGGTGACTCTCCGGCTGCCTCCACTACTGGAAGATACTGCAGTTGGAGTTATCCTCCTTGGGGTAATAGTTCTTGGTACACCCATTGGAGGGAATTCTTGGGCATTTTCCAAGTCAAACACAGGTTTGTCAATGTATTTCAATTTATGCTGTCCTTTCGAGCCACCGCTCTCATTCTGTCCCGTTTGCTTTCCTTTACCTCCTGAGCGACGTCTACTGGATGAGCTTTTATGTGACGATGAGCTATCACAGTTAGAGTCTTCAAAAGGACTCTTTCTGCCCTTTCCTCTTGACTGGCTTTCGGGAGTCACCAAGAACTGAGCCAGCGTTATGGATTCATCCTTCCTAGATCCTGATCCGGGAGTCTTCCTCCTGGAGCTGGAGCCAGCATCACCGCCACCACCACTCCAAGACACATTTCTTCCGTGTCTTCCATTTGTCTTAGATGACGATGGAGTGTGCGGCGACTGCTCTACTGCTGTTAGTCTTGAAACGGGTGTAAAGTCTTTGTCTGACCAGCTGGACTTGCTGTTATCAGCAGCAAACAGCTGTGTACGATTGACCTTTGAACCTCCACTGCGCTGAGGGCGTGTCTGATTGGCTCTTTTTAGTTTTTGTAAGCTGCTTGGCGTCCTCGCTGGGGAAGACACAGCAGATGATCCCCTGCATACTAAGTGGGCTGTCTGATCCCGCAAGCTATTGATGAAGAATGGTAGAAATTCTGTTTGCAGTTTGGTATCCCTCAACAAGTCTGCAAATCCAGAGTTCTAAATTATGTAAAGACAAGGAAGAACATTAATTCAAAAAATGTAAAAAAAGTAAAAGCATTTGTACAGTAGCTCTACTATGCAGAGTATTTGGTAAACCTAACTGTAACTTTGAAACTTCAATGTTGATAGATTTTGTTCACCAATAACAACATGCAGAGTTTAAACATTACATAAGTTCTCAGAGCTACCAAGTATCACGCATTAGGCGTGACATCACGCATTTCGAGTGGGTCTGAAAAATGCTCTTACGCTCGACGCGCGCGCTAGCTTTTGAAAAATGCTATACCTTATACGTGTGTTATACCCTCGCACGCATGCTCGCGTGCCGAATCATGAAAATGTCACGCATTGCCGATCTTTGAACTTGGCGTCTCTGAGTTCTGCATGTTCGATCTTAATCCTACATGAACGAATATAGTTTTAAAGTTGATAATTATAATAGTTATAATTTCTGTGGTATTTTAATACACTGGTTGGGTAGAAGGATAGCGACTAGCGAAGAGGAAAAAGAAGTAGATTTCTAGATCATTTACTTTTTTTAGATACAAAAAAAAACTAAAGTTTTACCACTTCACTATTTATCACTCTAATCATACTTTTGATAGTTTATATACTACATATATTATCAGCATTACTATACTTATACTATATGTGTGCAAAAAATAACAAATAACAAAATACAAGAAATCTACAAACAATAATGAATCATATTCATATCTTGTTGTGCATTAACTCCCTACAAAATACCATTAAACTATACAGTACACAAATGTAGACTAATGGGACTACATCAGTTTTGAAATGCATTTTAATCTACACCGTTTTGGCAAATTTATAATTCTGAAATACAAAAAAATAATTCACACAATTCGCGTACACTCACTTCAACCTTCCCTTCGACTGACCACTCCAACACTTCTTGTATTGACAATTTTGTTGACAAAATGTGTTCCAATATCACCGCCATTTTTAAAGCACAGCTGTTTTAGACTGGTAACAGTTTTTATCTACCCAACAAACGCCATACCAGCGATCGCGCGAATGCATAATCTCATAAACCTTGCACGGCTTTTCTGACCAAAAGTGCGGAAGTACTAATAAAGGAGAACAGTCTTTGGTATTTTCGCGCCGTCTGGAGGTAAACAATAGAGAAACGTGTGATGATCAACACTTTGTCAGTTTTAAGATCGTATTCGTATTTTTTATCTTCGAGACTTCGAATCTGGCATTATTAGCTTTTATTTTCATATCGATACAGCATTGGTTTAATTACTTCAATATAAATCATAATTTAGTCACTGTCAACATGCCGAAACGACCGAATCCTTTCTCTGGTGAATTTTGTCCCTTTCAACTGAAAACATTTGTGACTCAACGAGTAGTGAATATGGGAGTCAACAAGGAAGCCAATATGAAAGTGGTTTATGGTGAGTATGAGGGTCAACATATTTCATGATTAATGACAAGTGATAAAATGGATACACTGTATATACTTTTGTCTACTTTACAGTTTACACCACTTACCTTTGTCCTGATTCTGTCCGTGATAATGATCAGCATAATTTTAAAGCTATCTATATAGATCTAGACTAGGCCTAGGCATCTAGCCTAGACTCTAATTTATTTTAAAGTTTTTGTTCACATTTATTTTCTCTCACTTCAATTTTGACTTCTTTTGACTTCTTTTCTCAGTAAATTTTGCCCTATAAAAATAAAAAAAAGTCTAGGCCTAGTAGTAGTAGTAGTACATGTACATGATGTACTTGTCTACTGTCAGCACAGAGAACATCTTTTGTGCAGTTGTAACTTGTATGTCATGTTTGTAAGAAACTGATCGTGATGTAGAAAACGTGTATTTAATTACCTTTATCCAAGATTCTAGAGGAACGCTGTGGTCTCGGCAGTTTGGGGGCCATTTCTTGAAACTTTCATAAGTCTAAGTTTGTGGACATCCCATAGAAACGCTTATTAATTCTAATTTCTATAACACTTGTTTCAATTATGTCCAAGAAATTAGACTTATGACGGTTTTGAGAAACGGCCCCTGGCTTCCAGTTCCCGTTCCAGCTCACTCTTTCTTTCTGTTTCTCTTTCTGCAAATTAAAGAAAATCTTACTGTTTGTAATTCAATAAAGTAAATGGTTACATACCCTATGTCAGATGTATTCTGAGACATTTTTCAGAGAATGACTTTTGTGTTTTGTTTTTATAACTCTGCTCTGTGGATCGAATTGAGGCCTTATTCTTTCTTTCAACTTCCAACAGATCGTACATTACAGCTTCTGAGAGATGGCCAGAAAACCATGGCTGCCCAAGATCATCAAGGTCAGGAGGTGCAGATGGCCGAGGACTTCCTGGTGCAGAATAATAACGAGTTGAAGACTGATACAGCTAGTCCAAGCCCTCCATCTTGCCACAACGATCAGTTTAGATTTAGCTCATCTGGACAGCTAGTTTACAGTAATTCTCCCCTCAAGAAAGCAAACCAGCAAGGTGTGTGTTTCATAGATGATCAGGCCTGTATTCACAGCATTAGCTTTAGAGTTCTTTCATGTTTCCAGGATGAGATGAAAGATATGGGATAAATAATCCCCATTTATATAAGTGAAAATCAGGGAGATTTTTATGCCATTAAACTCCAATATACATGTATCAAAAAACAAGGCAAATGAATGGTAAAATGCCCTATTGTTCACATTTTCATTGAATCATATTTCAGATCAGGAAGGCTCCTGCAGTGTCCCATACAGAAAACAAAAAGAATATAAATGACAAAATGTAAAATGAAAGCTTAAAAACTTCAGAATGCAAATACATGTACACTATTCATATACCTTTTAAGTATTTCAGAGCAGTTTCAGAGGTGGGAAATAATTTGCTAAACTTGGATTTTCAAGCTATTTAAACCTTTGAAGCCAACATTCCTGAATAGAATTCACTTTTAACCCTAAAAAAATATTAGTGTAATGTATATGAAGCTTTAAATGATGCTTCTTGAAAGGCTTGTTACTGGCTATTTATGAATTTATATTAACACTTTTAATTAACAGAGCTGCTAGAAGTTTTCAATACTAACCAAAACGTTGAAAAATAATAGGTCTACATAAATATTACAGAGGCATGCCAAAAGAAAAATGCAATTTTCCAATCCTCATCCCCCTTGTAAAATGCATTATTGCAGGCAGTTGATTTGTAGCTCCTAGTACTTTTTAAATCTGTGTCTGAAACTGTCAACCCTTGGATACCTACCAACCCCAAGAACTATTCTGTAAAGGAGGTCACGGGGTTGTTATCAGGATATCTATTCATTTCCTTTTCTTGGGTAATTTTTCTAGTGGTGCTATTGTTCTTGATGGGAAGATCTTGAGCTTGTTATCCTTGTATTTGTTGCTTGGGTGGAAATTGCCATAGGGGTAGTAATCCTGAGTCTTGTGCTGGGATACATGCATGTAGTTAGGAGAGGGGTAGCTAGTCATAGGGTCACTAAGGTGTCACCAGATAGATGTCTTGGGGGGGAATTATCAAATTTGTAGTTTTCTGAAGGGAATTTATAAGAGGTCCTGGGAATATTTGTCTTAAAATCTTTTAAGTCTCATTAACATGAACATTTCAAAATTATTCTTACATCTGTTTTGCAACTTGTCGACTTTTGAATTTTCTTCTAGATTGTTCAAAGGTGATGTGTGCAGTTTGTCGGAATCCTGGCATGCCGGTCCACTATGTTTGTGCCTACTGTGAGAAGAATCTATGCTATGGATGCAGACAAATATGTGTCAACTGTGAGAGTGGGTTCTGCACAAGTTGCTCAACAATCAAGTAAGTCACATCATGCCTGTGCGTTATCACTTCATCCACCCCCTCTACCCTCCCCCCCCCCCTCTCTCTCTCTCTCTCTCTGTCTCTGTCTCTTGGGTGTCAGAAATTTTTTGGGTTCATCACTAGTTTTCAATTAATATTTGAATGATTGGAACCATTCTAAAGACCAATTTGAGTTCTAGCCATGAAAATTATTGGAATCATTACAGGTTGTCTTTAAGTTCTAGTAATGACAGAAAACAGAATCTTATCATGAATATTACAGACTATATAATATATATATATATATATATATATACTATGCAATATACTATATCAAAAGGTTTGTCTAGTTTGGATAGAAGTTTAGAAGACGTTGTATTGCTGAATAATAAGGAGAGAAATATGAGCAAATTAAGCTAGTAGTCCTGACCACATGAACAACATATTGCATTATTTGTGCAAATTCACTACAATTCTTTTTTATAGTGGTGGGGTGGGGTTGGGTGATTTTTTGAAATTGTTATTATAAATGTTTATTTCCTTTATATCTTCTAGTTAAAGAGACCCAATAACTACATGATAAACTGTATAACCAGTTTCTTCTGAAACGATACTTCTTTGCTTCTACCAGATTCAAGATTTCCAGCAGCTTTAGTCTTTGTTCATAGCTTTAAATATATTGGATTTATGATAACTGGTAACCTTTCTTATTGCTTAGCCCATATACATGTAAAAGATTTTTTTTTAGAAATTATGTGGTCTTTAAAAGACTTTTAATAGTCATTGTTTTTTCTTTAAGCAAATGCATTGATGAAATATGTATATGTTTAACATCATTGTTAAAAGCCGCCCCCAACCCCACGGTAGTATCACTACAGTCTGAACTCGGAAATGTAATAAAGATAAGATAAGATAAGTGAATAAAAGAAAATAAATAAAATAATATTGAATAAAGACAAGTTTGTCATGTCTTTTTATGGGTGCATAATTCTTCCTGTTTTGACTAACATGACATACTTTAATGACATTACCGGTAATGTAGTGAATCACTATTTGCATTGAGCTTCATTTTCCTGTTGTCCAGGACCTTACAGCTATTAAATTCAAAGTCCAAGGTTGTAACTACTTATAAAACTAAAAGGAGCACTATGCACATACTGCACCTGTGTAACATCATAAAATAATAATATTTTAATTGGATTGATAATAAATTGAAATACGAAAATTTCTTATGAATGTAGTTACAGCTGATATAGGAAATTAGAGTTTTAATAAATCTATATAGGTATATTTTTTAGTGTGTAAATGATTGATCAATTGTGTTGTATAAAATGACAAAATCCAGGTAAAACCATAAAAGTACTTTTTCATGATCTTTCAAAGTGAAAATAAAAGTGGTTAAATACCCAAATCTGCTTTAAAGTGATCATTGCTTTTTTTTAAACATTGTATGTGAAGAGATAAAACTCTGCCTTTTTATGAACATAACCAAATTTCTAGTTTTAGAAATGCTTAGAAATGCATACATGTATTCTCTTCTTTATTTCATGGATCTCATACTTCCTCTTACAATTTATATTGATGTGTTGTCATTCAACAAATATGAGGTAGATCGTACCTTTAGATATTTACTCTTGGTTGACTTTAAATCTCTCTATCTCATTCTTATTGCAGTTATGATGAGAGATGTGACAGGGTGTTCTGCATGAATTGCTCATCCTGAGGATGTGGGTATATAAACCTCGATGCTGTGAAATCAGATCGACTCCGGTTTCTACCAGGAACTGAGCATGTCACAAAAGAGGAAGTGCTGCCGCAACAACACCCCTGTTTAATGACTGAATAACAGGAGCCCTTTGCTATTTGCTCTATAAACAATCAAATTAGTTGCATGTTTGTGTGTCTCAACATTTTTTTTGTGCCAAAGAGATTCTCGTGCTAACTTTTAAAGAGCCAGAGTTTGAGCTGCATGCATATATATTCCAAGTGGGTGTCTGGGTTTTGTGTGACTTGCTCTTGTCTCAGTGTGTTTTAAATTATTGTGAAATACCCTTCGGGTGTATCTTTATGCATTTTTTGTTCTTCATTTGATAGCAAGCATTTCCTCTTATTTGAAAAGCAGGGTATTATTTGGCAAAGAAAAGGAATAATGCATTTTTTTCATTTTAAGTGCCAGTACTGTGTATGTTGACAAGAAGTAAGAATAAAGTCTAAATGCAATGATTGTATACTGTAGATGCATTGTGGTCTAGTAGCTAAGTCACTGAACAGGGTAAAGGGGTTGAATCCCTGTTACAGCTCTAATATTCTAAGGCAAGACATTAATGTACTTTTGCCACGCTGTACCCAGGTGAGGTAAATGGGTACCTGTTAGAAATTGATTCCTTCACATGCTAGAGCCTCATACTGACAACCATGCTAAATCTGTGGTAATAATTGTGAAGTGCCATGTGAATTGTGAGTGTTACGTCTGATGTTACCACTTGACATGAAGCCACTATTAATTGTTGTATTTGTTGATTGATTACAATTGTTTTCTATACAAATCACGTACATTAAGAAAATATATAATATTCTTGTATCTGCACGATGTAAATATACCATGGCCCCACCCCTACCCAAAGAAGTGTGTTCTTGGAAACCTGATGATGCCCGGACTCGTGTGCTTATTTTAAAATCAACTGTGTTTCTAAGTCCGTAACTCACAGGAAAGAATCCTGAAGTGAACTTGGTAGGAATTTTCAACTGATGCTAGTGTGTATGCAATGTGAATGGTACAATGGAGGCAAATGACTAACTTAGTGCAGACTTGTATCAAATCACTCAACTTTGTTGTAGTCTTACTTTTTAAATTTTCCCTTCAACAGAGATGTGAAACTTTAAAGAAATATGTTACGACCTGACTGTATGGATATTTTTTCTCTTTCACTCACTCTTTCTCTCTCTGTCTCTGTCCCTGTCACACACACATTCTCTCTCTCTCTCTCTCTCTCTCTCTTACTCTCTCTCTCTCTAATATCCACATCATGTAGAATGTATAGAATTTTAATTTACAGCAAAGTAATATAGGTTTTCCCGCCCAACTTCGTAAACTTAGCATCCGAATTAACGTTACGTTCATTCAAGTTCGTGCGAAATTGAATGACTATGTAGTTCAACATTCAAAAAGCTAATTGCGTCGTTCAATTTGATTTAGTAGCATGCGATTTCATACTCTTGTCACGGAGAAGTGCAAAACGAGCATTCAATTTAGAAAAGCGTGCAAAGAGCATTCAAATTCACGCCGGACAGACGGTGGTATGTATTCGAGCATTCAATTTCGTGATTAGGCATCCATATGTGACATTTGTGCATTGCTTTTCATTTGATGTTAATTTGTCACTTAATATACTTCTGTTTGAATAATTTAATGCTAAGTTTACTTGTAGGAATGATTATGCGTATTCGTTAGCAGATATCTGTCATGACACAGGTAACTGTCCCAGAGAAGGCGCACAATTTGTGACTTCTCTTCTTCTTGTAAGAACAAGCTATATAATTATACACAGATCCTGGACAGCGGTAGAGTTGAGCTTTAGACATGGCCATGATGGAAACATAATACAATGATGAATAAAGAAAAATATGTGAAATGAAAAGAAAGAAAGATTACCCACTCAATCCAGATTGATACCAAAAAAAAACATTTAAAAAATAACTTCATTTATAATGAAATATATGAAGACATGACTGTATAAAGAGATGTTTCATCAAAAATAAAGATCGACAGAAAGAGAAAATATTGAATGCAATATAAATATATCAGACAAATAAGAAGATTGTATAATGTGAAATCATGTCAGAAAAGATCATAGAGTAAAATAATAAACAAATGAACATGAAAAAGTGAATATCCGAATAAACATCGAGCCTCATACAATAATTATGAGGTCTAGTTTTAATTTGGATGACCCGATTGCGAAAGAGGTTGCCCATAGACGAAAATGAAACCGCAATTCGACAAAGAATCGTCCTCCCACTCAACTTTGGCGAAATCGAATGACGCTAACGCATTTCCAAATTGACTGAACCAAACGTTAATTTGAATGTGCTTGTTTCGAAAATTCGGTGACTCGAAACGAAATTGAATGCAAAAAGTTTAAAAATGAAACAGGGAAGCAACGAGTGGAGAAAATTTGCTCGAACATGAATGCACGTTAGTGAAATTGATCGCTGCTTTGACGAAATTGGCCGGGAAAACCTATAACATTTTCAATTTCTTCATAAATGATTTGACTTGCAAACAAAGGGATTCTTCTCACTAATGGCCTTCTCTTCACAATATATCTGGTATTTGCTATAAAGAAAGACGGCTTTTTCCCATCCTTCTCAATTAAAATATAAGATGAATGAGGAGATGAAGGAATGGGGTTATTTATACCTAATGGAAAGAGATCATCTGCTTTATATTATTGAATTACATGTATTATATTTTGTATGTTGACTGTATTTGCTTTTGTAATTCTGTATAGACTCTAGTGTATATGAATGAACTTTTTTTTTCCCCTCCAAGTGCTGATAATTAAAAATGTGAAGATTTCAGTTCAGAACTGAAATTTGTGAAAGTTATGAGTGCATAAAATATACTGGAAATATGTACTAGTTAATGTGTAACTTTAAGCTCTTTGTCTATATAAACAAATTAAAGGTTTGTGGCCTAACTAGGGGATGGCGGAGGAGACCAAAGTTAAATTTTTGTTTTACAATTGAAGTAATGCTTTCAATTCAATAATTGCTTTAAATTCAATATTTGCATTGATATCAAATTTCTTTGAATAATTATTCATCCCACATAACAGAGTCTCTTATGGCAAGGTAGAACTACATGTATATATTACATTTCTGATTTTTTTTTTTTCTCCATAGAAATGTGATTAGAGCCAGAAGGATGTAAAGTCATGTCTTGCCTTCTACACAGTAGAGAAGCCCTTCTGGCTGTCAGCAAACAAGAAGTTGATTAACTATGTATTTCTCTAATATAGCAGTTGTAGCGGTGTAATGTATAAAACTATGCCATTTGAATGTATTTTTCTTTTGTATGAAATAATAGCATCCATATTGGTTGAAAAACCAAAAATATTGAGATACAGGCGCATACGCAGGGGGGGGGGGGGGGGGGTTTGGGGGGGTTGAACCCCCCCTTTGGTATATTTGTGTGTGTAAACCCCCCTATAAAAAAACCTAAAACCCCCTCCCTTTAGGTTTTTTGTTTTTTTGTTTTTTAGTTTTTAATTATAAAAAAAAAAATTAAAAAAATTATGCATATGGCTGACCTAAAAAAGGTGACCCTACCCCCCCCCCCCCCCCAGTGAAGATAAATGACAAATTTTCAAATTTCGAGACCCCCCCCCCCAAAAAAAAAAAGTACTCTCTTACCCCCCCCCCCCCCCCCCCCAAAAAGTACCCTCTTACCCCCCCCCCCCCCCCCCCCCCCCCCGCTTATTTAGCAGGTGGCTTAGTCGTTACGATTTTTTTTTTGGACTCTGAAAAGAAAAAAAAAGATATCCGCTTACTCTTCCCCCCACCCCCCAACTGAGCGACTTTTCAGCTGGCTGAATCGTTGCAATTTTTTTTAACTCAAAAAAAAAAAAAAAAAGTGTCCGCTTATCCCCCCCCCCCCCCCCCCCCCCCCCCCACTGAGCGACTTTTCAGCTGGCTGAATCACAATTTTTTTTTTTGGACTAAAAAGTGTCCGCTTACCCCCCCCCCCCCCCCCCCCCACTGAGCGACTTTTCGGTCGGCGCGATTTTCAAATTTTCGGGAGCAAACTTTTGGCCCCGATTTAAACCCCCCCCCCCTTGAAAAATCCTGCGTACGCCCCTGTTGAGATATTAAAGGTTTATATCTACCTTAATTTTCAAACTTTAACTAAGTACCGGTACCCTTTTGATTTTCAACTATACTGCACCAGTTATATGAAACCTGTATGTCAATATTTGTGTATGATGAAATGATGTGATTGGAAAGAGTTTTTTCTGTGATTACTTTTTGATATTAATAAAGGATAGTTTCACAAAATAATCAAGTACTCAAATGCTTTCTTATGTGTATTCCGAAGTTTTAATGTACGTGTTTTTATGTTTTCTGTCAAATAAACCCTCAAAAAAGTCATTAAAAGGCATGGCGAGATTAACGTGTCACTGTTGGTCTTGTTGTGGGCCCTTCAGAAAGCCCAATAGATAACAAAAAATTGCATGATTGCAGGGCCCTCGGGAAGAAGAGTATTAATACTGATGAGGCTATCCTGGGTAAGCAAGATATATTATTATTATCGTTGCTTTTTCAAACAAAGGTTGCGTAAATTGACTACTTGGAATGTTTCAAGGCTTTCCCAGCATAGCAACAAATAATGTACACAGACTTAATTTCAACTATTGAAGTTCATACATTAACAACTGGTTATTGACATAACTTGTCACTAAAGCCATAGGTCTTCTGGAAAGAAATATCCATAGATTAATAAAGCAGTTTATTGGCGACCCTCCCCCTCTTTCTCTCTCTCTATCTTCCTTTTTTCTACCACCTCCTCATACTACTCTACCCCCCCCCCTTTCAAATTAGGTTACTCCCATTGTCTACATGGTCAGCAAATGTATAATTATATTATTGAATACATTTATTTAAGAATATTTGGTAGCTTTAGTAGAATAGGCCTCTGTATCTCCAGTTTCAAATTACCTTTGGATTGAGAAGGTCAAGAAAGTCTTTGACTATGAATCCCCTGTACCAGGAAACCATCCATTTATTTGATGAGGAAACAATATGGAACTGAATACAAAGGCATACAATTCCATTAGATTCCCTAGACTACTCTATATGTTTACATTGTGGTATATACTTCTGTATAATTATACATTTGTAATAGGAGAAGCTAGGGCCTCGTTATAAGCATGCATAGTGTAGCTTCACCAGAACTCATAGCTAATTTACGAAGGCGTATGAAATGTCTGATGTGAATTTGCATATAGATTTTTTTTTGCACCCCTATTTTTTTAAACATTTATTATTTTTCTTGAGGCATTGGCCAGTAATGGTCATAGAAATCACAACTGGGTGTGATCTGTGCTGATGACGAAGAACTGGCCACGTCCGTGGGATGTTTGTTGAAAACAAAAATAGTCTACTCTCCAAAGACCCACAATTTTCATTGGTTTTATTTTAATCATTAGTCAGTGTAACGTTAGACTGACTCAGTTCCTTGATAAAGACATGTTGATAATTCTAATTAAAACAGAAGTTGAAACATGGCAATGCTTTTATCTACTAGTTTTTCCTGGACCTCAACGTATAGTGCCATACACAATTGTTTGAAGATAGAGACTGATCAAATTTCGACATATCCTATGAAATCAGTTTTGACGATAGACCAATCATACGAGAGGACTGTCCTTGCGTAGTGTACTATTTATAGCGTTGAAGGGGGAATTTTGTTTACGCGTACGTGTAGCTATTTTGGGGGTGTGCTCACTTACATGTACGTACATGTGTACGTACAGCCAGGGTCCACTATATATCAAGCGACTTTGCAACACCGTTGTCATAATCAGATCTTCTTGTCTGTAAGTTTGCGTCACTATTTTCGGGTTATTGTCGCTCGTTGGATAGGTAAGATATATATCATATTTTACCTTAGGTCTACATGGATTGTATCTCGATCAACAATTAAGTAGACTAGACCTAACGTTAGATCTACTGCTAGATCTACATCAGCAGAAGAGACCACACACTCAAGCTCTCTGTTCCTGAGGCAACAATCGACTCCTACAAGTACTCATTTTACCCCCGCACCATTCGCATCTGGAATCAACTACCATTCACTGCAGTTACTGCCCCAACAGTTGCTGCTTTCCAGATGACCGCCCTCCCTGTCATCAGAGGGTTGGAACCTCCTGTAGGTTCCAGAATGCTGTAAACCATATAGCAGCATGATTATTTTTACTTGCACGTCACTATTTTATTGTACATGTATAAAGCAATTGTACACCCTTTTGTTGTCTGCACCTTCACCTGCTGTCACAACACATCCCATCCCAGTATAGCTTGGAAAAGCTGCTTCAGGGATTACCTCATCAAGTATCAAGTATCTACATCTATATACAATTTAATTGAGAATAAGACTGTTTGTAGATCTATAACTATAGACCATGCAGGGCTAAAAAGTAGCCTAGTAAAAATGTCTGAGACTAAGAAGATCATCTACCCGACATAGACTAGATCTATATGTCATATGAAATGATTTTGATAGATCTTGACACTTCTTAGCTGATTGTCATATAGGAGTAGAGTCCCAGTTGACAAATAAATCTGTCTGATTGAAAGAATTTTCTTCACCCAAATTTGTTAATTTGGAAGAAATAATTTATCATGATTTCATGTTTTATTTTTTGTTGTTGCTGGCCAGATACGGAGGTTGGATGCAGACTTGCATATGTCTGTGAAGGCCTGTCGATGCCTTATTTGATCATGCATGTACACAAATGCTTCCCGCCCCCCCCCACTCCGGGGTCGGAATGACCGCATGCGTGTTACCAAAATGTCCGGTAAAGGGTAGACAGCAATAACCATCTGATTTGGGTCATTTCTTTAATAAAACTGACATAATCGGAGGTCTAGTGGAGCCAGACGTAGTCTCAGTGGAACAACCGACGATTAGAGAGACTGAAGTTTTCGGTCTAGGTAAAGGGGTACTTTTCGTGCGACAAAGTCCGGCCCGAGAATTGTAAAAAAAAGGGGTGTATTTGACTTTTCACCCGGAGATTTCTTTAAAAGGGGGTGTTTTTCTTTTTTCTTTCATCTCTTTGGACTCCTGAGAAATTATTTCGAATTTAGGGGGGTACATTGAGCATTTTTCCGTATTTAGGGGGGTCTCCAAGGCAGGAAAAGCCCGCGATAGGGGGGTTTGGAAATGTTGGCAGTCCTCAGATAGGGGGTGCTTTCAAAAAGAGGGAGCATACGCGTACCCTAAATAACACTGAGTGGGGGGGGGGGGGCCGGGAAATGCTTCCATTATTCATTTTTATTGCTTGTTCTGTTTTTCTTCAATTTGCATGAGTGGATATAGATCTAGAGGGTTCCATGAACTTGCTACGAACTAAGTATGATCGAGTCGAACTATTTGGATCTACCATATACATGCAGACCTATTCACAATATAAACCTCTCAATTCAATTTAATGGTAACCTTTGTTTGAATCTGTACGTTTACTGATGTGATGGTGCTAATTAAGATGGAGGATATCTGCAAAGGAGGATATCTGCAAAGGAGGATGTCTGCGCATTATGCATTTTAAATTTGCCACTTCATGTAGAACATATAAGGGAGATGGGAGACAAAAGTGATCTTTATGATTAGGTAATATTGGCGCAGGTTCCCAATTCAATACAGATTTCACTCTGCTCAAGGAAAAGAAACAAAATGGTCTTTATAATATATTGACAGCTAAATAGCCTTATAGGTAAAAGTGGTCACTATACACCTGATAGTGGCCTGTACTGCTACTGAAGAAGAAGAAGCAGGTTTGACTGTATATAGCAATCCAGGTTTTTTCAAAATGATCCTAAAACTCGAATCAGAGACTTCATCTTTGCATGTTTCAAACACTACTTACAATACATAAATTTGAAAATTAATTACCGGTAGACCATTTTAATTGCCTAGATTCTTCAAACATGACTACAAACGTAACAGAGTCACTATCCCAGGGTTGTGATCCATGCATCAATTTCGGATTGTGGTGCAATACAGTTGCTAAGTATGAGCATGAGTCACACACACTTTACACACACACGATATCTACTAGATGCAATGCATTATGAGAATGGGAGTGTGTGTGTGTGTGTGTAATGATAATTCTACTGTTGACATGCTTGCATCAGTGAACGAGCAGGTACAATATGTTGGCATATATGTGCTACAGTTGGTAGATTTTCTTTGAATTATACACTTTAAAACAGAAAGTTAAACAGTGATCATCAGCAAAATATGTATGTATATGTTTATTTAACCGTTGCAAATAATACAAATATACTGAAAAATAAGATTAGAAGTGATTACATCTTTATGTACAAGTTGATAATGTTTTTTTTTTTTACACATACATATTGTTTGAAGCAGAAAATTAAAATTAAAAAACTGCACAAATCATTTAATGCATAGTAATTGAACATAAATATAGTAACAGTAGTAATGGTTTCATGCTCACCATAACTTATAGAGTGTCTTATAGAAAGGAAATGAGGCTATTTGTAAAATAATATATAAATATATATATTCACTGTTATCTCTTAGACTGTCTTTTTCATTTGTAATCCAGTCACCATGGACTTTGGTAGCAAGTATGTGTTTGTGAAACGAGAAGAGGAGGAGGAGGAAGAGGTCTTGGATGATGCAGAAGTATCTACCGGTCTTGACAACCTCAAAGTGGAGATCCAAGCAGACAGCTCAGAAGATGGAGAGGTGGGTTTGAGGCATAGGATTTTGATTTTGAAATGGTTTGAATGCTACCGGTATTTAGAGATTTTTAATCATTATTGATCTCTTCTTTGTAATGATAATGGTTCTTTGTAGTTTGTAGATAAATTGAGCATCCCATGGGATGGATGCCTTGGCATCATAATTGTAGCTATATATTATTAATATTGATATACTACTTTTAATTTATTTTATTATTATTTTATTTTTTATTTAAATCGAAGTGATCTGCATGAATGGACTGACTGCATTTGACTCAGACCAATCTAATAACTGGTTTCCTTTTGACTGAAGAAAATCAAAGTTTTTTTTGTAATCTGCTTTGATAGTCATTATGCAGTCAAATTATATACACATGATATACCTAATTTTGGATATTAATTCAGTGAGAAAAAGAAACAAAAATAATTGATACACAGTATTGAATATATTTACTTGCTTTAAATGCAGCGATCCAAATACAGTGAGTAATATTCACATAAATTTTAGTTACTACAGTGAAATGATATTTATAAATATATTCCTCAAAATTGTTGTATGGTATACAGTGACGTCAAATTGCATTGTAAATGTGTATGGGCAGTGAGGAGACTGTTGTTGCTTTGTTAAAAATAGAAATTAATATAAATGAGGTTTTCATAGATCAAGGACAAAACAGGCCTCTAACAATAGGGGTGGATATACATGTAGGTCAGTTTTTGTTCTCTTATATGTGATATAGTTGTATAGTACTCCCACTGTTTAATAAATTGGAGGCATAGAGGTCTTCTATATACATGTATTTGAGTAGTGCAAATGTATCTAGTGATCATTTTACTAGAAGTTTGAAGCTTCAAATCATACATAATCATATGCATATACGTTCTGTAGAATAATAGAACCATGTAATAAGCACAACTGGTTAATTTTATCAGGATGGTTTAGATAAGACGACATGAGTTCTATGACACCATCCATCCAAATACATATTATATATATACCGGTATCTATATGTGACTTTTTCGGTGTCTAAGTCCAAACACCTGTGGACTGAAGAAAATTCTTGACTTACATGCTGCAAGTTAAACTGTCACATACATGTAGGTAAATAATATTCAAATGTGTCATAAACTAGAGCTCATTTTTAATGCAATAAGCTGCAAGCGTACACCTTACATGTAGGTGAAGTAGTCGTTTTATCCTTGAAGTGCTGCCTGCTTAATACATAGTACCAATAATATCCTTTAAATTTCCACTATAGCACACGCAGTTCAATATCTAGGCTACTTTTTATTGTATTTAAAAATTATTACAATGTATTAGCTTAAGAGGATTGTACAATTTAGAATGTAATACTTTACTAGGAGCACCGGTAAATTTTTTAAATCAATTTTTCTTGAAAGCAGAAGTGTTTTAGGGGCTAAATTTTTTAAGTGCTTATAAAACATCCACAGGGGCATCTTGATATATCAAAATCACTTTCCACCCATTTTTCAAAATTTCCCAAAACTTTGTATTACCTTAACTTAAGGGGTTGGAAATCTTTATTCTTATCTTGATTACATTGCAACAGTTATTAAATCCCCAAAATACACTCAAGAACAGAATATTGAAGAAGAAAAAAATCAAGATCACCTTTCCCATAGTATAATAGTATAATGTATCAAGATCACATCATTTTGTAATTATTACTTTGCTTCACAGCCATGCATGATTGATTTGTTGGATACTGCTGGTCAGGAGGAGTACTCAGCTCTTCGGGATCAGGTATGATGATAAATTCTTCCTCTTTTTTGTCTAAACTTTTGTTATGCTTCATCTCTGTCTTTTTACTCTGCTTCTTCAGATTCTTTTGGTTATTTGATTCATCTATTGTTTTCTTCTTTCTAATTTCTTTTCTACTTCTACTCTAATTTCTGTCAGATTCTCTTTTTTCTTTCTGTTTTATTTTCTTCTTTTTTTCATCCTTAAAACTAATGTCAGAATTTATTTTGTTTCCCTTTTCTAATTTTACCTTAACTAATGTAATATTCTTTCATTGTTATTTGTCCTTCCTTTTGTATTCTTATTTTATTTTTAAAAAAATCCTTTCATTCAGTTCATTTTGTCATGTTATTCTTATTCTTATTCGCTTACTTATTTATTCAAATTTCTTACTTTTTTTCTTTTTCTTTAAAAAAACAATTTTCTCTGTAAATGTTTTTCTCTGCTATGTTCCACTATTTCTCTTTTTCTTGCTTTGGGATGTATCTTTCTTCCAGTATGTAGGCTGTATATTATGCTATCTTTCTGTTGATCTCGATATTCTATACAGGAATTAAAGGGTATCAAAGAATGCATAAATTTTCTGCAAATTTCTTGCAGTGATATTTTTTTAATTTGTAGTACATGTACTTTACTTGGATTTTAAAAGCTACATCCTGTTGAACTGTATGCGTCACACTGTGGGTACAAGATTATAATCACAGGGATAAAATCATTGTGCATATATTTGGCTATATATATGTAAACAAGCATATCCCCTTCAGGCACTATGTAAATACAAATAGAGTGTCCTGATTCTAGTGAAGTACGTCCCATGAAAAGGGGAATCCTGCCTGAAATCAAGAAGAAGGAAACAAATTTCAGTTAATGATTGCGCAAGATATCATGATAGAAAAGTTAAAGGATATCCAAATCTTATAGCTTAGGTGTCACACAGGTGAATTTTTTTGCATCTGTCATAAAACTCTTTCTAATGTACCGGTATATCCAAACCTTCAAAATGAAATTGGTCAGTGCATAGCTAGCACATAGACAGAAGTTTACCAGAATGCTTTGTATAATTTGTTGAGATAAATCTTTTTAAGAGTACTTAAAGTCCCCTTGTACTGTACTATGGTAGTGCATGGGTGTACATGTATGATTGTATCAATTAGCATACAAAACCTATCTAAAACTTTGTAAATTCTCTCATTAAAATGTAAGGAGTTGCATTTCATAGAATTATACAATGTATGTCTTCTTTTTAGACATAAATGTAAAAATATTGAATAGCATCTGACTATTGTTAATGTGTTTTTTCTTTAACTCTTTTGTTTTAGTACATGAGGACCTGTCAGGGGTTGGCTATTGTGTATTCCATCACGGATTTGGCGTCGTTTGAGGAGGCTATCAAGATTTATCAATTTGGACTCAGCATCAAAGGAGAAGACCATATCCCAGCAGTAAGGACTAAGGAATGATTATTTCTTTAACTAAGATTGCATTCTTTAGTGTACGACTTGATCCAAATTCCTAACTTCAACCCTAGCCAAACCTAACCCTAACCTAACTTTAAACATAACCTAATACCATATGCAACCCTATGGCCCATATTCTACTAAAATTTAAACCTGATGCTCGAATTCAAAATCAGGTTTAAAGGAATTTAGACTGAGGTATATATTTTCCTTTGTAAAGCATGATTTTAGATCAGGGGGCAGGTTTAACTGAATTAGTAGAAAATGGACCTTTTCTAAATGTTTATCATATCACTATGGTTGCATTATTAATGACATATTTAGTAATAGAAGTGGAAGAAAATGTTTTAAAGTTATTTTGAATTATTTGCAAGCTTGTTGTAATCCAAAGAGCTTAGCGTATTTGTTCATGATGCTATTTATTTCGTATTTTTTCCCCCTTAATTTATTTTTTTCACAAAGTTTGCTATTATGTCCAAAAAAATTGACCTATCCTTATTAATGCATGTTACTGTATCTGACTGGCATGTGTCACAGGAAAAATCATTGTAATTATGATGTTCCGTTTCATTATTTTAAGCAACAAAGAATGGTTTTCTTCCTAGGTACTGATTGGGAATAAAAATGATCTTGAGAGCGAGAGGAAAGTGAGTGCTGAGAAGGGCAAAGAAGCAGCCAGAAAGTACAACATGGTGTTCTACGAGACTTCAGCTAAAACGGGACATAACGTCCAGGAAAGCTTAAAGGCCCTTGTCAGAGAGACACCCCGATATGGCAGCAGATACAAGGTAGCTAGACAACTATGCTTCTCCTTCATGTTCAATTTTAAATATATCAATATTTGGCACATGTAATGATGGTGAACAGATATATACTTTGCTGTCAGGAGTTGGAGTTCAAGGGTAGCATTAAAACTATATATTTTATCTCAGTGAAGTGTATGTTAATCAGCAAAAACAAGTGTTCATATACAGCATAATATATTTCAGTTTTCACAAATGAGCATACCTTTCACCAACTTAAAAGCAGTAGCTTTCAGAACATGGCCACTGATTATGTTGCCATATTGAGTGTGCATGGAATTTTATGTGACATATGTATTTTTCTTCTTTTTTTCTACTTAATTCTACTTGAAGATGAATGATGATAGTTAAATATTCAAATTATTTATCATTCTACATTCTTTTTATGCCTCCGTTACGAAGTAGCCGGAAGCATTATGTTTTCGGGTTGTCCGTCCGTCCGTACGTACGTCTGTACGTCTGTACGTACGTACGTCTGTACGTACGTACGTCCCGTTCTTGTGATCGCGTTATCTGAAGAAACGATTGATCGATTCCTGCCAAACTTTGGTCATGTATGTATCTTGCAGAGCTGATGAACTGATTAGATTTTGGGGTCACGAGGTCAAAGGTCACAGGGCTCATTAGGTATGCCAAAACAGCTCGTGATCGGGTTATCTGAAGAACTGATTGATGAATTCCTGCCAAACTTTGGTCATGTATGTATCTTGCAGAGCCAATGAACTGATTAGATTTTGGGGTCACGAGGTTAAAGGTCAAAGGTCACAGGGCTCATTATGTATGCAAAAACAGCTCGTGATCGCGTTATTTCAAGAACCGATTGATGGATTGCAGCCAAACTTACGTCATGTTTGTTACTTGCAGAGCCAATGAACTGATTAGATTTTGGGGTCACAAGGTCAAAGGTAAAAGGCCACAGCGCACATTATGTATGCAAAAACAGCTTGTGATCGCGTTATCTCAAGAACCGATTGATGGATTCCTGCCAAAATTAGGTCATGTTACTTGCAGAGCCAATGAACTGAGTAGATTCTTGGTTCATAAGGTCAAAGGTCATGGGCTCATTATGTATGCAAAAATAGCTTGTGAACGCATTCTCATTAGAACTGACAGATGGATTACTATTTAACTCAGGACATCTTGCAGAGCCAATGAACTGAGTAGATTTTAGGGTCATGAGGTCAAAGATCAAAGGGTCATATATGTATATGAGAAATTGCTTGTAATCACGATATTCTGAGAACCTGTCAATGGATTACAATTGAACTTGAATTCGAAAAATTTCTTCTGTTTTGGTTTGTAAAATTGCTCTATGACGGAGGCATCATTTTCAACTGCGCGCAGTCGAATTCCATCTAGTTATGATTGATTATATTTTTGACTGTATCATTCTCAAAGGTGATTGCTCATGGTGCCTTAATCAATATGGTTGATAATATTTTGATGTATATATTTCCTTTTTCTCTCTGTAGTTTGTTGTGGTTGGAGGAGGTGGGGTAGGAAAGTCCTCCATCACTGTTCGCTTCGTGCAAGACATCTTTGTGGAGACATATGATCCAACCATTGAGGATTCCTACGTAAAGCAGATCGTTGTGAGCGGCATCCCAGCAGATAAGCTGAATCCCCCTCCTAAACCGCAGGCTTCCTCTGTGCCCAATGCTCCTCCTCCCCCTCCTCAAGCTCAACGTAAGTATAAAAGGTGGTATTCTCGCAAGCGGACTAACTTTAGTCCATGGTTTAATCCACCGACTAAGTGTGGAATGCCATGTTTCCATATGAATATGTTTTTGAATAATTTAATCTGTCACTAAATTAAAATACAATGTAATAACATAATTAATAAACAACAATATAACTATGATATAATTATGTTACCATGGTAATTTAGGGACACATCAAATTATTCAGAAATATATTCATATGGACACTTGGCATTCCATACTTAGTTGGTGGATTAAACCATGGACTAAAGTTATTTCGCTTTCGAGAATACCACTCAAAGTGATTGCTTCGATCCAAGGAATTCACCTGCTAACCAAGCCTAGCTCCTAGCTGGCCTGCATGCTGTTCCATCCGACTACATCCTAATTCTAGTCTTAAATTACTACATCATAACATATGTCCTTAAGCATGGTATTTTATCTACATTGCTTTTGCATTTGCACTTTCCTCCAGAATATTTAGCATTGTGATTTATTGGATCTTGTATTTAGCACTGTGCCTTTTTGATGACCATGGACCTTATGTCATATCTTAACGTGTGTTCTCTTCAATATATTTGTATTACCCTGGCTGGCTTCAAATCCTTTCAATCCGTCGCACAACGCCTATCAAAAAAACTCCCTGCATTTCTAAGAAATGGTACTTCACTTAACTCTGTCAAAAAACATCTGAAAACATACCTCTACAATTCTACTTAATTTGTTGATTGACTAATAGACATGATCTTGTATTCTCTGGAAAAAGCGCTATATATATCCAATTATTAGTAGTATTACCCAGTGTGATAGAAAGCATTGTACATGTAATAGTGATTCCAACAACTGTACATGTATATTCATTCAGTTAGAATATATTCTCCCTCATTGTTTCTTTTGTCTTGTGTGTTGCTCCCAAAAGAGTGGAAGTTCTGATATAACAGTCAATGCCTGTGATTTTCTTTCTTTCAATTTTAATATACAATTGGATTGATATACAATATGATTTCGATATATGCTTTTTGCAACACTTATCTATGTATGTATTTTGTCTACTTTTCTACAGGTGTATCAAAGTCCTTTGGATTATTCAAAAGATCTAAAAAACAAAAAAAATCAGGTAGAGAAAGAAATTTGATAGATTTTCAAAAGAAATTATTTCTGTATAAACAAAACTTGTGTATGTTAAGTATTGTACTTCCACACAGATAACAACGTATACTTAATTCCATATGCATTACATTTTCTATTACATTATTTTCACTAATTTTTCATATTTACTTTGTTTATTTGATGATAAGATTTAAATGCTCTATTGCCTATCTTTCATTTTTTTTAGTTTCTTTAGTTTCCTAATATATGAGGAGTGGCGGTATTTGTCATTCAGCAATTATATTCAAGACATAGAGATTCAAGATTCAAACCTGTTTGCTTTCCAATCAGTACATACTTGAGATCTAATTAAGGAGCAATTAAAATTAAGTATCATCAGTTAATATTAAGGCAGGCCTCGTTTTTAGTTTTGGCCTGTTAAGGGGACCAAAAATCAAAAAACCATTTTTAAAATTTGATTGGTAAACAGCATTGCTGTTTACCGGTAAGTGGTTTTTGAATCTGATAATTCAAAGAGGGGCATCGAGCCAATAATCAAGGCATGTAGGTAACATAATATGTGTCCTATGGGTAATTTGAGGCCTGTCAACTTGAACATAGACAAGAGACTATTAAAAGTAACTCTATATTCTCACAACTATATTTCACAGAGTTCACAGCTCCGATGATGAACGCTTGTTGCTCTATGGGCCCACCGTTGGGTAACTCTTCTTTTCTACAGACTAAGCCTTCACACAGTAAAAGTAAGGGAGCATCAAAGGTAGCGGCACCAAAGTCCTATCGCAGAGCGGATGCAAACGTGATTCTGCTCTCTCTGGGGTCCCTGGCGAACGACCCAGTCATCATGACAGGTGACCCGGTACGCTGCTCCAAATGCAACATTCTCTTGTCCCACGTGTCCAGGCTAGATCCTGTGGAGAATGAGGATAAGCGAAATTGGATCTGGTGAGTATGCATGAGCCTCATGGAGATAATGTCTTTAGTGAGGTGTCACCTTTTGGTTATGAGCTCTTTAAGCTTCAATCAGATATGAAGCAGTAAACTACAACCGTCTTTTTATGATAATGTAAAATGTAATTCACTTGACATTTTTTTCTGTTTACAAGGGTTCAAAGTTGTTGTTAACCCCCTTTAATTCAACCTCCACTTAGATCTATGTCCATTTTTTATGCCTCCGTTACGAAGTAGCCGGAGGCATTATGTTTTCGGGTTGTCCGTCCGTCCGTCCGTCCGTACGTCCGTACGTCCCGTTCTCGTGAACGCGTTATCTGAAGAACCGATTGATGGATTCCTGCCAAACTTTGGTCATGTATGTTACTTGCAGAGACGATGAACTGATTAGATTTTGGGGTCACGAGGTCAAAGGTCAAAGGTCACATGGCTCATTATGTATGCAAAAACAGCTCGTGATCGCGTTATCTGAAGAACCGATTGATGGATTCCTGCACAACTTTGGTCTTGTATGTATCTTGCAGAGCCGATGAACTGATTAGATTTTGGGGTCACAAGGTCAAAGGTCACAGGTCACAGGGCTCATTAGGTATGCAAAAAGAGCTCGTGATCGCATTATCTCAAGAACCGATCGATGGATTCCTGCCAAACTTTGGTCATGTATGTATCTTGCAGAGCCGATGAACTGAATAGATTTTGGGGTCACGAGGTCAAAGGTCAAAGGTCACAGGGCTCATTATGTATGCAAAAATAGCTTGTGATCGCATTCTCATTAGAACAGATTGATGATTCCTGCCAAATTTCGATCATGTATGTATCTTGCAGAGCCAATGAACTGAGTAGATTCATGGGTCATGAGGTCATGAGGTCAAAGGTCATGGGCTCATTATGTATCCAAAAATAACTTGTGAACGCATTCTCATTAGAACTGACAGATGGATTACTATTTAACTCAGGACATCTTGCAGAGCCAATGAACTGAGTAGATTTTAGGGTCATCAGGTCAAAGATCAAAGGGTCATATATGTATATGAGAAATTGCTTGTAATCACGATATTCTGAGAACCTCTTAATGGATTACAATTAAACTTGAATTTAAGCGCTTTGTATCTACTTGTAGAAAAGGCGCTATACAAATGTTCATTATTATTATTATTATTATTAAAAATTTCTTCTGTTTTGGTTTGTAAAATTGCTCTATGACGGAGGCATCATTTTCGACTGCGCGCAGTCGAAGTTCCATCTAGTTTATTCATTGTGTGTTGTCAACAAATTTTTTAATGTGTATATGCAACTCTTTTTATCAATACTTTTTTTTATCAAGGTTTTTGTTTGAAAATATTGATCAATATATTTATCTTTGTTATATTTCATGTTTCACTGTTTGAGTGGAAACAAATTTGAATTGATTTTGAATTGAATTTGAATTTCTGTATCTTATAACACAGAGTTCTGTAAATATACGTAGGGCCTTTGTTGCATGCAGTTGCCATTCTTTAATTACAGTTCATTCAAGAAGAAAAAAGCTCAGCGGTTTATTGCTTCATACCTGAACAGGCCTTCATAGACGGTTTCAGTATGCTTTATAGAGGATATTAAAGAAAGAATTTTTGTGATATATATTAACTATATGCAGTCACCCAATCTAAAAGTTAGGGAGACATGGTAGGAAAGTGGTTATATCTTATTCTCTTATAAGATATTGGAATGTTTGCAGAAAAAAATTGTACTGAATTACTTCTGAAAATATCTTCAGTACATATAGCAGACATGTATACTTAAACATAAATGATACCTCCTATTTCTGTTGTTTATCATATAGGAGGATTTAAGTACCTGTTTTTGATTCTATGACTGTCTAATACTAATTGACAAAATGAAAATAAATAACAATTTTATTATGCGACTGAGCAATATCTCATGGGATCATCACAATTCTATATGCATTTACATTCCACTGATGTGTGTGTTGATTCTATATGATGCTTTTCAACAACAATTTTTGTTTTGGTGTTAAACAATCATCATACTTTTTGTTGTATGGTACAAAGGGTTTGTTTTGAAATATATCTACTTCTTGCTTTCAATTATTGTTGCATCTGTTTTATATTTCTGTTCTCAGTGAGTTTTGTGGCCAGCAGAATGAAGGCTTGGAAATGGTGGATGAAGAGGTAATTAAGAAACTCAAGTTTTGTCATGATCGTTATACAGGCCTTACTTCTCTTTTCTCCGCCATCAATTTATATTTATTTCTGTTTTTTTAAGTGTTTATGGGATGTAATGACATAATCACAACATTATCATGAATTTTTCATGTGCTTCGTTTAGCCAGTTACACATTCACTTGCTTGTCACATATACCAATAAGCTCAGGTAATGGGTTTATGACAAGATTGATAAATATAACAGGCTTTATAAAGTGTACCAATCACCTAAAAAAAAAATGAGTTTGAATGTATAAAATCAAGCTCTAAAAAGTCTTTCTGGCATTCTTTAGGTTAAAAGTTAAGGAGTATACGAAGAAGTAAGGGATATGGGCACCCTATTCTTTGTGAGAACAAACGTGTGTATCAACTAGTCTACTCAACAAGTCGTTTTACTGTTTACTGAGAGTATATTAATACTGTAATATCTCCTTGTAGAAGTAATATTTAAAGCTCGAAAGCAAATTTAAAGCAAGACATGCGATTATTAAACTTTAAAGTACCCAACTTATTTTCAGTGATCAGATCACTTTTTTCTCTAGGTTGGAAGATCCCAGTCTCACAAAAATGTGCAAATCCCTTTGGATAGGGCTCTAGTAACATACCCAATCTCTAAAATTGAAAATAAACATTGGTCAAGGCATAAATCTGTCTGCTTAGTGTTCATGCATAATTCAGCCATATGTTGATTCAGTCAATAAATCAGTCAACTACTACTTTCTCCCCATAATATCTTCAATCATCAACAAGCTGAAATCAAATTTGCAGTGCCAAATCTTATAAGCATATCGATGTCCATATTACAGTCTGTTTGTTTACTGGTGCATATCAGTTAGTGTTGGAATTTTGAAAGAATTAAGGTCATTACTCAATGATTGGCATGTAAAGAATTTAACATATGCTAATATAATAAAATCTGCTTCATTGTTTTGTGTTTGTTATATGTGTAGGTCCCCAAGGAGAACAGTGTTGATTACTTGTTGGCAGCCGCACCAGAGAAAGCTGCTGAAGGAGAAAAGAAAGATGAGACAATCAAGCCCTCATCCACTCCAGGTCTGGTGCTATACTGCGTTGACATGAGTGGATCCATGGCAGAGAGAACCCAGCTTCCTGAGCTTCAAGGTAATCCATTATTCTTCAAAAAAATTCTTCTTGTCATATGTTTTAATGTTTGTTGAGCACTTCGACTTCTCTTTATCTTCATCTTGAATATTATGAGGGATATTGGCAGGAAGAAATTCGAAATTTTTCAAAAATATTAAATAAAGTGTTTAAGGCTAGCTGAATATGAACCGGATGACATATATGCACATAAAGTAATGCTTATATACATGATCAGGATTACTAATTTGATTGCCATGCCTTTCTTTGCTTAAATACTCATTTTATAGTCCATTTTCTTTTGAGATATTTAATGGGTTTCAGTTTTTCTAGAGTGTCAGTTTCATATTCTGCTGTAATTCATGTAACCTCGTCAGCAGAACTCAAAGATAGCCTATACATGTACAGCACAACAAGAGCTTGTGGATCAGTGTCCTAAAGAGTGGACAGAACAATTGTGTCAGCTTGGATGATTGATTCTATGTTTGATTTCTCTTTTTCCGTAGCTGCTTGGATGGCTCAGCGTGGTCAAAGAAACTCTTCTGTTACCCGTCTGGAGTGTATGAAGCAAGCTATCACCAGGTAGGATATTATTACAGGCAGTTTATACGGGTATAAGAAAACCAATATACTGGGCTCAACATCAACATGCGCCTGGGACACATGGGTGCCCAAAATTTCAGTTCGGACCACATTGTATAGGGCTCATACTTACACACTCAAACAATTTCAGTGTCAACCCTCTCCCAGAAACATTAGTGTCGAGCCCTGCAATGTCTTGTGTTAGATAATGTATTCTTGGTGAATGAGCATAAGAAGAGGCACAAGAATTTGGTAGCTTTCCATTGCATCAGTTATTTAACATGTTTATCATTGCTTACAGACAACTTGATTTCTATGAGCTGGATGAAGAAATAGAGAAGAGGATTGGACTAGTAACCTTTGAGAGTCAGGTGGTGGCCCGCGGAGATGGCAGCCAGACCACGAGGAGTGTATCTGAACCTATGGCTGACATGAACGCTCTTATCCAACAAGGAAAAGACTTGGCATCCCATTTCAATATCCGCCCTGTCAGTACGGCAGTGGGGTAAGTCTCTCTACCTCAATAATAATAGGCAATTTATATAGCGCCGTTTATCTAGACAATTCTATTCCAAGGCGCACAAGAAATATAGAAAGAATGAGCAGTCAATGACCGCTTATCTTTCTTATGTTCTGGCAGCTTGAAGAGTGAGGCAGTAGCAAAAAAGAAGTCTTGATTATATATGAATTTAAGCGAGGCACATGTAGAAAGTTAATGCGAGACAGGAGATCGTAAATGTGGGAGTGATTGGAGGACTTATGATCTATTTGGGTCATTTGCATTTCTATGTAAGACAAAGCTCTGATCATAACCATTCTTGTAGCATCTGAAACATTTAAATCCTATTGGGTTTGACAATAGAAGAAAAGATATAAATCATCAGGATCACTTAGTGCAGAAGCCTATACTTTTCCCTGATTATATACCCCAATGACAGCACTGTCTATCCTGGCCATCTTGTACAGAACCAATCCATGTGCTAGCTTGCTTTCAATGAAATGAACCCTAGCTGCTATGTCTAATTCATACAGAGACCTGAAGACCCAGGTATCAGATCTGAGGACTGCTGGTTCCACAGCCCTTGGTCCAGCTCTGTGTGTCTGTGTAGGTCTACTGGCAAAGGAACCTGGATCGGAGATTGTCCTGTGCACCGATGGTCAGCCTAATGTTGGAGTAGGATCCTTTGGATACAGCAGCAGGGGAGACAATCCAGAAGCTATATCTTTCTATAGACAGGTAAGAGAGGCCTTTCTTAGATTAATTTGCAGGATTACCAAATTGTCCGCTTTCGTTAATTTTCATGAGTTGGTTCATATTCATTGCTTTCCTCAGCATTTAAAGAGTGTGATATAGTGAAAAATAGCTTTTTAAATTGCATTTAGAGAGAAAAGGGTACTTGCTTTAATAAGATAGAAATACATTTTCAAGAATGTTATATGCTCAGTGAATTGAATTGACTTGAAAGCTCTTTTGTGAACTCTTGTGAATTTAATGGCCTAAAATAAAAATGACAGCTTCATTTATATTGCACAGCTACATCTTTCAATCCCAGGGATGCTACAATTAACTATGGCGCATACCACATGCTATTTATACCCCACCTTTAACCTCACTGCCCTAAGGTGTTGAAAGCATTATTTCACTTTTTAAAAATCCTACCAAGTACCCATTTTTTATTTATTACTTATTATTTATTACAATCACTATGGAAATTCCTTCTGCAGATTGGCAACATCGCGAAGGAGCAGCAGACGACCATTTCAATCATTGGGATCCAGACCAACCAGAGTCTTCAGATGGAGCACATCAGCAACACTGTCTCCATCACCGGGGGCAATCTCAACCTCCTAGACCCCCATGAACTCACCAGACAGATCCGTCAGCTAGGACAGGATCCGGTGGTCGCCAACGATGTCGAGCTCACCCTCGTCCTCCATCCCACTCTCCAGTTCGACGAGTCGATGACTGAAGGGGTAAGCTTGAAAACATCTGTGATTATCTTTAAATCAAAACTGAAAACTCATCTTTTCAATTAACTGTAAATCTAAGCATATCAGGAGCTCTTGTAGCGCAGTTTATATACTTAATAGTTTCTGCGCTCTATAAATGTTTTATTACTATATTATTGTTATTATTGATTCTCGTGAGGGGAGGCGGACACACTTTGGGTATTTATTAGTTTGAAGGCAGACACCCTTATCAGTCGTTGTAGGTTACAGTGTCTGCAATGAAAGACTATGTGTGTATTTGACACAACCAAAGGCTGACAGAGCTAGGCTGTGCTCAAGGATTTAGGAATTGTGGTAAAGTGTCAAAATAGAGTATGTGCATACAGAATAGGCATTGATAGATGTTTAATATGTAGCTTACAGAAATTCACTGATGTATATTTTTCATAGCAGTTGATCTATAGCTTAAGTACCTAAAAGTAAGTACTTTTCTTTTTCTTTAATGTTAGATGCATTTTAATTGTGATATTTATCTCTGGGTATTTATCAGGTGATCCAGGATGGAAACCGTTTGACACTCAACATGGGCAATGTCCATCAGTCAACAGACCTGACTTTCCGCTTCAAGCTCAAACAAGGGCAGGATACCACAAAACAGAACAAGCTTCCTTTCCAGGTAGATACATACTAAAGCACTTTTCTTTTTAATGAATACTAAAACATTGGTTTATGTGCATTAATTGGAAATTAAGCCATTTTCCTTGTCCACTGTTCGTATCAGGGAGGAAATACTGCAACTTAGTACTCTAATTTTGCTGTGCTGCATGTACCCCCTCTAGCTGCCCCACCTCTCAAATGAATAAGCAATAACATGGTATATATTCACTTTGATTACTTCCTTGCATTGTAGCTATTCAGCATGTAATGCTCATTTTGGCAAACAGCCTTGAACTTTAAGCTACAAGTTACTGCATATGTGCCTCTTGGCAGGTACCATTCAAATCTGCCAGGTATCCATAATAGGACTGTGTTTCCCTTAGCTATATATATATATATATATATATATATATATATATATATATATATAAAACGGTACATATATATATATATCTGTTCCTCTCATTTGTTTTTGTATCAATGAACTTGAACTTGATATAGACTACTTTGACAGCATGTAGAGAAATACTCTTAATTTCTTAAACCTCACTATATGTTTTAGATATTAGTGAATCTTAGCCCTGTATATAAGTTGAATTTTATTGACTATCACTTTTAAGACAACATATGAATAAAAATAACTTTGCACTTAATTGGAAAGCTTGCATCAGTATGGATCAATCACAATTAAATCTTTAATCGGTGTTGTCCTTCTTTTATGCATTAGTTTAACAAAATCCTATTAATTTATCGCCCTTATAGGTTGAAATCCGTTACACTAAGACCGATGGGCGCCGCTTCCTAAGGACCATCACTCAAGAGCGTGACACCACGTCCGACAGGTCAACTATGGAAACTGTAAGAAGTTACTCTCTTCATGTATTTTCCATCAAAATTTCAGAACTTTGATAACATATTTTAAATATTTTGTCTTTGATTTTTGTGAAAGCAATATGAGGGGGTACCTGATTGTGTGTGTGAAACTCATGAAGCAGATTATTGAAGACATTCTTGTTTTGGTCTGCCTCATTCACAATGAAGATTTGTTCTATAGTAAACATATGTTATTAGAATTGCAATTAAAACAAATGAACTGTTGATATACAAAACTTACATTTTCTTCTCTGGCATTTGTAGGAGATATAACATTCATTCAGTTATATAATGTATACAGTATATAATGAAAGAATGTTACAAGTTTCTCAGCATAGTAGACATTAGGTTGAAGTGAAATCGCAATCTAGCATTGTATTGAAAAGAAAACGGGAGACACCTGAACAATGAAAGTTTTAGGAAAATCCGATATCTAAAAAAAAAGTTATGTCTTTTAAAGTTGTAATAAGCCTATATTAATTATTTGCTTGATCTCAACTTTCAAACTTTAAAACCATCTTGCCCTTAAATGAATTTTTCATGAAGTTTTCACAGATCTGTTTCTCTCATTTTTCTCCTATAATAGTATAGTTCAGACTTCTCCAAGGATTTCAATTAATCAACTTTGCTTCCTCATGTTGGAAAGAATTATTATGATCTTTCACTCTTCTAAACTTTAATCAAAATGTATATGTTATTAACCCAAGTGAATTTTTAAAAAAAATATGAGACATAAAACTGCCAATTCGTACGTGAAAATGTTATCGTAAATTTCATTCCACATTGCCAATTAAGAGTCTTTAATCTTTATTTTTCTGTTGTAGTAGTTTTTATTTAAAACAGCAAAGAATTATTACTAGGTTTGGGCTAACCTTGAGTATTTGTATGTATATGCAGGAGATGAACCCAACAGTGACTGGTTTGGCTACTGTGCAGGAGGCAGCAAAGATGGGAGAGAAAGGAGACAAGTCAAAGGCCAGAGGTCACATGTAAGTTTAGTCCAATCTATGAGCTTCTTAGAGAGAGTGAGAGAGAGAGAGAGGGGAGTAATTGTGAAGACATGTACTGCAAGTATACGTCAAGTATTAAAGCAAGTATGTATTCCCCCTTGTAGACAAATACCCCTTTCAAACTGGCCTGATTTTCATCGGATGCATCCGGACACATCCGATGAAACGACCACTATTAATGATACAGAGGAGAAAAAAGGCGATAGAATAGCCGATGAAAAGAAGAGAAATAGGCGATTGAATTCTCCTGCTCAAGAGCAGGAGAAATTCTCTTTCTATCGGTGTGACACCACTGAAACAGCCACTGGGAATGCGTTTGGGAGAAATCACTGATTAAAAGACCGATGAAAATGGTCAAAGGTCGCAGTGTACGCACGCTTTTACCGTAACCAGCTGTGTTTGTTGACTTTTTGTTAAACATGCTGCATGCTAGCCAGGTAGGGCGGGGGCTTGCCACAGCGAGTGAATTTCACCCACATAGTATGAAAAGGACAGCAGGGAATTAAAGCGGCGGTCTCACCTTTGTTTACATAAGGAAAATAGAAGCACTATCGAAAGGGGTATCAGTCATACCCTCTTTTGTGAAATTTTTACTCACCCTGCCCGCCACATCAGATCTTGGTTGTGTAAAATCTTGTGAACTTAATGATTTATTGATCTTTTTCTTATTATGTTTGTATCTTTTTATTGATAAGTAAGTAGCTGATTTCAAATATATTGCAAAAGTGTTCTTTACTTATTGCCAATGAATCAATCATGTCTTACAATTTGGCATTGAGTACAATAATGAAAAACAAAAAGAAATAAAAGTATTCAGAGAAAAGAAAACCCATACAAAACAGCGACATTGTTCACCTTTTTAGTTTAAATTCATCAGGCATTACTTACAATATTTTCTTCCAGGGTTTAATTAATATAAAGTGATTTCAAGCAATCCTGATACGTAGTTCAGAAGGCTCAGTATTAATGCCTTTCTTTGAGTTTATTTCAATCACTTGTTGATTAATCATTGTTGGTACGTCCATGCAATTTTCTCAATAGGTGGGCCATGGCAAAGATGATGCAACGCTCCAATGCATCGCCTGGTAGTACCTCCCTGCAAGAGCAGCGCTCTCGTTCAGAGGGTACTCACCAATTTCTCAACCAAGCTGCAGAGCTGGATAGGGTGTATGATGAAGACTCGGATGTAAGTATTAAACATTTGCATCGTTGTTTAATACTTAAGACTGGGAATTGAGCTTTGTTTGTAAAGGCTCATTTCAATATGATGCGGTAAACTTTTTTTCTTCTCCATATGACATGTAAACGAATGTGAGCTGTGCACAACAAAAGTCCCTTGCATCTTCACTTTGCTCTGTGTTTTTTGAAGATACAGACATTTGAAGCACACTATACACTTAACGTCAAATCATAAAACGTACAGCACAAAAGCGCTCTGGTGTATCGCTTCTTATCTGAACGAGGCTTGAAACAGTATTGAAAAGCTTTTGCAATTGCATTTGTTGCCTTTAGAAAGCCTTTGGTAATTTGACTTGGCAAAGGTGTTGACAAAAGTTTCTTGTCTTACAGTATTGTATGAGACGCAGTCAACTCCTAAAATCAGACGTATTCAATAAAAACATATTGACATGTAAAAAAAAATATCTGTGCTGAAGTGTAATGACTTATTTGCAGAGAGTTAGATTTTATTGTTGTGAAATGGGGGAGGGGTCATATTATAGAATATTTTACCCGGTACTGCATGGAGTCATCTTGTAGAATATCTTACCTGGTACTACATTAAAGTCAGCTTTGTAAAATTTCTTAATTCTTAGCAATTGAGATCGTAAGCGAACAAATGTTGATTTTATTCTCACATGATGATGATATATAGTCTAATAATTTATATTTTTTGTTAAAATCATGATATTCTAAAAACTCTTCTTTGCATTCTCTTCTCCAGGACGATGCTGTTGCTGCCACAAGCAACATGTACAGAAATGCCAAAGCAGATAAATTTCGATCTGCTGAGGCCAAAACGTCTGGTGACAACATGAGAAGGAAGAAAGGAAAAGGATCGGCTTTTTCAAAACAATATTACGACTACAAATAGATACTTGTCAGACGGGTCAGGAAACTAAAACTCTAGCCAGATTTACAGGGGGTATGAGAATCCTCTCATGACAAGTAAATCAACTTGACCAATCATCCCCAAAATTATTGTTATACTATTAGAAAGCAGAGTATCATCCTACCCCCAAATTTGTGAGCCATTCACAGGGTTCACTGTTGAAACTTGTGAAGAAGAAATATTCTTTTATATCAAAGCTTGTGTGGATTTGAGCTCAGAGTAACTCCACGTCTGCTGAATGTTATGGAGTGGACTAGTCATGACTCTTTCTCCAGGTGCTTTCACATTTTGTTATAGTGCAATTTTAGTGTTTCAACCTGCAATATATCTTTAAAAAAGTAACAGTTGTTATTTGGGTAAAGGTTACCAGCAGGGGAAATTTTAAAAAATATGATTTGGTCTCCTTTTAAACTTTGTCTTTACTCTAAATACTAATTACCGGTAGAGCATTGATATATATATCTTCTTTTCATTAAATAAACTAAATAGTAATGCTGCCACCTAGGGCAGGACATGTAAAGTATCTCTTGTCAGGCTGCCTTTGTTAAAATGTAAATTAGAGTGTTTACATAACTATACTGTTATGAATATGCATTTTTTTATTTGAATAATCTGTGTTTGGGTTAAATATGTGTTGTTGGAGATCGTGAATGGACCAAATAGACTCAAACTGATTTTGAAGTCATAAATTGTCTGGTTTTGTGTTGAGGTTATCAAGATTTTATTTTTGTAAGGTAGGAGAGAGGATAATTCTTCATGACTTTTTTCACCTAACAATACAACACACACACACACACACCCTCACACGCATACATACATTACTACTACTTTCATCCTCGTGCTTCATTCCATGCATTGCTGCATATTGTATGTATTGTGATTATTTGCCTTCATGGACAGGATATATGTCCCTTCCAAATCTTGCATATGCTGATATATTTTCTTATTAAAATGTCACTGTTGCATACATGCCAACTGTTCAGATTAAAGAGGAACATTCCTCTTTTTGGGAGGAGATAATTATCATTTTAATGCAGGTGTTCCTCTTCCTGTACAAATTTGTCTGTAGTATTGAATACGAGAGTTAGGATTGTTCCTCTTTTTTTTTAAATAGCATAATTTGTACAGATTTCTGATTTTCAAATGTTAGCATGTATGCTGTTGTAATTATTTTCAAAGCCTTCAAATGTACATGTACATGTATGGACATTCAAACACTTATTTGTTTTGTCGTAGATGTGATCAATATGTTATTTCCTGCATCTCACATGCAAAAAAAAATATAATTAAAAACACACATCAGGATTTTGTGAGTGATGTGCAACATGGATGATGCTCCACAAATAATTAAGTTGTGATTACTGCAGTTTTTTTTTTTTAATCCAAAATAGTGCAAAATTACTGTAAAAAGTTTTGTTTTTAAAAAATATTTTGCAGTTTGAAAATCTCTTGAAGCTTTCAAGAATAATCAATAAGATGAACAATGTATATTCAAACATATAAACTAATTTTTCATTTTTAGTATACTGTCCAGATATGATCAGCTTGGTTTATGAAAAAGCAAGCAGTTTTTCAGTTTATGATATTGTTCATTTTATTTGAATTAAATTGTATTTCTTATGTATTTATAAACCCACATACAGATGTGTAGAGACAAATAAAGAGGGTTGGTATTTTATTACATGTGAATGTATGTAGTTATATAAATATATATACATATAGTATATGTATGACACTGAGATATTCACTATTAATAGTAAGTATATTTTTTGATTATTGGAATTATTGTAATGATGTTTCAAGTAGATGTTGCTTCAATATTTTGTCATGAAAAATTTCATTTTAAAGAGATTTTCACTTTAATCACATAGATTATATATATATTTTGGATAAACTTCTCTATGATGATATTTCTGTCATTTGTTGGTTCCCTCAATTGTGGTTCAGTTTCATTAAAAGGGAACCTTTAATTCGGTCTTTCATTGTTGTGTCATTCTAAGACTTAATTGGACGCTTTGTCACTAGAATTGGGTTTGTGGATTTAGCTGTTCAATTAATGTGAATTACACAGAAAGATATAAACCTGCTGAACTGCCAATTTATTTCCTACTACACTTTAATAATATGATTTTTTTTAAATGTTATAACCATTGTTTTATTCCTGTTGCATTTTTCATTGTCAAGTGAATTTTAGTCTCATAGTGGAGTATATCTGGATTGCCAATATGATATGATACTGCCTATATGCTTAACTACACATGATATATGGGCAGACATGTTATATAAATTAATATGTTCTATTCATTAGTTGTTTGTCTCTTGTGAAATAATTATGTGTATATGAATTTCAGGTAGAACATCACCATTGACTGCTATCATAGAGCTGCTGTTAATGTTAAAATATCAGCGACAGCGACAGATGGATAAAGAGAGTCTGTGTCAAAGAAAGGGGGTGTGTCTGTGAGAGAGAGAGAGAGAGAGAGAGAGAGAGAGTGGGGTGGGGGGGGGGGGGGGTTAGAACATGCCAACAAAAAGGAAGAGACAAGAATGAAGGGACCAGAGTATGCATTATTGCATAAATATAGGATTGAGAGGCAAGTCAACACATGTGTAATGCATGTAGTTTAGAAAATATGTGCATATACATGTATATATATATATATATAGAGAGAGAGAAAGAATGTTCTATATGTACATATCTATATACCGGCATATTCGATTGTTCTGTTTGTATGTTATTCCCTTGAAAGTGGAAAATGAATTTGAAATACCTATCAATTAAAAACTCAAGTAGAAGTTTAATTAAATTATATCAACTCATCCCAAAGAAATTCAATCTTTGTTTTGCTAACTATTTTATGTGTGTTTTTTCTTATCCCCTGTACAAGACCATTATGTCAATCCTCTCCCGTTTTTATATTTGATAAGTTACATTATAGTTGTTCTCAAACTGCATTTCATTTTAAGTAATTATATGTAGCCTAGCCAATTGCCTGCATCTCGCTCTCTTTCACTCTATTTACTTGGCTTCCCAACCCCCACCGATCAAATCGACTTTATCATGACTTTTGTTATCCATTCCTACTTCTGGAAACAGTGGGAGTTCCGTGAATGTTCGTTAGAAATCTAATATCTGTATTCCTATATAAGCTATGACATCTCATTTGAGCATTATCTTTACTACTATAATATCATCCTCCTTCCTCCGAAACAATGTCTCAGATGCATTGACCAAGCCTGTTCCTTTCCCTTGTAGTAAGTCCAATAATCACATCGGTATTTAAAAAAAAAAAAAAATTTTTGTAACTTTCGTGTAAGGACGGTTTACGGTGTGGTATGAAGCCATTGTAAAGAAAGCTTCCTTTTAGCCAAGCATTATCCCTAGCGGTCGATGCCTGCAAAAATGCTTTGTTAATATTACCAGGGACATCATTTCCTGATATTACATAACAATGCGTAATAATGAAGACATCTAGACGCAACGTTCCGTTTGTGTGTGTGTGCATGCACGGACGGCGCACACGGCACACATGTTTATGAAGAGCCCTATTTCGATTTTTTTTTTTCCTCATTAATTATTTTAATTTGCTTATTAAATGAAATGAAATTGATTTTTGTTGTTTTTTTAATTTTTTGTTAATTCAATTAATTAATTTATTTATATATTTATTTATTCATTTTATCCCCCTTTTTTTTTGGGGGGGGGGGCTTCCAACCAGGGTAGGGCTGTAAACCTACCCATCATTTATCCTGGATACGCCAGTATATTCTTTTTTTATGTGTATATCAGATATTATTGGATGAATTAACGTAGACTCTGCAAATTTGGCGGTTATTAAATCTTGCACAAAATGCTCGAAATCTCAGATTTGATCATGGATATTTCTCACGTTAGTCCTATATCATTATTGTTTTATTTGTTACCAAACGAAAGTATGTTTATTTTGCTTTGTAACAATGACTCGTTAGGTGTGTTAAACGATTATCGAAAATGCTTTGGGGTGATCCGATCTCTGTCCTTGATGTATTGTACAGCAGCGAAGGAAAAATGGAGATGGGAGTGACAAATAGAAGACATTCGGAAAAGAGACATAAAGAGTATGATTGTATATGTGTCTGTTTGACTTTAAAAATGCAAATTTTTTCCAAGGTGGTATATTATTCCCTTCAGGCCTGGTCAATCTGCCCCTCAATTTTGACCTTATAGTGGTGCCGCGAGAGAATTCTATTTTTATTAACAAATGTATTTTGAAATAACGTCAACTTGAATCAAAACAAAATATCAGAAAAAGCAAGATGGCCAATTACATATCTCTTTAGGTATTTTGATAAGGAGATGGCATTTAGAGATATTGAATGATACTTTTCGTCGCTCGTTTGCACAATTCAGGAACGGGGTAGTTTTAGGCAGCGAGGTCCATGAATATCCCCATATTTATGATGATAGGACGATATTCGGGCACCTCGCTGCCCGAATATCGTCATGATTCTGGCAGCATGGTGCCAGAATATGACTATATTTATTGTATTTTTTACATCAAAAGTAAATTTGTATCACCGCTATTGGTCTTTTTCCCTTGTTTGCTTTACTTCTCGCTAAATAGACAAATCAGGATGATGCATGGCAACAAAAAGATAAAATATATAATTTTACATTTCATCTAGTGTACAGTGATGACTGAATAATATTTTTGCCATAATAAAAGTGCAATTTTTTGTGTATTTTGCTCGCTTCGCTCGCTCGCTCGAAATATGTGGGATCCGGATAGTATATTTTCTGGCAAGAAGCCATCTCGGCCTTCAAGCTAAGATACGCCTGTATGTTAATGTTTACGAGAGAAACAAATGCTCCGTGATGAATTTTGGATTTGGTGACGCAAAACTTGTTAAAGGGATAGTTGAGTTCTGTTGCAGAGGGCTCTACACGAAATAATTTGTTATGAGATAATGAAAAACTGAGTGTCAATTTAGAAAGAACATACAAATTAAAAAGTGTGGTACGGTATGTCACTGAGACAGCTCCCGTAGGACTTTTGTGCCAAAGTTGATTTTTGTGCTGTTTTGGCTTCAACAGGGTCCCAATTGACCAAAAATGATGGGTGCAAATTTTCAGACCCCTCCACATTTCCTGGGGGGTCCTAGACCGGGAGCCAGTGGGGGTCAACCTAGCTTGGCAGGAAACCAATTTTAATATGCACAGATGTAAAGATCGCATAGCTCCACATAACAAATTGACCGTCTGGCATGTTCTAAGTGGTGAAGGTGGCCAGGGGGACGCCCCCACCACAAAAGTGTCCCTTTTGACGACAAAATAGTATTGTGTAAATCATATTTTAAGGAAACCTTGAACCACAATGAGTTAGGTGTCATATGAAAGAGAGTTAAATTATCTACATTTCGATACCAATTTCAAAGAATTTGGGATTAATGAACATCGCAAATTTAAGTAAAAACATGATTTTTGTGATTTTTTTCGAAAAATTTAATTTTATAAAAAAAACATTATTTGTAACGTGTAAGAGTGATGGTGGTGTAGATTTTTCTTCTGCCCCAAAAAAACGTTTTTGCTCATTACGCCACTGCCCCTGAAAGGTGAGCCCCTGGAATGTTTGCCCCCTCCCCCAATCCCAAACTGTTGCACTTTCTGCACTACTAAATGTCTAATCACGTTTGTCCAGTTAATATACTGATATACTGGCAAAAATCAGAGGAATATCTACAATAAAGCACCTTTTTGGCTCAAAATTTATATTTCACACACTACATCATTCATTGAAATTGATATCTTTTGATACCAAATACACGGTGATTAGAGGTTTTAGTTACACAAAGTTATCATTAAAACTCGATGTAAACACACCAAACAGGTCCTTAATACACTAATGCACGTATATACATACAGTTATTACACATGTGGGCAAAAAGGTTATTTTTGTGGAAATCAAATCAATAACTTTGGATTGCTATAACTTTTTATTGAAACGATATATAAACCTCTCCTTCGCACGTTCGATATTGTCGTTGTACATATGCAAATTCCTGGAAAGTTATGAACAAATGTAATTCTCCGATTTTGATATATGGAAAATAATGTTTTTTTTATAAAATTAAATTTTTCGAAAATAATCACAAAAATCATGTTTTTTACTTAAATTTGCGATGTTCATTAATCCCAAATTCTTTGAAATTGGTATCGAAATGTAGATAATTTAACTTTCTTTCATATGACACCAAACCCATGGTGGTTCAAGGTTTCCCTAAAATATTATTTACACAATACTATTTGTCGCCAAAAGGGACACTTTTGTGGTGGGGTCGTCCCCCTGGCCACACCCACCACTTAGAACATGCCAGACGGTCAATTTGTTATGTGGAGCTATGCTATCTTTACATCTGTGCATATTAAAATTGGTTTCCTGCCCAGCTAGGTTGACCCCCACTGGCTCCCAGTCTAGGACCCCACCCCCCCCCCCCCAGTAAATGAAGGAGGGGTCTGAAAATTTGCACCCCATCCTTTTTGGCTAATTGGGACCCTTTTGAAGCCAAAACAGCAAGAAAAATCAACTTTGGCACAAAAATCCTACGGGATTACATACCATACCGCACTAAAAAGACAAAATCATCTTTGTTTGATCAAAATCAGTTCAGAGACGGTTGAAATATCCTTAATAATAACGATTTCTAATACTTGTGTACCAATATTCGATAATTTGAAAAAGCCGTTGATTCTTTTTTGTGGCCTTTTACATTGTTTTTTTAGCCAATGCCGATGATGGCTTTTTTGTTGGCTTTTTCGTGTTGGTTATACTAAACCCAATCAGCCGGCCCATAATTGTTATTATTAATTAATTAATTAATTATTTAACGGTCACCGTATTTTTTTTTTTAAGTTGAGCTGAATTGGTATGATCGTTTTGGCTCAATTTCACACATTTTGGGGTCTATAATTACCTTATAGAAATTTTAGGTCCTCAAAGGGCACTAGAAATGTCATAGATAAGAAAAAGAGCAATAACCATGCACTTCGAAGGCAATTGCGTTCTGAAAACAGAACTCAACTATCCCTATAACTCCTAAAAGGATGCCGTGACTAAAGATAGGTTGAACAAACCGCTGATCCAGATCATCCAGTAAACTAAAAACTGGTGCCCACCTCCCCCCCCCCCCCCCCCCCCCCCCTCCCTCCGATGAATAAGCCCACGATACGTCACTGTTACCAAGGGTGAAGTGCAAATTTTAAAGAATGTACCTTCAATTTGGACACAAAACTGAATTTGTCGATGCATGTAAAAAACACTGTGAATAAAATTACTCGAGCAATAGAATCCATTCGTAAAATGAAACAGTATATCTCCCGTAAAAATATGATTAAATTATATTTTTCTCTCATTTGCCACACATTGATTATTGCTGTATCGTAATGGGGATTGCGTTCTAAAATAGTAATAGATCGATTACAAAGATTTCAAAACAAGTTTATAAGAGTGATATTTAATCTGCCTAATACAACGGTTAGACCATTTTTATTGAGTTTAAAGTGTCAAACAATTAAAGAAAGAATAAAGTATCATTTTTTAAGATATTGAATAGCCAAACAACTGAATATCTCGATCGTTTGTTATTAACAAGGCCAATAATATATACCACCGGGTATGCAAAGAATAGTAAATTAGTTGTTCCTCAGGTATTTACCGACTTTCGTAAAAGCAGTTTTTATAAACCAAGGTCCATAAATTTTCAACAAACTTCCTATAAATATTCAATCAAGAAGTTCATTGCCTCTATTAAAAATATGTTGCCGATCTTTATCTCACACTCTTTAGAAGTCTAAACATGTAAAATGTTGGTAACTTTTAGCTGCCTTATTGTTTCCGTTCATTGGAAAGGCGGGGCTCGTTTAATCTCATATAAGTTTTTCTTTTCCTTTTTCTTTCTTAATATTTAGTTGTTGTCCCCCCCCCCCCCCCCCCAAAACAAAAAAAATAAATAAAATAAAAATAAATAAATAAATAATAATAATAATAATAATAATCTAGTATTCATTCGTTTTTGTGCTAGATTTAAAAAAAAAAGATAATGAATAAATGGATTTTAGGCCCTGGTTACTGTTGATTTTATTTCAAATAATTTTGTAATGTATTCGTTTAGATTATCCATTTAGTTTATTCATTAGCTATTACGTAGTTTTGTGTTAAATTTTGTTGTTATATATTAAATGTGATGTTATTTTATGTATCTGTATAATGTAGGGCTTCCTTGAAAAGCAGGCCATTGCATATATCTTTTGGGCTTGAATGGAACCACCCTACCGAAATAAAACTTAATAAATAAATAAGTAAATAATTCACCATAGTAACTGGTACATCGTTGTCTCAAAACAAGCATCGACCGATACGATTTCATTTTGAATTTTTGTCTAATTAGGAATCGCAAGCTAAATTCCATGCCCATTATAATTATATACACAATGTAACTGGAGCTCATGACTAGTAGACTGGGATATTGTTCCATGAATCCTGATAGTAAAAAAGAAAAAAAAAAAAACGAAAACAGGAAGAAAACAATACAAAACAAACAGCAGCAACAACAAAACAAACACCTTTTTTTAATCACAAATGAATTACTACGAAGTATTGGGTCATGTGAGACCATACCATGTGAAGGGGGGGGGGGGCGGAGTGTTACCAAAGCCCACTATTAGTGTTTAAAAATTGTCAATGAATGCTGAAAAGAATTTAAAACATCGGTCCCAAAAAATAGCAGTACATGCAAGGTTGTATTTGCCAGGAGCGGCGATCCCGGGGGTATGGGGGGACACATCCCCCTTAACTTTTTTTAGGGAGATCCCCCCCCCCCTGAAAATTTGAAAAAAGTGCACAAAAAATGTATAGCCAATAGGCCTACTGACTAAAGACTGACACTTTTAGACTATGGAGAGCCCAAGAGTGCAGCGTTTAGACTAATAAAAATGCAATTATCTTCTTGCTCGGTCGCTACGCTCCCTCGCACAATATCTTTCAAAATGTACAAGGAAATATCTGTATTCCGTTAGTATCACCGTGACCACTGGCGTACTGATGGGGGAGGGGGTTTCAAACTTGGTTTATATCTAATTCGGTACCAGTGATTTACAAATGTTGCTGAAATGACATGATTTTCCAGGATATTTTCTCATTTGTTTGTAAGCATATATATTTGGAAGCCTACATGTCAGGGCCCATGGAACGGCGGGGCTTGAGGGGCTCGAGTCCCCCCTCCCAAGTAACTATGTTAAAGAGAATATAAAGAAAGAAAGAATAGTGACCTGCCCAGTGCTACAAAATTATGAGGTATCAAACTATAATGCTATATTTAAATGCCTAAACCCATGAGCTTCCGGGAGCTCTGCCCCCTGGACCCTACCAAGGGCCCTAAGGCGGGTCCCTGGATGCTCATCAGACCGTAATTAAATGCCCCAAACCCCTGAGCTTCCGGGGGCTCCGCCTCCCGGACTCCACCAGCTAGCCCTAAGGCGGACCCCTGAATGCTCATCTGACCGTAATTGAATGCCAAAAACCCCTGAACTTGCGATGGCTCCGCCACCTGGACCCCACCAGGGGCCCTATGAAAGGCCCCTGGATGCTCATCTGACCGTAATTCAAATGCGTTAAACCCCTGTGCTTCCGGGGGCTCTGCCCCTTTGCAGGCGCGGATCCAGGGGGGGCCGAGCGGGCCTTGGCCCCCCCCCCCCCCCGCAAAAAAAAAAAAAAAAAAAAAAAAAGAGAGAGAGAGAGAAGGAAAGAAGTGAAAGGGAAAGCGGAGAGAATGGGAAAAAAGAAGAGGAAGAAGAAAAGAAAAGAGGGAAGAAATAGATCGGGGGGGGGCAAAAGGACTTGCCTCCCAGGCTGTTGCCCCCCCCCCCCCCAATCAAAAAATAAAAGAGAAGCAAGGAAAGGGAAAGAAAAAAAGGAAAAGAGGAGATACAAGAAAGGAAAAAAGAGGAAGAAGAAAAGAAAAAAAAGGGGATAACCACACAACAAATCGTCTTCTTTCTCTAATGATTTAATGAAACGTAAGCTTCCGCTTAGCGCGGGAGGAAGAAAACTCAATTCAGACGAGGATTATTTTTTGGGAACGGTACAGCAAATCGTCTTCTTTCTCTAATAATTTATTGAAATGTCAAAGCTTCCGCGTTTCGCGGAGGAGGGAGGGGGAAATCGCCCCTCCCTGCACCCACCCACCCACCCCCAATTACGTCACTGCTGGTCACCATTACGAACCAATATTTGGCTCGCATAATTTCAAATTTTGCCCCCCCCCCCCCCCTAAGAAATCCTGGATCCGCGCCTGATGTATATATACAGCGGCAACAGTTTTAATATAAAATGTAAGTTCTTCTTACTTAAATCATTGGTCTGGAAACAATTATTTGCCCATTGTTGTGTATTGTATTACATTTTCACTGACAATAAATTCACATTGTAATGCAATTTTCAAGTTTCCCAGGCCTATTTAGGAGAACAGAAGATTGATATTGTTTAGTTGTACGATAACATCACTCAGTTTGATTTGATTTGATTGGAGATATATCTCATTAAAAACAGAGTAAAGGCTATACAGTTTCAAACAAACCTACACCATTAAACTTCAAGCTCACTCACACATGATTTATTGCGACACTTTCAAGGCTACTTATTATTTCAAGTTCATGTATATACAAAGGGCAACAGCTTCAATATTAAACGTAATTAAATCAATGTCTGTAAAATGTTAATGCCCATTGTTGTATATTATACAACATTTTCCATAACGATGAATATACATTGTATGATGCAATTTTCAGGAAAACCATACTTGTCATTACTGTTATATTTGTTATATGATACTAAAGCAAATCGTTTCGCTTATCGATAAGATAAATCAATGTGAAGTACGTGTCAAATAATGAAATCATTACGTGCTATTTTTAACCAGACTAGACATTTGAAACGTATAAAAAATGTATACACTATTGACAGCAAGCAAGTTTTTTAAACAAAGAATTCAGAAATTGAACAACATTGCACATTTTAGTCTACACGATATGCTCTACACCCTTAGTTGGACTGTAAACAGTTGTCTTCTTAAGTCTTCCATATAAATATAAATTTAAAGGAGGTCAATAATCATTACGAAAACACCACTTTCGTAAGGTTGACACATCAATATATATTGTGCACACATGTAACAATGTGATAATATTTTTTCTGGGGGGGGGGCGGGAGGAGGGCAATCCAAAAAGGGACTGATAATTATGTGAACATTAATATTGATAGGTCGCTTCACAAAAGGGGCATACATAGTCCTTTTTTGTGGATAGTTTTTTGAGCAAAACACAAAATAGGTGGAAGGACGTGGTACACGTCTTTCTTCAATTTTCTGAGGGGGATCGTCCCCCATGGATAATTTGAAAAAGTGCACACCAACAAAATGTATAGCAAATACTGACTAAAGACTGCAACACGCTTTAAGGCTCTGGTGGGCCCAAGAGTACAGCGTTTAGACTAATAGAAATGCTAAAATCTTCTCGCTCGGTCGCTACGCTCCTTTGCATAATATCCTAAAAATATACAAGTAAATATTGAAGAAAATATGTATTCTGTTGGTATCACGTATGTTCAAATTACACTGTATGTTAACAAGATTAAAAGTTATAGAAATAGATCAGTGTTCCAAAAATGAATATTCAGCTTGCTCTTTTAAGAAGTCCCTTCCTGCTCAGTCAAACTAAAATTTACCAAGTAAATATTTACAACCCTTCGGACTGCACACTAGATATCGGCAAAGTAAAAGTGAAGCGCGAAAAAAGTATATTGCTTGTTTTTATGCTGTAGTTTTGCTAAAGAATGTAATTTTGTAACACAACAAAACTTCAAAAACCTGTGAGGGGTTTACATATAAGACTTATCAAACAGCTTTATGGGGGTAGTCCCTTCCGTCACCTCCGCCTCTTTCACTGGCGTACTGATGGGGGGGGGCAGTAACCCCCCCCCCCCCCCAATACAATTTAAACATGGGTTATTTTTAATTTGATACCAGTGATTTACAAGTATTGCTAAAATGGCAGTATTTTTCCATGAGCTCCCGGGGGCTCTACCCCCTGGAACCCACCAAGGGCCCTAAGGCGGGCCCTGTTTGCTCATCTGGCCGTAATTAAATGCCTAAAGTCCTTGAGCTTTCGGGGGCTCTGCCCTTTGGACCCAACCAAGGGGCCTAAGGCGGGTCCCTAGATGCGTAATTTGGTGCCTAAAAGCCCTTCCGTTATGTATTTCTTATGTATTTCTTTGTCTTTCTTTCTCCATATCCTCTGCACTCCCCTTATGTATTTTTTTGTTTTCCCTTTTCTATTACCTTCTCTTCCCTGGGTAAACGTGCTTGCACATGAACTATACATGTATATGGCTAAACAGTTTTGTAAAAAAAAATATGCGCGAACGGTCAAGGAGTAAGAAGAAGGCAAAAAGAGAACAAAGACGGCATCCATGGAAGCCATGTGAGAGTGTCCACTTTTTTCGCTTTTACTTTCACCCTTGCATTCTTTCCTGAATCAGAGTTTTCTCACACCTTGTAGACTCGTGCAGGTTATGATCTTGTGTGTGTGTGTGTGTGCGTGTGTGTGTGTGTGTGTGTGCGTGTGTTTGTGTGTGTTCGTGTAACGAAATAACGTATACAATAGCTTGGCAATTCTCATGGTTATGAGATACAATGTGAAAGGAATTGAGAGAATAATGGTCGCGTAGCTTAAATCAAAGTTCCCCATTGCAGTCCTCTCTTTTTGGATATTTTTGCATTTTGTTTTTGTAAGAGGTGTAGCGCCAGAAGAAAGAAGAGGAAGAAGAAAAGAAACGGGTGAAGAAGGAGATCGGGGGGGGGGGGGGGCGAAAGGGCCTTGCCTCCCAGGCTGTTGCACCCCCCCCCCTCTAATAAAAAAAAAGAGAAAAGGAAGGAAAGGGAAAGGGTAAGAGGAGATAAAGGGAAGGAAAAAGAAGAAAAGAAAAGAAAGGGGATATCATTTGCAATTTTCCCCGGTGGATCGAGGAGGGGCAAAAGGCCCTTACCTCCCCCGCCCCCGCTATAACAAAGAGAGAAAGAAGAAAAAGGGAAAGAGGAGAGCTAAAAGGGAACAAAAAAGAGGAAGAAGAAAAGAAAAGGGTGAAAAGAACGTGAGATCAGTTCCGGTTAATCCCGCCAACAACGTGTGGATCGGGGTGGGGACCGAAAGGCCCTTGCCCCCCACCCCCCTCGGCAAACCTTAAGGAGGAGAGAAAGGGAAAGAATAAAAAAGAGAAAGAAGAAAAGGGGGCACTGGCGTACTGATAGGGGGGGGGGGGCTTGGGGCAATTCAAATTCAAACTGGTTAATTTCTAATTCCATAACGGTGGCTTACAAATAATGCTGAATTCTTTCCGAGATTTTTCCTCAGTTTTTAGTAAATTATACTTTTGTATGCGTTTGTTGGAAAATGACAAGTTCCTAAATTTACAGCCAGGCAAGAAATATGATTCTTGAGAAAAGTTAGGGCCCGGGGATCGGCTGGAATCGCAAGCCTCGAGCTCCCCCCCCCCCCTCCCCTCCACTTTTTTTTGAAAAGGTATAGTAAAGAGAAATAGAAATAAAGAGAGAAAGAATAGTTAACTAGCTGCTCATCTGACCGAAATTAAACGCCTAAAAACCCCTGAGCTTCCGGGGTTCCGTCCCTTGCACCCCGCCTAGGGCCATAGACTCCCCTGGATGCTAATCTGACAGAAATGTAATGCCTAAAACCCCTGTTTTCTGGGGGCTTCGCCCGCTGGACCTCACGCCAATTAGTGTCCTGCCAGTGTCACAAATAAGGTATAAAAATATGTTCATCTGACCGTAATCAAATGCCTAAAACCCCTGAGCTTCTCGGGTCGGACAAGGTATCAAAATTTGTTTATCTGACCGCAGGCGCGTAGCCAGGGGGGGGGGGGGGGGTAGAAAAAAATAGAGAGGAGAGGAAAGGAAGAGGACGTAGGGAGAAAAAGTAGCAGACAGAAAACATCTTTGAAATTCAGACAAGAATTAAGAGTATAGAGAACGGTACAACGATTCGTCTTCTATCTCTAATAATTTAATGAATCGTCAAAGCGTCCGCGCTTCGCGGAGGGGGGGGGGGACTGAATTAAGACAAGGATTAAGAGTATAGAGAACGGTACAACGAATCGTCTTCTATCTTTAATAATTTAATGAAACGTCAAAGCTTCCGCGCTTCGCGGATGGGGGGTTGAATTAAGACAAGGATTAAGAGTCGAGAACGATTCAACGAATCGCTTTCTTTCTCCAATGATTTAATGAAACGTAAAAGCTTCCGCGCTTCGCGCGAGACGGGGGGGGGGGGGGGAAGGGGGGCTGAATTAAGACAAGGATTAAGAGTCGAGAACGGTACAACGAATCGTTTTCTTTCGTCAATGATTTAATGAAACGTAAAAGTTTCCGCCCTTCACGCGGGAGGGGAAAATTGCATTCAAACGAGGATAATTTTCGAGAACGCTATAACGAATCGTCTTCTTTCAATAATAGTTTAATGAAACGTCAAAGCTTCCGCGCTGCGCGGAGGGGGGGGGGGGTGTGAATTAAGAGAAGGATTAAGAGTCGAGAACGGTACAACGACTTGTCTTCTTTCTCTAATACTTTAATGAAACGTCATATATAGCTTCCGCGCTTTGCAGAGGAGGGAGGGGGGAAACTCACCCCTCCCTACATCCCCCTGCATTACGTCACTGCTGGTCACCATTACGTACCAATATTTGGCTCGCATAATTTCAAATTTGGGCCCCCCCCCCCTAAGAAATCCTGGATCCGCGCCTGCCTTTGACCCCACCAAGGGCCCTAAGGCGACCCCCTTGCTGCCATTCTGACCGTAATTTAATGCCTAAAACCCCTGGGCTTCTATAGGGGCTTTGCCATTGGACCCCACGCCTATTTACGCTCCACTCGCTTAGCTCGCTACGCTCTGCCTGATCGTAACTACTTACCCCCCCCCCCCCCCAACTTTGAAAAGTGTTCCGCGGGGTCTGCATGAAACATGTAAGATTGATGGTGATGCGGATTTTTTTTTCTGCACCTCCCTCAACGCCTTCGCTCATTACGCCGCTGACCATTATACCAACGGAATACATATTTTCCCTCACATTTCGTCCCCCGGTCATGAAAAGATCGAAATCACTGCCCTTGGTATTTACCCCCTTATTGAATGTCCATTACCTTTTTAGTTTGAGCAGGTGCCCTACGTGTCTTTTCCCTCGTCCCAGTTACCCCTATTCCCTGGTAAAAAAAAATAAATGACCATTTAAAATAATAATTATGTATATTGATGTTTATGGGGAGGCACAGGCGTTCGCGGTAGGGTGCAAAAAGACTTTCGTTAAATCAATCAACACTGCAAATTTGTTTTGTAACGACTTTAAACAACATTGGGTGGTTCATTCCTTACACAAATTTGCAGTGTAAAGTTGTGATTTTTTTTTTACACAACTTAACACAACCCCCGTGTAAGGAGCGAACCACCTAATCCTGTGTACAGTCGTTACACAACGTTGACACAACGAATTTGCAGTGAAGGGTAAATTCAATACGCTATCAGGGGCGGATCTAGCTTTTTGCTAAGGGGGGGTTTGACCAAAATAATGACGATGCAGAGCATCGTCCACGAGCCGCGTAGCGGCGAGCCGATTTTTTTTTGGGTGTTTATTTGAACCCCGTAAGTGATGTTTTCCTGGCATCTATTAACACAATGGAGACCATAAAAAGCAGTGCATGATAACGTCTTTTTTAATCAAGTAACAGCTTAATACACAGTTATATCCAGCCTTTTTATCATGTGTTTGGTTAAGTTACCAGATGAGTTGAATATCTTCTCACAATATTTGCACTTGAAAGGGTTTCTCTCCAGCGTGCGTTCTTTTTTTTCTTTTTTTTTTTTCTTTTTTTTTTGGGCCGCCCAAGGGGGGGGGGGTTTGAACCCCCTAAACCCCCCCCCCCCCCCCGTAGATCCGCGCCTGGCTATTGTATATTCCCAAATAAATCACTTTCAAATACGCAACAAGTAAATAACAGTATGTTCGAACATTTCAATGCCATGGCATGGGTGATGGATAAGGTCTTTGAATTCACCGTAGGTTGTTTTTGCGGTCGTGTTTTACCAATATTTGAACAATCGCCAACTCGATGTTTGTATCCATCCCATCCCCCACCCCAGTCTCCTATAATTATCTCAATATTTGTTTATTGTCAAAGCATGAAATATTCTAAACTCTTGTAACACGATCGATCGAGTCTAGTGTGCAATTGTCTCTTCAGCCACTCATTATTATTTTTATTTTTTTTAACATATAGGCAGTGATCCCGGTTAGTTAAAATTGACTTTTTCTGCGTTGCAGCTCCATACATCACGTCACGTTACGTCAGAGTAGGCCTATAGCTACACATTATGTAATTAGAGACGATGCGTTAATTGTCAAATAACCTACTACACCTACCGTTGCATGGGTACTAATGAGTAGTCATAGGCAGCGATTGCCACCCATTTCATTGTCATTCATGCTCACTGCTATTTACTATGAGAGAGAGAGAGAGAGAGAGAGTGTGAGAGAGAGAGAGAGAGAGGGGGAGAGGGGAGGGAGATAGAGTGAGAGAGAGAGAGAGAGGGGGGGGGTGGTGATCGAAGATGAGTATAGGGTGACTATAACGAGTCTTCCCAATTTCCCTTAAAAAATCAATGGCCGTGGTCTTTGTCGTCCATATCGGTCATCGATCCACATACATGTACATGCCTCGTATGCTGACAATTAAACAACACCGTTTGGGACATCTAAACACCGAAGACAAGCTTTTCGTCCTGCACTCATCAGATTAAGCTACATGCATTTACAGAAGAAACCGGAAATCAGACATGATGATAAGAAACTAAAGGAAAAAATAATTTTCTTTAATTTGTGGTACCTTCATCTACAGAGATGGAGTGGAAAGTGACTTCGCGGACATTATATTGGCTGAGTTCGATGGCTGTTTTAGTTGTTATTGTCTCCACGTATGTATTTATGGATCTGGCTACCAAGCATCGTATGTATGTAAAGGTCGGACATAAACCATTTTATCTTGAACAATGTCTTCCGAATTTGAGTTGTGCCTCTGGACAGACCTTTACAAAAAGAGATGAACTCAGAAATATCTCTTCATCAAACGGACCTGGTGACGCCGAAGTGGATTTTGAGCTTTCATCTCTCACAGAGGACGGCCGGGCTCATGACACTTTCGATATAGGTGAGAGATTATTACCAACTGTTGACGATGGAAATGCTGCAGAGGAAGTCGATACTGTTTCGGCTTTAGATATGAAAAATGGTTTCTCAGAAGATGTGAGGTCATTAGATCAAAACATCGGCTACGGATACGACCCTCAAGTCTACGTTGATCTTTACAAGAATATGACGATCAATGATGTCTCTAAGAAGACAACCGATTCCCCTCCAGTCATCATCATCATGGCCCAATGGCGGTTCGGATCCAGCGTCTTTGGGGAGCTTTTCAATCAGAATTCTGATCTGTTTTACTTATTTGAGCCATTGTATACAACTACTAAATTAAGAAAACAGAAAGGTATTGGATTGTTTACGCCCGAGAGTCAGCAAATGTCCAGGAATATCTTGCGTAAATTATCAAGGTGCCAGTTTGATCCTGATTTTGTTAAAATATTAGATGGCTGGAACGGGAAAACCAAGAACAAAGCATTATGCAAGGCATCGGGGAAGTGTAGGATAATATCACCGAGCTGGATGAGTGGTTTGTGCCGGAAGTATAAAGGCCGAGTTGCTTCGAAGCTGATCCGAGTTGATCTAGAACTTCTAAGACCACTGGTGGTGGACGATAATATCAATCTGAAGATCATCCATTTAGTTCGTGACCCTAGGGGCTCTGCATTGTCCAGGATCAAATACAAGCTCAGTTTATCGGGGAAAATATCTCCGATAGTTCGTTCTCAATTCCCTAAACATGGACGATTGAAGCCTTTCAACCTTTTCAGCGTTACTCCAGAAACCGGACAGACTGTTCGAGGAATGTGCAAGTGGATCAGAAAGAACGCAGTTGTTTCGCCTGATCTTCTACCCACTTGGTTGCAAAGTCGTTACTACCTCGTCAGGTATGAAGACTTTGCAGACACTCCCCTGAAGGTCACCCAAGACCTCTACAGGTTCGTCGGAATTCCTTTTAAAAAGGAGGTTCAGGATTGGGTGATAAAGAATACACGTGAGACAGTCAGAAAAAATGATTTGTTTTCAACTCACAGGAATTCCCAAGTCGCAGCTACACATTGGATCAAAGATCTTACTGAAATGGAAGTCGGGCAGATTGAGGAGGAATGCAAGGATGTTTTAGAACTAATGGGTTACGAACCATATAGCCAACTGATTCACCAGGAAAAATCAACGAGATAATTATTGAACTGATCTAGGTCATTGTATTGACAAACCATTACTGTATCAATCATAACTTCTTCTACGCGGCTTCCATTCTCTCCTCTGTTTCTAGCACACACTCTCTCTCTCTCTCTCTCTCCCACCCCTCTAGCTCTCTCTATATATTTTATTTCTCTCTCTTTGTCTCTTCTATTCTCTCTCTTTCTTTCTTTCTTTCTCAATCTCCCCCTTCTCTCCTATTATATCCGTCACTCTCTATTTGTTTCTATTGTAACGATTTGAAATAGGTTGCCCTGTTTACAAACCGATCAGCACATGATCCGAATAAAACCCATGAATATTAAAGTATAATCTATATTTTGTTATATCCTGCATCAAAAATGTATTGGCTTTTAATTGGTTGACAGCTCATCACATGACCAGAAATATTTCAACTATTTTTAGAAAGTACTATATGAGAGTACTATTTGGGAGTTGACATTTTTTATAAAATTATTAAAATTTAAAGAATAAAAAATCTTATTTTAATAATTTGTAATTCTTCTGTTTTTAAACATTATTTTTTCATTCAGGATATAAAACAAATATACCATGCCTTCTTTTCGAGGTACTGGTTAAAACTATGGGCCTCGGTGACTCCAAAAGTACCATTTGCTTTGGGGCTGCGCCCCTCAGCAAATAGTACTATTGGAGTCACCTCTTGCGCATAGTTTTAACCAGAACCTCTCAAGACAGTGTATATTTGTATACTATTGTAAATCTTAACGTATTTTCTGTCAAATTGAAGTAAATTTCCAATGTATCACTGTATTTTACTGATCTTTTTAATCTGTTAAACTCACGCAATAATTCACTTGTACTATCTATTGCAACTATTTTAATAGCCGGTCTGGTTACAAACAAACACGACCCGTTAAAATCAATAAATATCGGAGAGGAAATATTACTGCATGTACATATTTATATATATCTTTATATTCTATATTTTTACTATGGATTTGAACAAATTTTAAATTTATATCACGTAATGTTTGACTTTAAATTGTAAAAGGGCACACGATTCAGCCTTTGGGCTGCGAGATGATTTTCAATAAAACAAACCATTTATACAAATAATAGGTTATCTTATATTTTTCATTAGGCGTATTCCTATCAATTTTTCAGTTGTCATTAATAATTCATGACGCTCACTATATAGAAAAAGCTGTTGTGTAAAGACAGGCGCGGCATTTATAGAGCGTTATTGACTGTGATGTTTCATGAACAAATTTCGATTTTGCAGCTCATACATTGTGATTGCACACTTTCTATTATCTGTGCATTCTTTGTGGTTTCATTGTTGTGTGTATTTCATGTTATAAATCTTTGATGTGGTCTTCTTGTATCCTCTACACTCCTGTAGTGAAATTTGAATACAAAATTTCTTTTTTATCAAAGGAAAGTATCACTTCCCTAGTCATGAAGGATAAATCAATATGATCTATTTACTGTCTTTGAGTTCTTCATCGATATAGAGTTTCTTCAACATAATATTTCGTTTCGTTGATGATCTGCCATAGACGAAAGACTTAGTGCATAGCTGATTGTCAACGAAACGGAGTCAAGTCTTTTGTCAATTCTGCTTGTTGGTACGGCAGCAGCCAGTGAAAACAATTTCGTTTATTAAAGTTAAGGAAATGCAAGCCTTACTTTTAACAAACAGAACTTTGTTATTCCTTGCCTATTTTTCCTTATTTAGGAGTTATGAAAGGGCAAAAACTGAACTTTCTAGAAATATGATTTCTTTTTGAAATTCAGATACCGTCCGCCAAATGAATATTTGGTTCCCTCTCTTCAAATCAATTTTGATCCCTCATGCGTAACATATGCATCATATGAGTTGCATAAAATGAAAGAGGAGGATCTAATGTTTACAAATATGTGTCATTTATTAATTATAATTGTAATTAAGTTATGATAAAACATCGATAATTCTCGGTTTCGTTTTTTTTCTTGGACGCACTGTATAATCATGTAAGTCAGTAACAAGATCGAAGTTGGATCGAATCTAATGATTCGACCTAGTGTGATATATTTTATGCACGTGATGCAATACAAGTTGTTTTTATCTTTGGTTGACTTCAAGAAAACCAGCTTTATAAATTTCGCTGTAGCCAACATGAGTTCTTGGACCAGAACAGTTGATGAATCTCACCATTTTGTTCTGTATAATTTGCAACTTCTTTTGATCTGACTCGTTTCTGTTACTACTATACCATGCAGGGTTAGCATAGTCAAATAAACATTGAATAAGAGCAAAACAGAGTTTACGTCTTGCTTTTAAATCCATACAACTTTGATATCTGTACACAAATTTCAGACGAGAATTCGCTTTTTCACAACTGATTCTACTAAAGACGGAAATGAAATTGCGCTAGCCAACTCAATGCCTACATACTTCACGAATTCTTTACTCTTGGTTATTTGATTATTGCGTGTCACTTTGAATTCAAATGACTTTTTAGAACTACTTTCAGAACAAAACAAAAATGCATTCTGCTTTTGTCCCCAAGTGTAGAGAAATAAAGACGTATTTATAGCTGCCCTAAAATGCACTGTTAGGTGAAAATAAAAACAAAATCTATGCAAATTAACCCACTTTGTTGAAAATGTATGTGTTTATGCAAATTAAAGAACCTAAATATGATACATGAATGTTGTCGCAATTATTCTGAATGTAACATAGGACAAGAGTTATAATTATAATCAATTCTCTATAAAAACTCAGTTGAGCAGGAGTCCAACTGTTCCCTTTTCCAAGTTCATCCCTCCTCAGCCCTAGCAACAAAAAAATTATGTGTTTGGATGTTTATGGGGAGGCACGGGCGTAAGCGGTGGATGCAATAAGAAAATCGTTAAATTAAATCAAAGGTAAATTCAAAACGCTATTGTATATTCCCAAAAAAAATAACGTTCAAATACGCAACAAGTAATGTTCGAACACTTCAATGCCATAAGGGATGGATAAGGTCAATGAAGTTGACGTAGGTTAATTTTTCCAAAGTTTTTGCTGTCGTGTTTTACCAATATTTGGGCAATCACGTACAACTTGATGATGTTTGTATCCATCCAATCCCCATCCCCAGTTCTCCTATAATTTAAATATTGTGTATTGTCAACGCAGGACTGAAACTCTTGTAACACGCTCGCTATAGAGTCTAGTGTACAAGAATAGAGTCTCTTCAGCCGCTCATCATTATTTATTTTTTTATCCCGGTTAGTTAAATTAGACTTTTGCACCGTTGCAGCTCCACACACATCACGTTACGTCAGAGTAGGTCTACACGTTACGCGAATAGAGACAATGCGTTGCCAAATAACAAACTACACCGACTGTTTGATGAAAGTGAGTAAAGCGATTGCCGGGAGCGATTGCCACCCATTTTTATGGTAATATTCTATCTGAGAGAGAGTAAATAGAAGTGCGTGGTTCGATCATGCGTCTAGGCCGGGTGACTTAAGAGTCTTCCCTTAAACATCAAATAACAGCTAGTGCTTGCATGCCTTTGTGTCGTCCAGGGACATCGACCAACATTTACATATATATTTGTATACATGCTTTGTATGCTGACAGCTAACCAACACCATTTGTGACATCGAAACATCGAAAAGAAGCTTTTCGTCTTGCACTCATCAGATAATTTTAAACCACAAGAATGAACAGAAGAAACCGGAAATTAGACAGTATAATAAGAAACTAATAGAAAGAAAAACATTTCTTGCATGTTGTGGTACCAATCACATCTTCATCTACAGAGATGGAGTGGAAAGTGACTTCGCGGACAGTATTTTGGCTGAGTTCGTTGGCTGTTTTATTTATATTTGTCTCCTCGTTTATCTCTATCTCTATGGATCTGCCTACCAAGCATCGTATGTATGTAAAGATCGAACATAAACCATTTTATCTTAAACAATGTCTTCCGAATTTGAGTTGTGCCTCTGGACAGACCTTTACAAAAAGAGATGAACTCAGAAATATCTCTTCATCAAACGGATCTGGTGACGCCGATGTGGATTTTGAGCTTTCATCTCTCACAGAGGACGGCCGGGTTCTTGACAATTTCGATAAAGGTGGGAGCTTATTACCAACTGTTGACGATGCAAATGCTGCAGAGGAAAACGATAATGTTTCAGCTTTAGATATGAAAAATGGTTTCTACGGAGATGTGAGGTCATTAGATCAAAACATCAGCTACAGATACGACCCTCAAGTCTACGTAGATCTTTACAAGAATATGACGATCAATGATGTCTCTAAGAAGACAACCGATTCTCCTCCAGTCATCATCATCATGGCCCAATGGCGGTTCGGATCCAGCGTCTTTGGGGAGCTTTTCAATCAGAATTCTGATCTGTTTTACTTATTTGAGCCATTGTATACAACTACTGAATTAAGAAAACAGAAAGGCATTGGATTGTTTACGCCCGAGAGTCGGCAAAATATGTCCAGGAATATCTTGCGTAAATTATCAAGGTGCCAGTTTGATCCGGATTTTGTGAAAATATTAGGTGGCTGGGGCGGGAAAAACAAGAACAAAGCAATATGCAAGGCTTCAAGGAGGTGTAGGATAAAATCAACGGGCTGGATGAGTGGTTTGTGCCGGAAGTACAAAGGCCGAGTTGCTTCGAAGCTGATCCGAGTTGATCTCGAACTCCTAAGACCATTGATGGTGGACGATAACATCAATCTGAAGATCATCCATTTAGTTCGTGACCCTAGGGGCTCTGCATTGTCCAGGATCAAATACAAGCTCAGTTACTCGGGGAAAATATCTCCGACAGTTCGTTCTCAAGTCCCTAAACATGGACGACTGAAGCCTCTCAACCTTTTCAGCGTTACTCCAGAAACCGGACAGACTGTTCGAGGAATGTGCAAGTGGATCAGAAAGAACGCAGTTGTTTCACCTGATCTTCTACCCACTTGGTTGCAAAGTCGTTACTACCTCGTCAGGTATGAAGACTTTGCAGACACTCCTCTGAAGGTCACTCAAGACCTCTACAGGTTCGTCGGAATTCCTTTTAAAAAGGAAGTTCAGGATTGGGTGATAAAGAACACGCGCAAGACAGTCAGAAAAAATGATTTGTTTTCAACTCACAGGAATTCCCAAGTCGCAGCTACACATTGGATCAAAGATCTTACTGAAATGGAAGTCGGGCAGATTGAGGAGGAATGCAAGGACGTTTTAGAACTAATGGGTTACGAACCATATAGCCAACTGATTCACCAGGAAAAATCAACGAGATGATTATTTAACTGATCTAGGTCATTGTGTTTGTTGATATTTTCATCTAGATTTATTTAAAATAACACCCTTGTCACAATATGCTCACCGTTACGTTTTGGCGTCATGTTTGAAGCCAATTGAATCTTCACAAAAATGTCCATATTATAACGATGATACTACTTTGGTATATGCGGAGCTTCTTAATAAGGAATGTCCTACATGGAGTCGTTGAGTTAGTATGGAGTAAAATAACAGGAGTTGAACTATATAGTGTTTGAGTGGCCAGTGATCGAGATTTGAGGTTTATGGAAAATGTTTCTTGATAATTGATCCAGATTGATATTTGGGGGTGGGGGGGGGGGGGTACTGAAAAGCAAATTGTCTCTCTTTCAATATTTTCTTTTGGTAAATTCGATTTTTTTTTTTTTTTTAAAGTATAAAGTACGCCTCAAAAGTAGATGGAATTCATTTTGTTGCTTTTATTATTTGTTGGGGGTGAGGGGAGAGGTTTCTTTTTCTTTTAATCTGACCACCATTTTTAGCCTTGTAACCAAATTGAAGTGTCTATGGACCGTGGCTCGTTGGAAGATTTCCCGCTAAATTTATAGGCAAAAAGTTGGTTCGACAACGATTTCTTTAAATGGTTTGATCGCGTGATCTTCCACCCATGGGCCCCGGGTTGGGACTGGAATCATTGAGGAATACCTATCGAGCCGTACGTGGGATGTGGTCCTGAGATGCCTTCTTTATACCCTTCCTCTCTTTTAACGCTTTTCCTTTTTTCATTTTTCATCACTAATTTGGGGGATGGCGGTGAATCTCGTTCCCTCTTGTTTACGCCACTGTCCTCATCAGTTTTTATTTGTATTTGCTAAACGCCTTCGAAGCTATGAAAAACAAAGTAAAATATCACTTTAAACTTTTGCATTGCTGAAAACATCATACCAAGACATATACATAAATTACATTTCGTGAAGACAGAAAGGTCTTTAATTGGCAGTAGCATAATTTGCACTCAAATATTGATATCAAGATATTCATATCTTTTGTTTTAGAAAATGTACTTATTGTGCAAAGAGAATGGTTCAACTGGTAGATAACATTGTGTTTCACTTGAAGGATGCACAAATAGTAATGTCACTAATGTAAGGGGTTAGGAAATTACCCTGTAACATGTAACATGGCGGAGTGCTGAAACAAGTCGGCACTTTTTGCTTGTCCCTCTCACACCAAACTTGAACCACTTTTATGTTTAGTAAATAATAACATTGTAATGCAACATATTTGTTAAGTATTATGTGTATTATGTCAGAACGACTTAAGTGATTATTACACTGATGTTAGACACTACAAAAAAGAGAGTGGCTTCAAGCATACCTAACCATATGTACCCGTCCTCAATAGTTTCATGCAGGTGGTGGTTCACTTGAAGCCACTCTCGTTTTGTAGTGTCTAGCATCAGTCATTTTTTCCACATAAGCAGGCTGATGTTTACAAGCTTCATATCAATCATATTTTGTTTTTGTAATACATCCATACACAATGATCTGGAAATTGAATTACTGGCCTATCTGCTGCACTCTCATAACTTCACATCCAAAGTTTACAAAAAAAAGGGAACATCAACTCTCCTGTATCTCCTTCGGGTTATGAAATGAACAGAACATGTACGGTTTTCAGTTTCATCTTTGTTTGTGTCCGATCTATTGTAAAACCCAAGGATTCAAATTTGATAGAACTAAATTCACACATTAAATTATCGTTAAAAATCTAGTATGAAACAATGATATACATGTGTACAACACTGTGGGTGAATAATCCAATTAATTATATACATTTGTTTTTCAAGATATCTGGGAAATGATACATGTGGGCAATTCCACGGTAACGGAATTACATTTCAGAGAAATTTTGGCTCGATTTTTATATACTGTAGATAGGTGGTTAGACCTAGCTGATTATTTATCTTTGAAAATTATTTTGTTATGCACCTGCTAGCAAATCAAAATCAAAAATATAAAAAATTCTTCATTCGGAACACCCCAGGACCAAAAATGTGTCGTTTACAGAATTACGACACAAAAATTGGGTTATTTTTTGCAATTACTTTGAAAAGAATTCTTCTGAAATCTGCAACTTTCGGGGGATGAAGTAATGCTAAAAAAAAGGTTGCTTGTATTGTTGACTGTCTCATGGTAAGATTTTTTTGGGTGAAGTTGACATAGTTTATCTATGCTGAATGGTTTTTTGAACAAAGGTAGCGTTAACGGAATTACACAATTGGTAACGGAATTACGTCTTCTGAAATAAGCTTGAAACAAAAATCAATTCGTTAACCTTCTGTAGGCTTAACTAGTTGTTTTATTGTTTCAGGGCTTGCAATAATTGATTTTAACTACAAATCAATTCATATGTGTACTTAATTTTAATTCTCTGGAATTTTCCTTAGTTATATACCATTGGTTGATTTTTCACACATGACCAATTGTCATCATCTCCAACTGCGATCTTTAGACCTTAAGTCAGAGCGATCTTTACAACCTCGTATTTGAGATTCATACAACTTTTTTTATATATATTTCTTACTTAAATTATTGATATTCTTTCTTGAAGATGTCTGGAAATTGGACATCCGAGGACGAACAACTTATACGGTTTATACAGGAAAACAATTAAAAGCAAGAAGAATGCGAACCAGTTAGGAACTTTTTCATCTTCAAAATAATGACTTTATGGTGATAACACACTGTAAAAACAAGGGTGTAGAAATTCTTACACCAGTATGGTATTGAATTGTTTTGACACCATTGGTGTTGATAGGGTTAGGAGATTACTGGAGTTTGTCTGAAAGTAAGAAAAGTATGGAAGATAAATATTTGGATTGGAGTAGTCGATGAAAGTTGCATTGATGCAGATATAAAGAGATTTATAGTTTCCGGGATTTATCAATGTTTCTAGTCTTGGGATATTCTGATATTTAAAAGCAGAGATATTTTGTCTTTGTTCCATTGTTATGATATTGTTAGTTTCATTATTCATTCTATTCTATTATGTGTGCTGTGTGCTTACTTTGAAAAGGGGGAACCAGGATAGCCCTATTTGCATTGTCTTAATATTACAACGTACAAATTAAAGGTATGGTTTATTGAACAAAAATTAAGTAGTGATATAGAGGTCACATAATGCGGTAATTCAACCTAGCTTGGTGTGTTGGTTTATCCAAATTTGTGAATTTGTTGTATTATATGAGTTTTATATTGAGTGTTACTTATTTGTTTAAGTATGTGGGTCAGGTATTTGCCTGTGTTAATGTTGAGAGTTTGTACTGTGGCAATTGGTTTTTAAAGGGCAATTTTACTCGTTTTATATTTGATAAAATGACATGTTTTGGGGAATGCATGATCTCCATGATTATCAGCATTATAATATGTAATATGCAAGTTACTGGTTACTACTAATAAAGAGACTCTTTGATTGTCCCTCTCACGGGATCTGTCATTGATCTCTAGATCTCGACCACCTCACACTAGGAACACCGAGCGTTGACAACAGGGAATTTTAGATTCTGCACGTGAGAACGTGGACTGCCCTTTTAAGGCAATGTGACGTCACTGCCAGTGCCTTAAAAGGACGTCACATTGCCTTAAAAGGGCAGTCCACGTTCTCGTCGTGCAAAAGTCCCTAATGTTCTATTTGATGAACGGGTTAGTGTTGTAAATACGATCCTTAGAAACGAATTCAGGTACATAAAGAAAGTGAGAATAGTGCATCACCAAAATCTATTGCAACAATAAACGAAAGTACACTCTAAAACTGAAATGTTAAATGTCAATTTAAAAGGGCCGAGGAGTGACCACTCTTTCAAAATGTCAGATTGTTTCTTTTAACCTGCTAGATTCAACCTTTATAGTGTTGGATCCAGCATGTTCAAAGTGTTAATCTACGATTTTGAAAGAGTGGTCACTCCTCGGCCCTTTTAAATGGTGATTTAACATTTCAGTTTTTAGAGTGTACCGTTTCCACCTATACGGAACAACGGTCTTCGTCTACTTAGCCACGAACGTGAGGCATGCTATCGAGAAGAATTATGCATGAAAACTTAGTATCTACAGGAATAGGTACTGAAATATCCTATTTTTGTTTATGATATTTATACGAATTTTACAATATTGTTTTCATAAAACTGGCTAAAATAGCCGAGATATATTTGATATTATAGTCGATATAAATGGTATTTAAAAATAATAAGCTTCTGAAAAAAGTGTAGAGACATTTGCTACTGGAATATAAATAGTGTAAAATACAGATATGATGGAGTATAGGTCCGCAATTAAATTAGAGGTAGATGAATTTAATGACTTGATAACCATGATATGATATGTATATCTAAGATACAGAAGATAGAAGTGTGCAAATAGATGGTTTTACAGTAAAGACAATCCACATAAAACGTATTAAGAAATCAATACATGACTGTGGTGTTTTAGCAATTTATGTCAGAAATTAAATAAAAGAAGGTGTCAAATTTTTACCTGCTACATCGAGTGAATATGCATGGGAAAAACTTGAGAAAAGGACATTTAATATGAGTGACGATATGTTTATCTGATCTGTTTTCTTTATATTTATCCAAATAACTCAAGTTATACATCTTTAATTTCAATTTAATTTTTGCCACAGATTCATAAAAATACAATGTAAATTACAATAAAATTTAAAAAAGCATTAAAACAGATTAACAGGGATCATCCCCTGCTTAAAACTCCAATATTAAAATGCAATTTAAAAAATAATAATTAAACTATAAACACGTACAAAGGAAAAATTACAAGCAAATATATGTGTGAGGTGAGTGGTAGTGGGTGGTGGTACCAACAAAAAACAATATATAGAGGGAATTAATATTAAATAGGAAAAGAAAAATAGTGAGAAACATCATACATACTGATACAGAAATCTTTCATCGGTTGGGGATAATGATAAAATGTAAAGCTTAAAAAACAAATTCATGGTTGGTAGAAGCTTAAACAAGTACATTTTATCATACATACTATGTCTTAAGAGTTGGATACACAATCAAATATTGTTTTAACTTTGACTTAAACGAATGAAGTGATGAGAACCTGACAATATCTTTAGGAAGTAGATTCCATAGTGATGGTCCACTAAAAAAATGTTCCTTTGGAGAAAAGTTGTTTTAATAGAGAAGAAATGAAACTTACTTGAGCTCCTTGTTTCATAAGAATGAATTTCAAATTTACAATGAACATCTCATTAAAAATATATGATATAGAAACTTCACATTTAGAATATTCAAGCGTTTATACAAAGGTGCAGTATGAGCAAGATTTGCGGAGGTTGTTATTGCCTTTTTCTGTAAAACCTGCAAACGGTTTGTTAAGTAATTGGACATCCACCCCAGCCAAGCGAAGACGGGATATGAAAAGTGTGGCAAGATTAGGGTATTGTATAAATTCATTAATATTTTTTTTTTTTTGGGGGGGGGGAGAGCAATTTGTTTACACTATAAATAATTTCCAGTACACTGGACATTTTTGGTGATGTGTAACTGAAATGACTTTGCTAAGAATTGGACTCATCCATATTAACTCCTAAAATGTACGTTGAATATGCTCTGTTGAGCAGCACATTATCAAATTGTACATTCAAGTCATTCAAGTCAGCTCCAACATTTCTTATCCTGAATACCATACATTTTTTCTTCTTCATATTAACAACAAATTTATTTACTTAGCCATGAACCATTTGCACACTTTACGCAGTTCGTAAGCCTCATTTAAATATTGCACAGTTTTCCATGATAATAATATATTGCTGTCATCAGCAAATAAAACTTAATTTAGCTGGTCTAACACAAAGTGTAGATCATTTATAAACTACAAAAACAAAGGACCAAGAACACTTCATTGGGGGTACTCATGTTGAAAGGATGTGCGGTTGAAAACGAACACTATTAAATTTAACAAACTTCCTATTCAAAAGATAATTTGTGAACCATTTAAAAGGAGTACCCCGTATGCCATAAGCAGATATCTTTTGTAACAGTATAGAATGTTTAATACAGTCACACGCTTTAGATAAATCAACAAATATACCAACGGGAATTTGCTTCTTTTCCGTTGCCCAAGTTACAAGAGTTAAAAATTCAATTAGAGCCATGGATATTTTGTGTGTTTTATGAAATCCAAATTTTTCAGTATATAAAATATCATTCTTATTCAAGACGTTTGTAGACCAATTTTTCTAAAAACATTGAAAAGATTGGCAAGATAGAAATAGGTCTAATCTAAAATAAACAAAAATTAAACAAAAATTCTTATGGAGGGATACTTTTGTTAACTTTAATTCATCTGGAAGTGTGTCGGTGTATATGTGGAAGTCTATGTTAATTAGTGTATATGTGCGTGCTCATATAGCTCCGTTTAGTCTCATTTGAGAACACCCCCTATCGGCAGAGTCCAGCGGCCTAACGTGGTCGTTAGCCTATGGACTTTTACCCCCAAAATCGTTAAAAATTCATTTTTTGTTTAAACGAAAAGCACACCCGCTCCGACGTACGTTATCACTAGCTCTTTCATTGGAACCCTAGCTCATATCCCATTGACTTTTGAAAGTTCACCTCCCGTAATTTTATCAAAATAGGTCGCAAGCTCGCCATTGCCTATATAACACATGTACAACAAGTCGAACTTTGGACTCAATTTACCACGCGATTGTAAGGTTATAAGTCAAGCACACGAAGGATAAGAAGCATGAATTATCATAGATCAGTTCTGATTTGTTCATTATGTCCATTTCATCCAACCCCCCACCGTAATTTTCCATTTAGTGTAGGCAAGCATTTTGCCGAGGCAAGCAAAAACATGAATATTCATGACCACCATGGACTATTCGATTATTAACAGAGGGGTGCAACTGTGCACCACATCAAACTCCCCTACTTTCAGTCAAGTATTTCATTGTATAATGTAGTTTGGTAGGTTTATTTTACTAACTGTTTAAATATCAAATATCAATGATAGTTTAAAGATATGGAAACGATTTTTGTATTTTATATTCAGCAAAGCAATCTCACATACAAAATCACTATTAAGTGTCGTCTGATCCGCCGATTGCCGTCTGCTATATACGCGAACTAGCCTATGTTTGTGCTGCCGAAAATGAGACAACCGGAGCAATATGTGTATTATTGCAAGTCTTTTACTTGTTATTATACAGGGCCCCGATTACAAGCAAATTTCTGCTTCTAAGGGGTCCTAGTCCCGCCGCTGCACTAATGTCCTTTGGCAAGACATTGATCTACATTTGCCACACTCCACCCAGGTGAAGTAAATGGGTACCTGGTAGGAATTTATTCCTTGAAACGCAGCGCGCGTAACAGCTGCACTGCTAAAGCCAGGGTAATTATGCTGCATTATTGTAGAGCGCTTAGAGACTTCTGACAAAGTAAGTGTTAGGCGCTATATAAGCACTGTAATTATTATTATTATTAATAATAACTAGATTTGTAATACTTGTTTGGAACAAGTATAGGTGGGCTGATCCAACATAAAATTGAGACAAAATGGAGGGTACATTTGAGATAGCTTTTTGTCTCAGCTACAACATACTCGAAGTGCAGCGTAAATGAAGCTAAAACGACGTAGATATTGCTAGCGAAAGACGGGAATGTAGAATCAAGTTTTGAGAAAAAGTCATGTCCCATAGAGAATACACGCAAAATGTGTGAAATTGACATGCCTCCTTCAATCGCAAAAATACGCCATGATGCCTTTGTCAAAATGAAAAATATTAGGAACTGCATTTGTAGAAAATTGTCTCAGCTAGAACCTATCAAAATTTGGAAGAAAATCGATCAATATTTACAGAGATACAATCAATTTTCCATAAATATGCTGACGTCATAATATGTAAATTGGAATCTTGAGTTCGGAGGCCATTATGATGACGTCATGAGTTAATTGAGGGTCAAATGAGACATGAAACAATATCTCCGAATCATACTCTATTAAAATATGAAAAAATTGGGGTCACCTTGCATCCTAAAGAGCTACAATGGATTTTTTATTGGCATGTTTTTGCCCATATATGCTATGTATTACAAGAGCTCGCGCGCACGGAAATTTATGTTAAACGGTCGATCAATCCGTTATTAATAGTCATAAAGGGACAAACGTGGTATCAATTTGTTTGTAAATTTATGTGGAATATTATGAAGTAAAAAAAGGCAATTCTATGTTCTGCAATAGTTTTACGCGCGTGTGCGCGATTTTTTATAAAATGCTTAGAATGGCCTTAAACGTATGCAAAATGATTTTGAGACGATTTTGAGCATTTCAAAATTTTGCGCGCGCATTGACGCGCGGACGTACGCGCACGCGCGCGTTTTTTGACCTGAATTTGACCGGACGGATATTGCCCTTGATCATAATAAATATGAATGAGAAATACCTTTTGGTTATGAAGATATGATCATGAGTTGATTTTCGTAAAATTTTACAAAATGGCGCCTAGATGACGTCATCAGTGAAGGCCAACGTTGAAAACATTATTGTGCTTTGTACATATGCCTATACATATGTGTGCCAAATTTCAAGGCATTTGATTAAGCCATTTTCAAGTTATCTTGCCAACAAAAAAGTGGTTAGAAATAAGAAAAATATATAATAAATAAATAATAAAGGCAATTCTAACGAAATTATAAGGTGGTCTGTACGTTATACAGCCCACCTGATAATAATAATAATAATAATACACAATATCAGTATTAGGTGCTTAATACGTTTGTTTCTAAGCGCACCATTGACTGACTAAAAATTACTAACCAAAACTTATAATAAGCACACAAAATATAAATCTGTTCTTTATTCAATAATGCATATTTATGTAATAATAAAAATTAAAATGAGATCAAACATAAGGTCAAACAAAATATCAAAGAAAAGATCAATCAAACAAGGAATATGGTGGTGTGTACCTCTTTCTATATTGTATATTGACATTGTAAATTGTTTTATATTGGTTGAAAACAGATTTGAATTTGAATGTCCGGCACTTCGATTTGCTTTAGAACTACGAACTATCTCGATAAATTTCCCCTCAATAATAGGTTTCAAGAAAACTGATTTAGAATAATTACCTTCTAAACTTTTTTTTAACCAGACCTTGGCACATGGCAGAATTGAAATCTCGATAATGAACTTAATGTATATTTTTCACAAAACAATCCAAACTCGGGTCCATTCTGACCTCATAATTTTCTGAATAATATAAACTTTGAGGAAATGTTTTTCATTCATTTGAGCTTTCAGCATACCATTGCACTCGTGGCTTTAAATCAATTGCTAACATTGGAGAGAAAACTAATGTATCGAATCTCTACCCTCATAAGGTAACATTTGATTAGCATTATTAGAGAGGCAATCATTGCATTGATATAATCCGTTCGTTTGGAGCCAGAAGGGCGTTAAATCATTTGTAATACTTTAATGCAACAGCATTCTGGCCCTAAACATTGGTTTCCTACAAATTGTGTGATACCGTTCACAATCAGGATGTTTTAACGATGCAATATCTTCAAGTTGGCAACCTATATTGTCTCAATTGTGATTTGTAACCGTTGGCTTACTTTTTAAAAAAAAGTCACTTTCAGTAAGATAACTGGAACACTTTATGAATCCATAGCACATTCAGTTAAGTTATTCTCTTCTCATTTATCTTCTTCATCATCATAACGCCATTGCAGTGGTGTTTTTGATGAGCTATGGATAGGCAATTTCATCGTCTTACTAATAAGCCCCAGAAGACGGGTGAATACAGGTGAATAGGTGAATCATCATTATCGCCACCTTCTTCTTCTTCATCATCACCATCATCATCGGTTGTCTCATATTCTCCTCATCCCCTTCTTCTTCATCATTACTATCATCATCGGTTGTCTCATATTCTCATCATCCCCGTCTTCTTCATCATTACCATCATTATCGGTTGTCTCATATTCTCATCATCCCCGTCTTCTTCATCATCACCATCATCATCGGTTGTCTCATATTCTCCTCATCCCCTTCTTCTTCATCATCACCATCATCATCGGTTGTCTCATATTCTCCTCATCCCCTTCTTCTTCATCATCACCATCATCATCGGTTGTCTCATATTATCCTCATCCCCGTCTTCTTCATCATCACCATCATCATCGGTTGTCTCATATTCTCCTCATCCCCTTCTTCTTCATCATCACCATCATCATCGGTTGTCTCATATTCTCCTCATCCCCTTCTTCTTCATCATCACCATCATCATCGGTTGTCTCATATTCTCCTCATCCCCTTCTTCTCATCGTTACCGCCAACACCCCTAAAAAAGAGTCAAACTGGCAGGGTAGGATGCGCTGATGCTGATGTTTGCCAAGCAGAGTGAGAGAGAGAGAGAGAGAGATAGGGTACCATTCACATGGTGGTTATGGACTGCTATTTTGAGCTTATCTTTGTCGAGGGTTCAAAAGATTGAAGTTTCCAGTCGATGATTGGAAGGGATATTCAAGAATATTATCTCTAATGAAGAAGAACCAAATAAAATTCACATGCTGCGATAGTCACGTTATGAAAATAACATCCTTAGGAAGGTGATCCCAGTCGGAGATCAAACGGTGACGATCCAGGGAAAGAAGCGCGAAAACTGTACACCACAAAAGATCCCGAGCACCAGGAAAAACACCATCATGGATGCCGCCTTACTCGCCCAGGCCGGATTGGAGACAGAACTGAAATATAACGAAAATTCAATTAGTACAATGTTATTCAAAACATTAACCGAAGCACGATTCGAAGATTAGAATATGATTGTAATCAAATTTCAAACTGAAGGTATATGATTCGAGAGCTACATTTTTCTACTGACGTATGAATCTTTGGCAATCATCATTCTAAAGCTCAAAATCTTTGTCAAAAAATCCCTTTTTCAAAGCTTTTCTCTCTCTCTCTCTCTTCCCCCCCTCTCTCTCTCTCTCTCTCTCTCTCTCGTTTATTAAAATGATGTTCATCATATCATTATACAATTACCTCAACACTATCGGAAATAATAGTCTGCTTTTAGTCAGCATGTCATCAGGTCACTAACGAAGTTCTAAAGTAAACACATTTTCCCCCTCAAGATTAGAAAGCCTTAATTAGGTAGTTTTGGTACCGGCTTGGTGCATTATGCATGTCTATTCAGACTCAATAAGCCAGTTCGTATAAGCACTTATCTGCACATGGTAGATATAGGTAATTCAGTTCAACATTTTAAAACCCACGGAGACGAACAGTGGATTAATTCATTTGTAGAAGGTCCATGATTAAATCACGTTCATGAAAGTAATGTTAACATTTTTCATTTATGCATTGACCGTACATTCAATGATACACAATCATGAAGGGGGTATTTTGTTCAAAAAGGGAGAAAAGGCTATTCCTGCAACACCTCCGTCTGTTAGGCAGCGATTTTTGTTTTGTTTAAATGCACAAAGTTGATTTCTCAATGTTTAAAGAATCTGTGGATATTTTGATGATGAGTTGTGTTTTCCACGGTCTGGTCTATTACCTCGGTCCATCCATCATAATGATAGCTTTGAGATAGCCATTAGAGAGTGAGAAGATGATGACGAGGAGGGCGTAGCCGATGTCACTGTCGATCCAAATAGGTAGAGTTCGTCGATCAGACCGATAGTTGCAGAACACAAATATAAAGAATACAAGACGGAGGACGACCAAAATCCACGTTAGGCGAGGGTATTTCTGAGGCAAAAGGAAACATGATTAGGTTTTAAGTATCATTCTATAAGAATACTTTGTTATTTTCGCTTAAGTCTTACCATTTTATTGTCATATAATTATACAGTACCTTTTACAGTACAGCTTAGTAATACACTACAATGTATTTTGTGGCATGCAACTACGTTTCCCATCGCTTTCCTTTATTTTTTTCCGTTTATTTTTCCTTCCATATTATTCTCCTCTTTCGCACTTAGTGTATTGTTCTATAGGCCTAATTAAGACGTATCCGACACAGGCCTATACTTTATAGTATTAACGCCTTTTTGCTTTGCAATCAGTGCAACTGAATTTGTCTGAAAAAAAAAATTAAGTGACAACAGATTATTTGTAGGAAAAGGCTTGGATATTCATTTTGGATGTTGTACATCTTTTAATTTATATGAAATTGATATGCTGAGTTCAATCCCAATCACCATGATATATCGACAATATTTTTGATATGGCAGGTGCGTAATGGCGTGTTAATGAAAAGTGGCCCGACAATTTTATTTTAAATTCAACTATATGCTGATCTGGGTATTTTTTCTAAGTGGATGAAAAAATGTGTTTCCTGGTGAACAGAGGAATATATCATGCAAAGCTGAATAATTTATAGAACAGTAATGCTGGATCTACAGGCTTTCATTTATTTTCATGTGTTTACGCAAACATTGTCAACTGTCAAAACAACAAAAAATACACGATAATAAACATCCATGTATAATACACGATCAGCCAGTAGTAAAACACTTACCGTCCCTCGAATCAGTAAACAGACAGGTAATAGGGCGTTTTTCTGTTATTGCCCCTAAAACTCGGAATGCAATCCTATAACCCCCTGGACTAAAGAATTGCCATACTCTCACAGCTTTCAAGAGGTGTCTAAAAACTCATCTTTTCTAATTTGTTGTAATATTCCTTTCTGTTTATAATTAATGTAATCTTCATATCATAATGTTCTCTCTTTTTTTTTTGGGGGGGGGTAATTATTTCTTGTTTATGAGCTTTGTATCTAATCCAAAGGCGCTTTATAAATGTAATATTTTTGTATTATATCAAGAAGAAGAAGAATACAAAGAAAGAGGGAAAACAATCCAAAAACTAAAAGAGAGAGAGAGAGAGAAAAAAAGGGTTTACCCATCTCAGACGAGGTATGGCCGGTACCAGACTGCCCAAGAAATCCCCAAAGTTGTAGGTGAAGAAACAGACGAGAGGGACGAAGTAGAGGTCGAGAAAGTCGGACTGGTGGTCATTTGATGAAGGAATCTCGACCAGGACCACGGGGAACAGGGACAAGGTCACGAAGAATGTCATCCATATATTGAAAAATTGCATTTTTATCTGATGAATAGACAATGGAGAAGAATTTCATGTTCATTACATTGAGATGAGTGTTATTAAGATTACTTTTAAAAGTATTCATGACTGCTGCTGCCTGGAGGATACATATCATTTAGCTGGTTATACACGTTGAATATTCTCATTGTAGTCATCATCAAAATTACTTCTCTTATCCACGAAATCGTTGCCGTTTTTAATTAAAGATGATGAAATTAAGATTACAATATTATGCTCGATTTGTAGCTCTATAGTGTACATTCTAGATCAATAATCGTAACAATTCTGCTTTTCTTTCAACTGATGAAAATGTAATGTATAATTGTTTTACGGGGGAAAATATGTTGCGGGCATACTTACATCCCAGAATATTTGGGCTAGATTGGTGCACGTTGTACAGCATTGCCTTAGAGCGCTACTGTCCATCATACCCGATGCAGCTTTGTTGATCTCATCAGCCGCTTCGTTTCCTCGGGCTATGCCGAGGTGATACTTCACCACTGACTACGGAGCGACAGACAAAATACCATTTTAGTGATGACCGTGAAATCTGATATCTATCCCTATTGGTTTTAAATGCAGATCTATAGGTATCTCAGTGGTCGTTTACATTAATGTTAAATTAATTAATTTCATTACAGGACCGATGAACTAGATCTTGATTTGTTTTGTTTGTGTTCACTATACTCAGCAAATGATTTTGAACAGAAAATAAAGATAGAGTGACTTTAAACAAAATTTTCTTCCCACAATTTTGCCCACATTTAAAAAATACATTTTACTATCCTGAAAATTCTGTTTCTTTTTTTTTCCAGTAGAAAAGGGGATGTTGCCTTCCCCCTTCCTCCGATTAACTATCATAGATACGTGAGATAAGTGCATATTCAACAAAAGCCGTTGTTAAAAAAATATAAAAATTCCAATTTATACCAAACAAAAAACATTCATTCATTCAGGCGCAAACGCATGGGGTGGTTTTTTTTTATGTGAGTAGTTTGGAGGAAAACACCCCCCACCCCTTTGTGTTTTTGTTGATTTTAGTTTATTTTTTTAATTAAAAAAAATTATGCTAACGAATGAAGTAAAAAAACGCGACCTTACCCCCCCCCCCCCCCACTAACGGAACGAAATGTCGATCGTTCAAATTTTCAAATTCCGAGACCAAAAAAAAAATCCTCTTACCCCCCCCCCCCCCCCCCCCCCCCCTATATATAAACAAATAACGTCGCTTTCGTGAAAACCAAGTATCAAAAACTGCTAGGCTAATTTCATTAGGAAATAGCTTTTCTAAAATAATATAGTGTCCTTTTCCCTAGCTCGCTTCGCTCCCTCGCAACTATTACAATGTAAAGCGATCATTCTGTTTAACAGCGAGGTGCCTGAACATACCTTATATATTTTTTAATAAAATTACTTTTTACCACTCTCGTTCGTGTACAAACATGCTCATTCTGGGCAACGAGATGCCCAAGCATAACCTCATACTCGTATATCAAGGCAGCCGAATATATGATTGATGTATCCACGCATATTCGGCGGCGAGGTGCCTGCATACATTACTATATAATATAGTGTGTTGATTGCAAAAAAATGTTTTACCATATGGCGAATTCCCATTTTTGGAGTCGCTCGCTCGCAAAGTAAAATACACAACAAATGTGTATTTACGTGTGTATATGGCACTTGAAGAAATGCCAGAATGATGCAAAATAAATCTTTATTATGATCAGAACCATGCAGTCAATCACTGTATCCTCAAATTATGATGTATCAATCTATATTTCATGATTAAACAGGTTTAACTCATCTGTCATTTTTTTAGAGTCTGATGATTGAGTGATAAAAACTACCAAAGCAATTGGAGTAGCGTCGTATAAGTAAAGACGTTTTATTGATCTAGAACTAGATAATTTATCCAATTATTTTCTTTACTTTCATCAGTGATTGGGAACCTCAGCGTCAAAATTGATTACTTTACCATTTTGTAGAGCAGGCAGTAACTGACGACGCAGACGAAAAGAACGACAACGGCTGTTGTGAAGTAGCCAACCGCCGCACTTCGATGAGTACCGGCAACTGGTATTAACAACATAGAAAAGAATAATTCATTCATTCATATATATATATATATATAAGTAATGATTTCGTCCTGACAATAGGCCTTTATATTCGGTTAATGGAATCACCAAGTATCAACAACTTCTTATTAATATTCGGAACTGTCGGTCCCGTTCAATACACCCTACCATGATGTATGACAATAACCTATTATCTTGAAGGATAACCACTGAACCAAGGAAAACGTTTGGTTTTCAAATAACCGTTGAAACTGATCTGCCGTACGCAAATGTATACACGAGATATATAACTCAACATAATTATACACTATATACATTTTTTTAAAACTTTGATTTAAACATTTTAAAATTAACGCAACAGCAATTACTTCCGACGATTCAATCTTTATGTAATTTTGATGTTTTTCTTTCTGTCACCAATTCGTTGTTGGACTCGTTGGTGTGACTGATGTATAAAGATGTGATCATAAAACCACAGTATTGATACATGACTGAAATATTCTCCAAAGTTACAGTGACCATAATTAAAGCTTAACCCATATTTTTGTACATGACACAAATCCTGCGACTCCAAATTAAGCTTGAGAATTATTTGTACGTGTTTTACTTACTTGCTATTGAAATGATCGCAGAAATGGCAACAAAGGTTCCGCCGAAGCCCTATATAAAGTAGGTAATTAAAAGGAAAATTGTAAATGAAAGGTATTTCGAATGTTACCCTTTGCCTCTCAGCATTTTGATTAACTGGTATTAGTGAGGGAAAAGTAGAGTGAATGCACCCCCAAACCGAGACGGTTTTTTTTCCTTCCCTTATTTCTCTCGTTCATGCTCTGCCTCTATCTCTCGATCTCAGTCTCAACCAAAGTTTCAATATAATTTCAATCTCAGTCTCAATTGCAGTCCCAATCTCAATCTCAGTCTCAATCTTAATCTCAATCTCAGTCTTAGTCTCAATCTCAATCTCCGTCTTAGTCCGAATATCAATCATAATCTCAATCTCAATCTCAATCTCAGTCTTAGTCCGAATCTCAATCATAATCTTAATCTCAGTCTTAGTCTCAATCTCAAATTTAATCTCAGGTTCTATCTCAGTCTCAATCTCAATCTCAATCTCAGTCTCAGTCTCAATCTCAATCTCAGTCTTAGTCTCAATCTCAATCTCAATCTCAGTCTCAGTCTCAATCTCAATCTCAATCTCAGTCTCATTCTCAATCTCAATCTCAGTCTTAGTCAGAATCTCAATCTCAATCTCAATCTCAGGTTCTATCTCAGTCTCAATCTCAATCTCAGTCTCAGGTTCTATCTCAATCTCAATCTCAGTCTCAATCTCAGTCTCAGTCAAAATATAAATACCGATCTCGATCTTGCCTTCGATCTCGATCTCAATCTCAGTCTCAAACTCAATCTTTATTTGAATTGGAATTAAATGCTTTGTATGTGAGGAAGAAGACGAGGAATAAAACTTGAAATTGGAACAATTTACCTGTCCTACGAGGTAACACTGGATGTAACTAGGAGGGAGCTTAGCAAGGAGGGTGTACATCCCTGATTGGTAAACAGCTGCTGCAGCTATATAGAGAGAGTAAAAAAAAATCAAAACACCAATCCTTTCATTCTATCCAGGGGCCGACGGCGACTAAAAATCGACTGGGGGATTTCTATAAGATACAGTCATATCAATCGGCCCTCAGATCACAAATAGTCTAGGAAGCCAACATATCGAGAAGCCCGTGGGGAAAACTCCCCAAACTTCCCTTGGCAATTAATTTTGCTCTGATTACTTCCATGTCTTCATTGTGCTTTACCAAAACAAAAGTTACAAACTTTATCATGCATACTTCTTATCTTAAAATAATTATGTCTTATGAACACAATAAAAAAAACTCACTTATTTAATTTAAAACAAATTGTGAAGCGCATTTTATATAGAAAATGCTCCAATTCGCTAATTGAATACATCACTTTCATTATTATTATTGTTACAATTATTATTAGTGTTACAATTATTATTATTATTATTACTGATATTGTTATTATTATGAAAATTACGGGATAATATTTCGTATTGTGCACGGACATGCAGAAGAAAGGCCATTTAAAAATGGGCTGACGCAGCGTATTCGTGTTGAAATAAAAATGTGATAAAAACAAATATGAAGTTTACGATAGTTCCACACAGAGATGAAATAACAAATACATCACTGTTCATAAAAGTTGACAAACATAGGCTATTAATTTCAAATTGGTTTTCACGTAACCCACCTGACATCACATTGTTATTTCATACTCTCATCTACTTAATTGCCGACTATTAACTTAAACATGCAGTAAAGATGTGTCGTTGATGTTTTCTATGACATCTCAGTATTATTATCATTACTCGTTTACTTTGTAAATAAAATGCTTTGATGAGAACAATCAAAGTATAGAATCTTCATCTCTTCTGTTTGCTACTCAATGAAATATCCTTACTTTGTGTAGACATAGTACACGTAATATTCTACGCAGTCATAAGAGAAGCCATAGATATAAATCTGCATAGCCTCCCACCTGAACGAATGTACGTTAAAAAAATACGCTCTATGCTGAGAAGAATGTGCTATTCATAGGATTTTTTTATCATGCTTATAAGTATTTCATTCTTACCATTGAATATCACTATAGTCACCATCGTGATCCCAAAAAATGTTCCAGGCCCTGCAAAATAAACAAAAAATAAACATAATAGAAAGGGCTTTTTAACGGGTAATGTTATTTCTTCATCAAGAAAAATTATTTCAAAATTATTTGTAACAGTGAGAGAGAATTTTGATAACACGCAACCAAGGCAACACAATAATTATATACAAGTAAAAATGGCTTAAATGGCGCAATGTAACAATATAATATGAAAATGTTGTTACCACATTATATTGGTATTATAATCAAAGTTAGTATAACGTTTATTATCATAATGATAATAATTATTATTATTATAATTATTACTGCTATTATCATTATTGTTATTAATATTATCATAATTACTAGTAATTTTATTGTTATATTATGTTGGTAGCTTCTGTAACATTTCACTACACTCATTCTTCATATACCGGCGCAGTCTTTCAGTAAAGGGCCAATTTTCTTGGTCACGTTTGTAGTTCTATAATTGCCGTCCAAAATATTCCACAATTTCAGATTTCTCTTAGAAGAGTCAAGTTTCAATGAAATCTTGCACGACAGGGGTGGTGTAGTTTTAATTTCTTGACATTTAGCATTTTTCAGTTTTTTTTATCATTTAGAGTCATTTAGTTCATACAGTGTATTATTATGAAATGCCTTTCATTGGGCTCTGTGTTGTTGGTGTAGATAATAGGTCAGGGTTTTTTTTTCAGTAAAGGAATTTAATCAAATCAATGGCCACTTCTCTACGGCTGGAGATGGGGGCACTGGTAGGGGAAGGAGTGAGGGTGGGGGTACTGCTCGGACACACTGATACCATGACTTACATTGTGACGTGTCGAAAATAGCCAATAATGTAGTGATGATAAAGAGAAAGAACATCACTACCAACCCAGCAAAACACCACACTTTAGATGTTCTGTAGCAAGACAGAAAAAGTGTCCGAAATAGCATTTCAATCTCCTAAATATCTTAGATCACATTTTTTGTATATATTATACACAATATCAAAATGCTAATCATACTAGGCCTATACATGACTTGTATTAGAAACTAGGTCCGACCATGGTCCAACGCAGATTACTGGCAATCACGATATACGACGAAATTGCCAGATATGTTATAGATTGACCTAAATAAACATGCGAACATAACTTTTCCTTTTCATTTATCATTTCCGAGGAATACTCAAAACGGATATGCCAACAAAGTGCGTCAATGTGGGGGCATGCTGTGTATTTGCCCCCCTCCCCACCCTTAAACACAGCCTGATTATGGTATGTTGCTAATAACACATATTTATGTGTCGCCATCTAAGTTTTGAAAATAGAAAGACAGTGATCGCCGTCCCTTTCTCATACGTTAACTTTTATTTTGACTGTCATTTCAAAAGGGCGTCAAATAGCGCATGAAATATCTTAAAGCCCTATATTTCCCTTCAAAATAGTGAAGATGAACGAATGAATAAATGAATAAATGAATAAATAACCCCCCAAAAAATCAATAAATAAATATATATATAAATATATTCATAAATACAAGAATAGATAAATAAATAAATGATTCAATATGTGTATAAATTTACTGAAAAAAATTAAATTGTTAGCCAAAATATGAACAAATGAAACACAGATAAAGTTGAATCTCCATCTCGAATTACTCGGTAAAATTGTAAACAAATACAATGATTGTATTTACCTTGCAGGAAAGAAGAGTGAGAGAAATAGAAAGAAGACGTACGGAGTGAAGTTGCCATAAGCGACATACAGGGTAAATTTATCCTTGTATTCCATGTTGTCACTCACGTTAGCAAATTTGTGATCTGTAAAATACTAAGATAACAAACAAGTAATGTGATTGCATATTAAAAATATTTAAAAAAAACTTAATGGCAACGATGAAGTAGCCCCTTTTCCCTCACCCCCTCCCATCTCCCCTCAAAATTATCATTGCGGAACTAGAGCCTACAGAGAGAGAGAGAGAGAGAGGGGGCGGGGGCTTAGAACACTGTAAAAAAGTAATAGTCGAAATAACTCAATGAAATTGAGGAAAAGAATTGCCTTATTTTTATTAAGTAAATATTACCTACGGCATGTTAAGTAGAATTTACTTATTTTGCTGAATAAATTTTTACTCAGTTAAATCGAGTTACAGTAAAAGTAAATAATTTAAGTATTGTAATCATTTTAGATAATTAAAAAAAAAGCTATGATAGGATTACATATTGCACGATTTGGTACCCATCTAATCTAACAAGCAACTTCCACTAATCAATCACTACTTCTATTTAAGAGTGAACCGTATATTTATATCTACCACCATCACAAACTATTACATACGCTTCAATTCGACACATATTGAAAGGCTCCAAATTTTATATATATATATACTTGATCGTAGCATCTTAAAAGGAAAATTGGTTGACAATTTCCTGAAATATCAAGTTTTTATTTGTTTTGAACTGGGTAACAATTAAAATTGTCTTGTCTTTGCTTAGCCATGTTAAATGAATTAATAAATGTTTTAAAGTCCTTAAATTTTCATTCAACCACAAAAAAGAATTGTTTTATTTAAAAAAGAGTTTAATTTGGTCTTAATGAATATTCATAAATTATGTAAATATTTCTATTACGCACTGTATCGGTCCTTACTTTAAAAAGATAAGAATAATCAACATAAATTGTTTGAGTAATACGTATAATTTCTGATTTTGAGTTAAAATTACTAAATTAATACAAGCTGAAATTACTTAAAGTTCTTATGTATTTGATTTTACTTAAATATTCCACGTATGTTCTACTAAATTGAAAGTTTGAGTTAGCAAGACTTAAATTTAGTGCGTAAGTGGCAAAACTAATGTTTTCAAGTAAATTCTACATGGAAAAAATACGTAAAAATTACCAATGAACAAATTATTTTTTACAATGAAGAAAGGAAACATACGCACAGAAAAATAAATGAACTCCGCCACTCCCAGCCAATCATCTTTTATCAAATTACAGAACTATGTGATTTACATCTTCACCCCAAGAAATATAGTTTATTGCGCATTTTACAATACAAAATGTTCAAAGTAGCACAGCAAATGATCGTTATACTTTCTCTCCTAATTTTGTGAATGGGCAAACTTTGATTTATTCTAACATCCAGGGTGCAAAGTCCCTTTGCACTCTTTAGATACGCCACTGTAAATGAGCAACAAATGAAATTTATCAGCCGTCAAATATTTTTAAAAGTCCTGCAACCTTATGCAAATTAGACTAAAGGATATACGATGGCTTTCGAATGAGGTATACTAGAATCGATACCCCAACAAAATGATTTAAGATTGAGGTTGATATATTTACACGTTCAGCTGTGATGAAACTATTCCATGGGTACAGAGTTCCGATTCCTTGGATAAGGAATATCATTGCCACAATCCCAAACCTAAGTAACATAATAAAGAAAAGGCTATAAATACAATTCATTTATGATAACAGAGCATGCAAGATGAGGGATATCATGATGTGAGTTTAGTCACTGTCATACTTTCTACATTCCCAAAAGACCTCTCCCCCCCTCTTTCTCTTTCTTTCTCTTCTCTCTCTCTCTCTCTCTCTCTCTCTCTCTCTCAATCCCCTCCCTCCTCCTCTCTTTCTCTCTCTCTTTCTCTCTCTTTCTCTCTCTTTCTTTCTCTCTCTCCCTCCTCCTCTCCTTTTGTTTGGTCTCTCTCCCACTCCATTTCATTTTCATTACTATATTATCATACTATATCATTATCATTATTATCATCATCATCATCATTATTTTTTTCTTATTCGTATTCGTATGCGTATAATTATAATTATTATTATTATTGTTATCATTAATATCATTATTATTTTCAATTATCATTCTTATTTTCATTCTTATTCTTATTATCAATATAAATATTATTATTATTATTATTGTTATTATTATCTCAATTATTATTATAAATATTACCCATCTTCCCCTCCCACTTTTTATATCCATGCTATTTAATGATATTCATTTCTCATTTTGAGACGGATCTTATAGAAACTGCTTTTACCTGTCTTTCGGAACCATCCTGTATTCTGGCTCTCCATTTGGTGTCTCTCTGAATGTCCTCGGATAATCTCCTTCATTCACGCGGGCCATCATCAAAGATTCGCTAGCATCTCCTCCTGCCATAGTAAACTATACTGTTCTCCTTTAACCACGACTGGATGTTTAACACTGCATAAGCAAGAGCAATTTAAACGCAAACATTACTTTAGTCTGCAGAAAATATTTGTTGTCCACTCCAAAAATAATTTGTTTTTAATAGATGCAGAAAAACAAAAGAAACAGAGCAAAAACAATTGATTAAAATCAAATAACTAATAAGGAAGTTATGAACTTTTTTTAAAGTATGAAAAACTATGGAACTTAGAAAACCACAACACAAATTGCCTATTGGTTATCAGTTTATTACGTCATTGCCTCACTATTTATCATTGCTTTATACATTTTCATCCCATTCATTTCCCTTGTTATCCCCAAAAACTTGATTTCCCCATGCCTTTGCCCAGTTTATATGACTTGTATTATATTGCGTGCATGACATTTCACAAAATCCTTTATGAACTTTGAAGGATTTATACTACTTTCTGAATATTTTATATTCATAATTATTGATTTTTATATAAATAGTTTATTCAAACTCACATTGTTCGTGATTTAACTAGAATTTTTGTCTCTATATTAGTGCATCCACACAAAAACATATTACTATCAATCTAACTTGGATGCTGGTGTGAAGAAATAAGATTCTTAGGGAGAAAATAGGAAATTTATATTATCAATATAAAGAAAATAATTAGTGGATAGTGAGGACATGACGTCACAGACTCATGCGTGAGTTGCCAATTTGTCTTGTGATTTTCAAAGTTTTTCATGTCATTAAAAATTAATAACTTTCTTATTATTTATCCGATTTTGCTCAAACTTTTTTTTTTATTGGTTTGTCTGATTTTTCTGCTTCTATTAAAAGTACGTTATTTTTGGAGTGGACTTGGCCTTTAATGAATTACTATGAATGTGCTATTATACGAACAAATTGGTTTTTGTAACTTCCTTAAAACTTCTTTTGTATTTTCTTCTGTTTTGTGATCATATAATGTATATTTGTCATTGAACACTTCTGTACACTTCTTTGTGATGTATAATTCTGCTGTTTATCTTTGAACCAATGGAAAAAGAATTGCTATTTTACAACATTATGAAAAAATAAATTCAACTTTAAGGTTATCATCATTCGAAATCAAATTAATAACATAGGCCTTTAGTATTTGCAAGCACTAAACTTGACTATAAAAAACACTGTTTTATGCAGGCGCGTACGCAGGATTTTTTCAAGGGGGGGGGGGGTTTAACATTTATAAATTATAAATCGGGGGGGGGGGTAAGAGCACACTTTTTTTTTTTTTTTGTTGTATCGAAATTTGAAAATTTAATATTTTGCTCCGTTGGGGGGGGTATGGTCATCTTTTTGAGGTCAGCCATGGGAATTTTTTTTTTTTTTTTTTTATATAATAAAAAAAAAAAAAAAAATCCAAAAGGGGGGGGTTTAAGGTAATTTAGGGGGGGGGGGGTTTACACAAAAAAATTACCAAAGGGGGGGGGGTTAACCCTCCAAACCCTCCCCCTGTGTACGCGCCTGGTTTTATGAATGTAACTTTATAAATATAGAAGTAATTACTTGTATTTAACTATTACTATCAAAATTATCACCACTATCATTATTGCTTTAACTATCAATTTTGAGAGCGTACCATTATAAGCAACAAATTTGCCACGAAGTGGTATTTTACGCCTTAAGTAAGAATATTCATTTTCACTAAACAATAATCAATTAGATTATAAATAGAGGAAACGCTAGTTTTGGCAGGTAAATTTTTACTTTTTATATTCATTTTTGTTAAATTAAATCTCTAATACCATATTATGCTTGAGATAATCTTTTGATCTTTATTATATGCCTATTATTCTAATCCTATTTATCATCAATTTCTTAAATGAAAAGAATAATCGATGTCTTTTCCCCCACGATAATTATATGATCGATACTGATGTTTTAACGATGTTAAAACTATATGAGTATGGTTAAAAAAAATAATGAGAATATATAGCCACATTGATCGTAACAGGGATATTTACGAGCAAGAAATTAAACGAGTCAGTTTCTGTTTACAGGTTTAGTACTCAATATGAAATCTAATCGTGATTTTTCTTTTTAATAATCTATTGTAAAAGGTGCAATCACATAAAAGCTTAATCTTTGAAGAGCATTCTTGAAAAAAATATCTCCATATATTCCCTTTTCCTCCTTCTTTCCTCTCGCTCTCACCCCCCCCCCCCCCACCCCTCCCAACCCGTAGCTACGCAAATGATTACAAATATTTGCGGAACGAAAATAATAATGTTGATACAAAAATTGATTCTAAGGCGGTAACCAATAAACCCTACGTGTATATAGCTAAGATGGTTGGGCCTATACGCCAAAGGTCATATGATCGAAGAGGGGTACATGGTTTGCTACAATAAAATGGGTAAAGAAAAGGGTTACGTGCAAGGCTGCATGGTTTGAACAATCATTAGCGGTTCTAGAGGGGTTGTGGAGCTCAAGCCCACCCCAAAAAACAAAACGGAAACGAAAACAAAACAAAACAAACGCAAGGCATATGCATAAAATGAATGCGAAAACTCCCAAGCCCCCCCCCCCCCCCCCCCCCCCCCCCCCCCCCCCCCACCAACGAAAAGAAATACTCTTCTAGAACTGCTCCTGTAAACGAAGCCTTAAAAATGTTATTTTTCAGCATGCTATCTGGCTATACACATGAGTAATTGTAATAATACAGGCCTGTCCATTACGAATCAACAATGATGACGAATGCGTTAAATAGCGGCACGAAAGTCTGCTGCAGTTTACTGTTGATGTTAATAATCATAATCGTGGAACCAAAGTCAAATTGAACTTACCTCATAAAGTCCGTCTCTGATGGTTGATGTACATAGTAAGCAAGCAGACAAGACCGCGCTCCCAAATCGAGATTGTGATCTTCAGAGCTCCGGTGAGTCAAAAAATCGTGGTCAATATGCACAGTCATGAGATGAGAACTGGTGACGTACCAAGCCCCCCCCCCCCCTCCCCACCTGCCCCTCCCCCTCCCTCAAACCTGATCTCTGATGAAACATCTTTGGAGGTATTCGGTATATGTGCGATATGATAGCCGAGGCCGCCAGCTCTGACATTTTGAAGTATAGGGGATGCATGTCAAGGAATCTCATTGGCGGTTTCGGCATTTATTTTGACAAGAGGTATCTCTGGATAATAATGCTGAAGTGAGGTCTGAATAAACGCCCTTGTGAATGTCATGAACGGGAGGACATAAATCAAGGAGATTGTACATGGTTTGTATATGGTTTGAATAAGCAAATCAGGGGGGAGAATTTTGACACTAACCTTTCATGAATTCGACAATAATTATTGGTCTTTCTACTCCCAAATGTCGACAACACCTACAACTTTACATCCCATCACTACTAGTAGTAGTAGTAGTAGTAGTAGTAGTAGTAGTAGTAGTATTTGTAGTAGTAGTAGTAGTAGTAGTAGTAGTAGTAGTAGTAGTAGTAGTAGTAGTATAAGGTGTGTGACAACCCATCCAGAAAATTAATGTTTTGTAATGTCCGTTCGTGCTACTTCTTATACTGACAAAGTCTGTTACATGGGCTAGATGGGTTTCAAACGACCCGACATTCGGGTCAGCTTTAATGGCTCTGGGGGCTTATACACGACAGCTATGATCAGGATGATTAATTTTGTTTTATTCAAATTAGACTGAGATCGTGATTTTGAGGGGTCGTGAAATTAGGTGACTGTTATGACAGGCTCATGACCGGCCTTTACCATGTACAAGGCATTCATAGGCCTACCAGTTACAACAGATACCATAATCCATAACATAACCACGATGTGTCATGTAAAGATCAATGCTATATTGTATCCCTAACAAGAAACATTAGACTTGATATCAGGATTCACCTTAAGTTCAAAGGTATATAGCCCTTCTGCTTTAAGGTTATGACAAAATATCCATCATGAAAAAAAGGCAATGTCCAATATTAAATTGTGTCAGTCCCTTGGGCCGTCTTGCGGGTCTTCTGAACTTTCTTTAAAAATTATGTGTATGTATTTTTTGTTTAGTCTAGTGAGCTGTTAGTTTACCGGGATGACCCCTATTAACCCCGAACAATGAATATATATATATATATATACATTTTTTAAAAAAAATACATTTGCAGATCATTTGGCTAATGGCATTTCCACCTACTGCGTCTAAAAACATGCCTCAGAAAACTGTAAATATAAAAAAATAATTACACACTGCTTAACAAGCATTTTTTTCTTCTTCATAGTGCACATTATGCATTTGCTTTTCGTTCTTTAAAAAAAAAATAATCCTTACAAAACGTGAAGTTATGTTTGTAATTGTAATATATCCAAGAACTTCGCTAGGCATTATTGTTTTCTGGTGCATGCCATCCTGAATGATTTGGCAGTGATTCAAGATTTTCCTCAACCCGCCCTAGTCTCCTTTTCAAGGAGACTGACTTTCCGTCTTGACTTGTTATCCGATCCCTGTCCTACAACGGAACTAGATAGATCTCAACAGCTGGTGAGCCAATCGTGATGCCCTGCATTAGGTTATGCACAATTGAAAGGTTAGAATGGCAACTTCAAGTTGGAAGTTATTGAGGCATTGCGCATTTCCCCCTGGCGATCCCTCCCTCCATTAAAAATGAGCTTTACCGTCCTAGTACTCTACAACTTTTGGTAAAAGTTGTTAAAAAAAACACTCGCCTACTGCGATCGAGGGACGAACATCGAGACGGACGATGGAGCGTATTTAAAAGTGTGTGTGTGTGTGGGGGGGGGGGGGGTCACCAACAAAATAAGGGTAACTTCTGGAGAGAAAAAATGTGCACCTCAAAGTGAAATCTCAAAGCAAAAATATACAATTTTTAGACATTGTTATATACCCCTATATTCCATTATGTTGGATCATACTTCACAGTTTGGTGTTATGTTCTGAATATGCATTTGTGAGCTAGTGAAGTGAGCGAGCAAAATGTTAAGATTTGTGTGGTCGCAATGCGAAAAATTACATCTTATAAAGAGGAAAAGTAATACTGATGTGGTTTTAAGCACAGTCTAATCATGAAAGACTGAAAAGACCTTTAATGAAAAACATAATTACATAAAATCGAAGTGAGAGGGAGCGTAGCGAGCGAGCTCAAGTTAGGGTGAAAAATAAAGAAAAAGTTGCTCTTAATCGCTTTAGATTAGGAGCATATTTTATGGTGAAAGGAAAAGGGGCACTTATCCTAAGGGAAAAGGATATTTATTAAAAAGATTAGAGCACTTGTCAAAGTACTTGAAAGGGGAAATTATCAGAGGTGAAGACTGGGCACTTCTCGCACCTGATAAGGGGCACTCATCAGAGGAGAAATAGGCACTTATTACAAAGGAATAGGCACTATTTTTGAATAAGCACTATTTGAAAAGGATAAGGGGCACGTGTAAAAATAAAAGGGTCACCTATCAGAGCTGAAAATGGGCACTTATTACAAATTTAAAGAGGGTACCTCTCAATTTTTGAATAAGGGCACTCATCAGAAATGAAAAGGGGCATACAAAAGAAAAGAGGCACATGTCAAAATATTAGGGGCACCTCTCAGATTTTAAAAGCGGCCATTAATCCAACGTGGAAAAGGCTTCTTGGACCTTTACATGGGTATTAAGCTGAAATGAATAGGGGCACTTCTGAGAATGGAAAGGGGCAATTTTAACAGATTTTAATAGAGGCATTATTGATGAGAAGGTAAAGAGGATCTTATTAAGAATAAAAGAGGCATTTATCAGAGATGAAAAGGGACACTCATCAGAGATGAAAAGGGGCACTTATGCGAAGAGGAATGGGCACTTATTACAAAGGAAAAGGGCACTTGTTAAAGTAAAAGGGGCACCACTTACATTTGAATAGTGGCACTTATCAATTGCACTTATAAGATTGTAAAACGGGCACCTATATAATACAAATAATAAGGGGTACTTATCTGAATTTAAAGGTGCACTTTTCCTATGTAAAAAGGGGCAATTTAGGAGTACATTAAAAAGGTGTGCCCCCTGCCCCCCGGGTCCGCCACTTCTGCATCGACAAACCTCACCCACTCGATACAATATATGAAAAACGATGGAGCGAACCGACAGCGGCGAGGCGTCAGCGGCGAGTAAGCTGAACGACCAAGCAAGGATGGGTCTTGGAGGGGGTCAGAACCCCCTCCCTGAGTAGGAAGCATTTGCAATTTTAGAACTACTTAGGCGAATTTTAAGGCACTTCCTATACGGCGTAAAATTGCTTTCTCCTACCTCCTCCAAGAGTAGCGATCTTTTGCAATTTGAGAACCACATTTGACGCATTAATGTCCACCGGCACTTCCTGGAAAAAACCGAGGTCTTCTGATTGGTTAGAAGTTAGAGAAAAGTGATCTGTCATGTCGTTCAAACCTTTCTTTTCCTTTTTTCCCTTTCCTTTCCCTTTCCTTTCCCTTTCCCTCTCATTTACACCTCCCCCTTTTCTCATTTTCCCCGACAGCAGTGCAATTCTACCGACAGAATCCTGACAATATCCCGACCCTCCCCCCCCCCCCCCTTTGGCGACGCCCCTGTTTGTTATTCCAGTATTCTTTTAAAAGAAATGTCTCGTGCTCTCACACCTCTCTTCTATCGTTGTTTAATTCTCTTTCCCCCTTTTTTCCTCTTTTTTGTTGTTGTCTTTTTGTGCTTTTGGGGGGGGGCGGAGGGGCTATACGCCTGGCAAGAGGGACCCCATATTATGCACACTGCAAAATTGCATGCCTCCTCCCTTTTCCCGGTAAAAAAAAACACTTTCTTATAATATCATCCCCCTTTCTTCCTTTTCCGCCTTTTACTCCTCTTCCCTTTTCTTTATTTTCCCTTTTTCTTTTTCCCCCTTTCCCCTCCCCCCCCCCCCCCCTCCCCCCTTTTTTTTTTTACTTCAAACTGAAGCTATCAGTAAAAAAAATATGCAAATCTCTCGTATGGTTTCAACGAACTCAAACCAAGATTTCGATGTATGGTTTATGGTATTACGCGCATGCACGATACCATAAACCTTACAAGTTTGTATAATGTTATACTGATAGCTTCAGTTTGAGGTGCACAGCTACAGCGTAGAGCTTCTACTATCTAGTGACGGTACTGAGCGACGATGTCGACATCGAAGCCCTAAACGGAGGCTTACCGATATCGGATGTGATCCAAATTCAGGTGAAAATGCGATATATGATTGTGATAAAAATTAGTAAAAAATTGGGCTAAAATTCCTTTGCTAAGAATGGATATGAAATTGCTAATAAAAATTGATACGAAAGTACACTAGATTAGACTAGCCTAGGTCACACATAGGTGCATTACTATCCTGGCTGTGTATTAAAAGCTGTGCTTTTGATTCTCAACATTTCAAACACCACTGTACAAAACTCAACTGATATCATTCAAAATCGTTGCTTTAGTGACAATTGATGACTCCTAAGTAGCAGTAAAATACAATTTTTTCAACTTACTGATGTTAAAAAGAATAATTTAAAAATTGAAATTGTAGGTCTAGTGTCAAATTTGCCGATCAACTCAATCGGTACTGTATGCAGTCTATGCAATAGTGTGTGGTGTGTGTATAAATACCTGCCTCTCAGCAAGTATGCAGTGTTAGAGGTCAATACGCATTAGCATTGACTCTATGCTTTGCTGGAGTGGCTTAAGTCTAGGTGCCATAGACTATTTATTATTGTTTACAAATTGTAAACAATAACAATGTAGATTCTAGTCCCTATCTCATTTATATGTCATTTATTTGTTTTAAAAGTTTATAGGGCCTAGATCTAGATCTAAATCTAGATCTAAATCTAGATCTAGACTAGTCTAGTATTAGTAGGGAGGCCAATGCCCAAATCTAACTTTTTAATAACAAATTTGTTTAAAATAAAACAAAGGTTAAAAGAAAGCATTTTTTTTCACTAAGACAGCTCGCCCATCTGCCGACTCCAGAAGTTCCATAAAATAGGAGATATCCAGCTCTTTTCTATGCTATTCCTTCTACGCCTGGCCGTACTAAGAGCCTTGAAACAATCAATTTCAATTCAATTTCAATTCAGAACTTTATTTCAGACTCAACTACACAAGGCAGAGGTCCATAAAACATATGTTACATAGATATATAGGGAGTATAAACATGATGAGTATAATAACAACAAATCTTACAAAGAGTATAACTAAACTACTAGGCCTACGTACAAACAATCTAAACTCTAAGAGTAACATGTAACCTGCAAGGTTGATAACAGCATAACAAACTAACTCTAAGCTGTACCTGTAACTGTAAAATTAAAATAAGTACGTATTACAATCAATAACAATCTATTAAAGTTGTATCTCGTAACAATCTGTCTCTGTTCAACTAACCAAAACGATAAACTAATAATAAATAACTATTATAAAAAAACAAAGAAACAAGGATACTGGAATCCTTGGTAACAGGAACATAATGATCAATCGCCATGTGTCAGTAGGCTATTCAGCCAAAATCTCCAGAGGCCCGATGTGTATCTAAGACAACTATACGAGGGGTTCACTAACATCTTTAAAATACCATTCTCAGACACATCCACTCTCTGGATGAACTTATACATAAGATTTCGTAATACAGCCGAACAGGCTGGAACATTCCCTACATTCAACTCAGCAAACATTTGACTAGCACTAAAGTATCTAGGTACCCTAAGAAGCATTCTCATGGCATCATTATAGGCAACAGTAAGCCTGTACAAACTGCTCTTGTTAAAAGTACACCACAGATGCGCAGTGTATAGAGGTGTACAGTATGCCCTAAATAAAGCCACCTTCACATCCGGAGAACACATATGAAATTTCCTAACAAGCATATTACCTTGAGCATATAATTTACGACACTGTCGACTAATATCTTTATCATCACTGAAATCCTCAGTAAAGAAATGACCAAGATACATGGCCTCTGTACAGACATTGAGTTTAGCTCCACACAAATAAAAATCCGGGAATACCAATCTACGGTGTTCCTTACATCTAATTATCATAACATGACTCTTTTTTGCATTATATTTGACATCATTATCATATCCATAATGAGAACAAATCTTGAGCAAACTCTGCAACCCAGCAGTTGACGGGCTAATAATAACGAGATCATCTGTATACATTAAATGATTGACTACCATACCACCAACTACACAGCCTTTTTTACAAGCATTCAAATTGTCAGATAGACCATCCATGTACAGGTTAAAGAGAAAGGGAGAAAGAGTACCACCTTGTCTAACACCATTACTGACATGGAATGGTTCAGAGACACTACTTCCCCATCTAGCCATCATTGTTTGATGGGCATACCAAAACACGAGTATCCTAATCAGGTACTTAGGAATACCTCTATCAGCCATTTTCGTAAACAGCCTATCATGATTTATCCGATCAAAAGCTTTAGAAGCATCAAGAAAACAAAGAAACAAGGAAGAATTTTTGCTACGATAACTTGCAATGATTTCCTTCAGAGCAAATATACACATGTCAGTGCCATGTTTGGCTTTAAAACCGAACTGGTTATCTTTAGTAAGAATATACATCTCTAACCTACCAAGCAATATCTTTTCCAGCACTTTGGACAGGACACTTGCCAATGCTATAGGTCTATAGTTGTCCTTACTAGTAATGCGACCAGCTTTATTTTTAATGACTGGCACCAAAACAACGGAAATCATACTATCTGGTAAGATACCATGAATCAAAAAGCCCGAAATGCACATTGCAAGCAACGGCATGAGTTTCGGGCTTGCAAGCTTTAGATGTTCAGCTGTAATAGTATCAAGACCACATGACTTATTGTCATCTAATTTTCTGATAGCTTCTTTAACCTCCTCTGGAGAGATAACCATATTTACATCAAAGTCAACATTGGTAACATCCTGCACCGTACTCTGTACACAATTAAACAAATCCTTGTAATGATTACACCACAATTCACTTATTTTTTCATCACCAGAGATACCTTCAATATTAGTTGGAAGAGGCGCTTTACTATTATTAACACCTTTAATTTCTTTCCAAAACTCATAATAACTTTTACCCTGCAATTTACGAGCAACAGAGTCCGCCCGCATAACATTCTCATTATTCTTTATAAAACGGAGAGCATACTTGAATCGTGCATTGGCCCTCTTCTTTAGTTCAAATAACCGTCCCTGTCTGTTTTTGCCAGCTTCAACCCAAAGTAGGTGAGCCTCTCGGTCCCAAAAATTACGTTGAGAATTAGACAGGACCGAGGGAATAGGCGTGTCATCATGGTCATTGCCCGGACAACAAGTTCAAAACTTCGCGCGAAAGTACATTCATCATCACCGGCTAGCCTTGAATTAGTCGCACACACCAACACAGTACTACAGGCCGGCCAGGTACGGTAATTGCATGCAAGCCGCAATCGAGCCATGCTAGCATGCCATGGCATGGAGGGTCAAAACATAATGAGAGAAAGCTCGAAAGCCACTCATTGTAAATTAAGAAAGTGATTGAAATAAATAAATAGGCCTACCTTAGTTTTGAGATGTATTCCAATTACTATTTCCTCATGAGTAAAGATCAATCTGACACTGCATTATCAACGATCGATAAATCCAACTTGCATGCAGCGAACACAGTTAGTGACCATAAACTAAGCTTACATTCCTAATCGTAAATATCGTAAATAAAGTGGGGGTGATGTGGATGTTTTAGAGGGTGGATATCAAGAGAAACAACAGAGTTGTCCGTATGCATGTGATTAGTCACAATTAACTCTCAAAACCTTGCAACTTTCACATCCATTAAGTTGTAAACATCTGTTTATCCCATATTTTTACAACTTGATGCTTGGGAGGACTTAATTTCTTATGTTTTTCTTTGTTCTATGATTTTCCAGGCTACCAATATCAACTTCTGGCACACAGTGAGCTTTTCATTTAACACGATTTCAGGTGTGTGAAATCGTGCGTCGAAGACAGTGCAAAGATGGCAACACAAGAAACCTGTACTATTAGGACTTGCATCACAAAGCCCCCGAGCATATTCATGCATATAACATTATTATTTTCCTCTCTCATTATATGTTTATTCCTTTTTGGTCTTGGCTCTGCTGGGAATGTGAGCCCAAGAGCTGAACTCTATGTGCCTAACTACAAGTACTATCATAATGTATCCTCCATCGGGACATTCATTACCGACCTGGTCGTCAAACATCCAACCTACTTTCGATTAGATTTAAACTTCAAGTCCCGCTCCAACATTCCTCAGTACGTCTTGCACATGACCAATTTTTCAAGCTCAAGGATATCGTATGGAAGCCACGGTGTGTCAAATGTCAAGCCCCGCCTCCTCCTCTCGTTCGGGGAACATGCTAGAGAGTTCTTCCCAGTTGAAAGTATGATACATCTTCTGAAAAGAATCACAAGAGGGCTGTATGCTCCACTCAATAGCCCGGAGGACCAGTACACCAAACATGTTCTTTCTCAGCTGGATATTTACATCATTGTTATGGCTAATCCAGATGGAAGACATCTCATTGAAAAGACGGGTAACTACTGCTGGAGGGGGACTAGCACTGGGGTGGACTTGGACAGGAACTTTCCTTGGAATTTTGGAGGTCGTGGAAGCTCAGGGGATCCTGGTGATGAGGAGTTTAGAGGGCCATTTCCACATTCAGGTACATACATGAAGCGTAATCCTATTTGATTAATGTTATACCATAGTCACACCTCCAGAGTCCAGACTGACTCCAGACCAACCAGTTCTTTGCCATTTAGGGTTATGTACATGTAATTTTGTGTTTGGTCTGTTTCTGGTCCGGTTTGGGTTTCGTTCATGTGTTTTTCATTGGTAGTATTGAGAATGCATTTTAAAAGCAAGGACAAGGCCGTCTAACATTCAAATCAGTTTGGTGCAGAATAATTGTACAGGCACTGCAAGTAAAAATCCCTTCAAATTGAAATAGTCAAAATTTGTCTGCTGTTGACAATGAGTTTCATTAAAAGATTATTGTATGTTATTAAATCATTTCCTCAATCACGATGTGTTGATTAATTCTGTTATTGTGAATTTGCTATGGTTTCATTTCATCAGGTACATTAGAGCCTTGTTCAGATATAATGTGGCAAAACCGCAATGTTTTTTAATGACATAAAGTGTACTACGGTACACTACACATTGCTGTTTCTTATAGCAGTGAATATGCGCAAGACCTGTTTTGTGCATAGTAGGAATTCATTTTCACATAAAGAAAACCTTGTGGCTTTTTGTAGCGGCTTACCGTGTCATATCTTTAGAGCCTTAAATTCTTGCTGTTGTTGTCGATATAGTTTTTATGGCGCGTGTCATTCAGATTTGAATATTAAGAATTCAATTGTCACAAGTTTGGAACAACTCTTATACACCTTAATGCAGTGAGGCAAAGTGGTCTTGTGGATAAGACTGATCGCTTCACAATGCAATGTACTGATTCCCAGCTTCTCCTTTATACCCCATGTTATTAAATTTTATTCTCCTTTTTCTCTTTTTAAAGGAAAATGCACTCACATTATTATTTTCCGGGGTAAGAATTCATTTGTCTCCCTGTCACCTTTAAAATCGACACTTTTACAACTTCACTGAAGTTGAATGAAAGTAATATTAAATGCACTTGTAGTGATTGTTAATACTTTAGGTTTGATGAATAACATAATGATAATATTTTCCATTCTATCATCTACTCAGAACCTGAAGGCAGAGTCTACTTGGAGCTGTCAAACACACATCACTTTGATGCCTTCATCTCATTCCACTCTGGAATCAAACAAATCTACATTCCATTTGCTGGTATGTTTTTTTGATTGTTGTGAAAATGTAGATGTAGATAGGGTCAGGCTAACCCCATGGGTGCGTCACTCTCCACATGACTAGCTACGCATCCGCGTCCTGAAAAAGTATTGAAAGGGTGTCTTTTTCAGTACACGGCGTTGTCGCCGTTTTTCTCAAAAAGGGGTGTTTTTCAAGCATTGATCGCACAAAAGCAAAACAAGGGCACCTTTTCATTTCAGGTTTACAGGTCTGGCGTCATCAACGTTTTCCTATAAAAGGGTGTGTTTTTCAAGCACTGATCGAACAAAAACCTAAAAAAGGGTACCTTTTCAGGTTTACAGGTTTCAGAAAAGGTGCGATACGCCATTAGGGTCCATTTCAGAGGTTGATGGACACGGGTGGGTAGCACTTTTGTATGAGAGTGACCCCCCTAGGAGGCTAACTTGGCACTAGGCTCAACTTAGCCTTGCACTGCTAGGGACCCTCAAGCAGAAATGCCTGCAAATTTCATGGGTTGTTTGTGTAGAATATATCCCCTTAACATAGATAAAACTGAAAGACACTGTAAAGCACAAGGAAATCTACAATCAAACCTGTCTTAGTCGCCACCTCTTATAAAGGCCACCTTTCAGTAGTGGCCAAGTATTTTGTCTCCCTCAAGAAAAAAACGGTGTTGTAGAACCTGTGTCAAATGGCCACCTGTCTACATTGGCCACTTTTTTTGTTTCCCTTTGGTTAGCTTCAATAGACAGGTTTGATTGTATCATCTTCAGCTTTTATAAATATGAGATTTTATAGTTCCACCATCTTTTATTTGTTGGATAAACCCTCCAACACCTTATTCCTTGTTTTGTCTTCCAATATTGCATTTCTCTCCTTTTGTTTCTTTATCACAGATTCTGCCTCTAGAAAGGCCAAAATAGTCCCAGTGAATAGTATTGTCCAGCTTGCTTTAGCTGAAGCAATGTCTAAGGCAGGAGGCTCTTCATTTAAATATGGAATAGGCTATAACCTCTGTGAATACCCTGCTGATGGCACCATATATGATTATATGGCTGGTGTCAAAAAGGTAAGCTATTATCTGTAATATGCCTAGTGTACAGGAGGGATTAGACCTCCCTTCAAGGTCGGTCACTGGACAGGTGGTTATCTCATCAAATCAGCTCTCAGTTAACATAAGAAAACGAGGATCATGGGGGACCAATGGTCACCGATTAGGCATTGTGTTTTATATAGAGGGCGCAAGTAGCTACATGTAGTGCAGTGGGCCTTTGAAGCTAAACTTTAGAACGGGTCTTCCAATTATATTTGGAAGAAAACTGCAAGGGAACAAAAACAGTCTGTAAGGTCTTTGAATGATCAAAATGAAACAAATTGACTCAATCTTGCTAAAAATAAAATATGCACACACAAAAATATGTACATGTTTATACATACGCATTTATACACATTTTTGTGTGTGCGCATTTGAATATATATATATATACATATGTATATTGTATAGGACCACACACATGTGGCATGAAAGTTTGGTCCAATCTTTTCAGCTACATCTATTCCCTGTTATACTTTTATTATAAAGGCATTTGAAGAGCAATCCTGCTCTGGGGATATTTCTACTTTAATATTCTTCCAAACTGACATCAATAGAATGAGAATGCTCACAAATTATTTGTCATCTTTGCCAGAACTCGGCCTTTTCTTTGAAGACTGAAAACATTCACTGTTATGTACAATTATGCCCATTGAAGAAGTCAGTAATGCTGCTATATTATACATAAAGGCGTTGCTGAGCACTAGGTTGTTAAATGCAGTATGTCAGTTGTCTCATACTTTTTATTGCCAAAATCATTAGAGATGTAATTGATCCATGCTATTGTATTACTTTTTTTTATAATAGTGAAAATCTTTAAATATGAGTGAAGGAAAACAGGGTCTAGATGGAGGTTAAAGCATCAAAGGCAGTGTTTTTAAAAGGCTGCAATACCCTGAATGTTATTTGTTGAGATACGATACAGTAAGATTTCAGACGCAGTGTGTATGGTCATGGAAAACTGGTAAAATACATATCAGGAGTTTTGAGCAAGACTTTGGTGTAATGATATTCTGATTTGTTTCTACTGTAAGTGTTTAAATGTACATTATGCTATTGTGATGTAGTAATACAATATTGCATAATCCCCAGAATCAGAAACTCGCTATTTTTTTTGTAACCCTTGTAATACTTCAGGCTTTGTTTTCTTTTCAGATATTCAGCTTTGTTGTTTCCTTTAAACAATTTAAAAAAATACAAATGTATTATGTATTTTTTACCAGACTAGATGAGTTCAACTGATATGTCTATTCTTCTACAGATACCATATTCCTTGAATGTTGAGATGTGGGGTGAGGGTGATGTAGATAATAAACAGTGCTTTGATCTCTTCAATCCTCCAAATGAAAAATTAGTAGTAAGTATGAACATATCTTCACCCTTATGGGTTCTTCTTATTGATGAAAATTAGTTCTTTCTTCACTTTCAGTAGAAAAATTACCTGTTTCGGTGAGTTTTTATTTGCCATGCCTGATGCTGCAAGCTTCTTCAGACCTGTTTCGTAGCTGACGCTATTTATGATGCATTACATCATGGGGGAAATGGGATGGTAGAGTGAAAAAAAAGAGTGTGTCGGCCTAAGTATCAGTTCAAGGATGTATCGCATTTGTACTGCATGGCAAGTGAAGGCTTTAAGAAAAAGGTAATTCTTCTACGAGTTGTGAAGAGAGAACTAACTTTCAATGACAATCAGATGAACCTCTTGAGTGATTTAAGGGCTTTTCTTATTGTATCAAAGATTTATTTGAAGGACAGCTATGTTGATGAACAGTTTATTTATTTATTTATTAATTTATTGCCAGATTATGGCATGAGACAATGCATCATTTTGGTAATTGTTGATGAAAAGTTGATCAGATACTAGTTTCAAGGTTGAGAGAACAAAATATGTTTTGCATTGGTATATGTTTCTTCATTATAAATTCCCACAAAGATATGCAATGTACTATATTTTCTGGTGCATATTACAGTATGATTTGTGTTGAAATATTTAAAAAGTGCATAAAAGGACAGCTTTAAGATGATTATCTTGCATATTTTGAGTGTCCATAAACTTGAAATTGGGTTAAAAGTTTTCATTATTGATAAAATGTATTTTATGAGTTAAAAGATGTAATATTTCTGTGGCACCTGTTGAATTTGAACACTAGCTATCATACCTAATGTTATGTTATGGCATGCACATTCGTTAATTGAATTTAAACCTTATTATTACCTCTGTTCATTTTCCTAAATATTATTTTTGACATCTTACAGGCCTCACTAGATGACAGTATGCCTCTGTATGATGCACTCTTTACACACTTAGTGCATTGGAAACAAAAGCAAATTCATGAGCAGTACCACCAATTAGGGGTAAGTAAATGAGACCAGTCTCTTAGTTTTATTATTCTTTACTTCTGTTAGCTTCTTATGTTTTATATTTTTATTTATTCATAATATAATGCTCTTCAAGATCTCAGCAGATGGTATATAACAAGAACAAAATTAGGAGTTACATCATGAATACATTCATACATAAATATTACTCAATATATTATATCTATTTTCTGAATGACTTCGACAGCATCCTTGCTAATATGTATACTAATTAAGGAAAGGCATGTCTTAATTATTGAGAAGTTAAATTCTCTCTACTTGTGCAAGTTTTATATTACGAATAGGAATGTAGGATGCATCTGTCTTATTTGCTTCTTTCTTACAGCAGACTGATCTGTACATTCCAAAGAGCTATGTCATTCCCTTCTTACTATGCCTGTGCGTCTTCCTGGCAATCTTCTGTCGTCAAGTACCATGTGCCTTCAACCACCGCTTCTATTCCCGCAAGAGGGTCGTTAGCTTACGTTCCCTCAGCTCCACGTTCACCGTCAGCGGTATCAAGATCACGTGACACAAACTACAGCATGCCCTTTTTGTTAGGTAATTTATTGTGTGTATTAAAAGTAAATCCAGAAGGCGCTCAAAATACGTACGCGCTGGCGGACGGTGCTATAGCTGCCTATTGACGCCAACAGAATACGGCTCTTACGCAGATGGCATGTTCCGATAACTACACTGGGGGAACGTGCCCCTTTAAGTGGATATGCCATGAAGATGCATCAGGTGACAAGTCATGTGATTTGTGAGAGAGATTATCAGCTTGAAACATCATTTACAACAAACTTTACCTTCCCTTCCCTCAAGTTTCAATTTCAATAGCAAAACAATTTTTATATTGTTCATGACCAAAATGTGCAATCCTTCATCTAATGTTCTGTTAACTTTGATGATATTGAATAGTCTGAATTAAGATCTGTCACTCAAATGAATGTCACAATGATAGAAAAACATGAGGTAAGCCTGCCTATTGGTTTTGATTTTGAATCTTTTTGTGTGCATACAATGCACACAAAGTTTGTAACACGATGCAAAAATTATTTAATTACAATTTACGCTGCATTACGCATCAACAAAATTTTGCAGTTTGTTAATGTTATTGGGTTTTATGTTCAGGTAGATATGTTGAGGAAACATTTTTTTTTATTGGATATTGAAAGAGTGATTTAATCTTTCCAATAATTGCAATTTGATATGCATTTGTATCACAGCTGCATCAAAATATTGTGAATTTTGTGCAGGGTTTAGGAATATTTACCAATGCGTGTATATCTTGTATGTTTACCTGTAGCCTGGTGAATCTAGAGTCAAATATATAAATAGTTTTGCAATACAAAGGGTAGCTTATTTATTCAGATGTTACTCATAATGTCAGCAATATTATATAACTCAGTGCCTGACAAGTGAGGGGTTTGTGATGTGTGAATATTGATATAGATCAAGATAAACAAGGGTATACTTCTCTCAAAGAATGCAGCAAAATGAGTCAAAAAGTTCTTTAAAAGTTAAAGGAAATTGTTATCAAGAATAAAGAGAAGGAAAAAACAAATTAAAAATCAATTTAACACAGATGCTGACACACCCTTCGAGTACCTCTATCATTTGCTTTGCAATGACAATTTCATAAATTTCAATTTTAATTATTGTTGATAAAGCTATAGATCTTTCCCAATAATATATCTAGGGCTCGGGTATAATACACAAATATTGAATCTCCAGCGCTCAATATAACAATACATGCAAACAAAAAATACAAAATTTCTTACTAATGATATATGTCACTGAAGCCGCAGGCAAAGGGTGAGGTATAATGGCACCAGGGAAATTCTGAATATGTAGGTGAATATTTGTTATATTGAACAAGAAAATGCATGCAATATTTGTTGTATAAAATTTAGGATATACATGTTCTCATGCATTTACTCCTCTGGAGTCAGTCCCTCTTGATTACATTCAGGTTGCCTTCCATCAGATGTGCGCAGCTAGTATGCAAGACAATGGAAACAATGGGTATGCATAGGGGGATAGGTGCACTGCCTGTGTAATTCACTTTTATATGTGCTATACCATGCAAAATATGTTTTTTACCAAGCACCAAGCACAAATTGTTGATTGTCACATGACACATTTTAGCTGAGAAGATACTTGCAAACAAATACCCTATTTTATATAAATACATGTAGATATTTTCCTCAGAAAAAATAAATTATGAAATGGGAGAGGTGCTCTAAGAATATGTCATAGAGTTGGCAATTTGGACTTGATTGATTACTACTTTAAAATTTCATGAGTTTTTTTATCGTTCATTGGATTTTCCTTATACATTTACTGACCCGCTTTTCTCTTTTTTCTGTTTTTATTATAAAAACAAATTAATGATAACTTGAATTGAATACAACTAATGTCGTTAAAGAAGTGAAGGAATAGGAGTTCTGTATAATGCATTTTATTCCATGAAGTAGTTCTAGGTGATATCCGGCATTGTGATATCCTGTTTTGAGTACCAGGGCATTAAACAAATTGATAAAAATGAAATGCTTGTATCTAAAAACAGAACAAAAGATTTGTGTTTCAGAGACATCACACTCTATACCGTTTTTTCTGGAGCTGAATGTTGGTTCTATGACACAAATCAACTCAAATCAATATCTTGGTTATATTTATGTTACTTTACTAAGAGTTATGTACCACATTTGTATCACTGAGAGTATTCTTTGTGATGATAATTATCTTTGTTTGGGTTAGTGCCAAAAGCTATTTCATTATTTTGAATTTTGAATGTGCATGGTTTTTATACAATTATCTAAAGTGATCTTTTTTCTTCCAACTGTACTTTATGTATAAATGACACATTTACATTCTATGTGATTAGGTAAGGTAAAAGGGATAGTTGAGTTCTGTTTTCAGACTGCAAATATCCTTCAAAGTGCATGGTTATTGCTCTTATTCTTATCTATGACATTTCTAGTGCCCTTTTAAAATTGCTATGAAGGTCATTTTAGACCCCAGAATGTGTGAAATTTAGCCAATACGATCATACCAATTCAGCTCCACTTTTAAAGAATATGGTGACCATTAATTAATTATTTAATTAAAAATAACAATACATGGGCCGGCTGGTTGTGCGTAATATAACCAACACGAAAATGCCAACAAAAATAAGCCAACATCGGCATTGGCTGAAATACGACGTAAAAGGCGCTATTTCGTTTTTGCAACGGCTTTTTCAAATTATCTAATATTTGTGGTGGTACACAAGTATTAGAAATAGTTATATTTATGGATATTCAGCTGTCTCTGAACATATTTTGATCAAACAAAGATGATTTTGTCATTTAGATTATATGTTCTTTCAAATTTGACACTCAGTTTTTCACTATCTCACAAAAAAAATGTGTAGCACCCTCTGCAACAGAACTCAACTATCCCTTTAATTACATTGTATGATCTTAAAATGATATCCTTTTTTAGAGTCTTGTGAAATTAATGAACCTACTTAAAAAGCAATGAATGAGGTGGCCCATAGGCTATTATTATTATTATTATTATATGTAGGCCCACAGTTTTGTGTCAAATAATATGTGTAAGATTTGTTTTGTTTGTTCATGTTTGAACACATATGATGTTAAATGTGGAAGGAATCTATGAGTGGATATACATGTTGCTGTGAAAAGAAGCAGACAAATTAAAGAAACATATGAATGAACATTTCAACAGAGTAGATATAATGCTAAAGGTGACAAATTGACACTTTTGGAATCCAGTGAATTGAAATCTTCATTCAAAGCTATTTTAAAAGAAGGGGGGCTCCAGAATATTTTAAGATGGGTCCAAGTCCCTTTTACCTGTAAAGTCATCAGATTTTTTCAGCACCCAAAAATCTCTGACAAGCAAATATAAAGGTTATCAGGGGAAAAGGCAAAGGGGGGTGTGGGAGGGTTCCAGTATACAAATCTGTAAAAATTTGACATGTCTGTGCATAAGCTGGAAATTTTCAAATAATTTATTCCTTACTAAGTTCTTTCAACACTTATTGCACATTGCTATGCCATTAAACCGTCTATCCTATCCACTATTCATCCTCTCCACATCCATGCTTTGTGATTTTGAAAATGAAGTCATTAACCATATAAAGTAACTTGCCTTTTCTGCGGTTACTTCTTTTGAGCCCCTCCCCCCCCCCCCCCTCCTCCTTTGTTATACCAAAGAGACTCTTAGGTGCAGAATAGTAAATGTAAATATCTTTTAATGTAAGTGGTTGAGTGGAATTGTCGTTTCACCATGTACTAAAAACAAAGATCTTGTTTAACATGTAGTTTTTAAGCTTCTACCAACCTTAAATTTGTTATGCAAGCTTTCGTCCACTCCTGTGGACTTTCTCAAGCTAAGTGATTAGTCTGAGTCACACGTTTGCATAACAAATTTAAGGTTGGTAGAAGCTTAAACACTACATTTTATCATTATCCCCAACTGATGAAAGTTTTATGTATCAAAGATCTCGTTTATTTCTTACTTGATGTAGTAAATGAACAATGAGCCTCTTCATCAATGGCAGTATTAATACTCGGTATTGCAACGATGGCCTGATGTTTATAATGGTTGATATTTAATTTATTATTCTTGAATAGAATAAAATATGATGGACTATTCTTTCTTAGGGTACTTTTTGGGGCAGTCGGGTTGATTTATCATGTCCTTTTTTTAACTTTTTAAAATTTGTTCATAGAATTCATTACTTTAGTTCCTGGTAAGTGTATGGTGCTGTAACGTTCAAACTGTTCATACATGTACATATGAAAATCCACTACTCCCATCTATTACTGGGTACATTGTATTTTGTTGTTACTTTAGATTTAAGAGTCAGTTATGTTTATTTTTCTGATGGGATGAGTTTGTTTGATAAAAGCTTAGTAAGATAACAAATCTTACATAACTTTGTTATCTGCAACAACAAAAATCATTATCATTGTTTGGACAATTGCATGGGAATATGCAGCTTTTTAATGCACATTTGTTTGATATAAAATGTGCAATGAACTCTTGGGACTGTGATGGACATACATGTATTTTGCAATCTTTCATAGAAGTCGTTATACTATATGTTGTACATAAAATATTAAAAAATATATAAACAACTTTATTTCTTACTTCCGTTCTGTCAGAATGTTTGTTTTGATTCCATCACCCTATCATTATTCTTTCATTTCTTCTCTCATTTTCCCATTCCCCTTCCTATCTGCCAATCTCTCTTTCCACTTCTCCCCTCCCTCTTTTTAATTTAATTTTATTGATTTATTGATTCCAAAACAATACAAATCATTCTTAGAAATAGTTTTTTCTCATTTTGAAATGATTGAATAAATTTGCAATAAAAAGTTTGTACACAAAACTACACAAACACATGAGCTCTCCCCCCCCCCCCCCCTCTTTCTCTCTCTCTTCTCCCCCCTTTGGCCTCCCCTCTCTCTATCATTCTCTCTCTCTCTCTCTCTCTCACTCTCTCTCTCTCCCATAATATATCTCTCCCTCTCCACCCCTTGCCTCCCCCTCTATCTATCATTCCCTCTCTCTCTCTCTCTCTCTCTCTCTCTCTCTCTCTCTCTCCCTCTCCCTCTCCACCCCTTTGCTATCTCTTGCGTATCACCAAGAGCCGTCTGCTTTTTTCTCTAAAAGCCCGTGGTCATTAGCAGACCTGGTACTACCCGGTACAGAGAAAGTAAATCAAGTCAATATTTACTAGTAGAAAGATTCGTTAAATGAATGTGTAAACGACACAGGTCTTGATATCGAGCCTTTTTACACTGTACAGTCTAGACAAACATTGCATTTTTTGGGTGACGTCAAGATGCATGTAATCATATATGTAAAGAAAACCTCGTTGATTTGAAACTTGGAGTATGTTCAGGTTCGAACGTTTATTCGATCGAATCTCAATTAAAAGTCACGAAGAAAGTACACCTGCAATATCAAGACATATGAGGGCGAGCACTCTATATATCCCGACTTCACAATGTGCTCTATCTTGCTGAACGTAATTAAAGGTGTATAGTGTATCCCTTTTGCAGCCAATGTCAATTTCTGTTGAACTTTGCAGGAATTATGAATATGTCACGTATGTCCTATCTGTAAAATTTAAACTTTAGCAGTGTCCTAGTATTCACAGTACGCAAGGAATCTCGTTACTTTCCAGACTTCACTGTCAGACACTATTCTTTGGTAATACAATTCATAAAATGAGCTGTAAAGGTATTATGAGCACTGTCTTGTCTACATCAATAACCCACTTCTTGTAAACTGACTCTTTTCGCAGCACCTACAAAACGTACGACCATTCGGTACAAGGGTCTGAAAATCAAACCATTACTAAATGATTGCAATCACTACAGTCGATTCGACAACTAACGGTCGTCATTTTCCCACAAAAAAAAAAACCTTTTCGTTTTTTAGCCTGCAAATGGGACATAGTACCTTTAATACAGAGTAAGGGCATTGATTGCGCAATTCTTGTTTATCCAGCGGTAAGGTTGAAGAAGGCTGTTAATTTTGTTTGATTAAGTTTTCTCATGAAAGATGACGTTATATGAGCTTTCTATCTTTTTGTTGGTAGCGGGATAACTATGGAAAAAAACTGTCGGAGTGCAGGGAAGGGAATGCCATAAAAAGGCCCATATTTTGTAATTCTATGAAAATCATGAATTCTTTTCATTCTTTAGTTAGAAGAGTACGTTTTCCTTTAGACAGCTATATATATTTAAGACATTACAGCAATGACCTGGTGCAAAATGGTGATCAAAATAAGGAAGTAAATACATTATTTGTTTTAACCAATGAACAGAAATTTCCAAGATAAAAGGGCACCTACAAAGGGAAATCTCACAGCGAAAATATACAATTTTTTAGACATTGGTATATACCCCTACATTGTAATTACAATTATCGGGGATGATTTCAATATTTGTTTCACTTTATACACCATACAAGATATTGCTTTTGAATTTCTAAAAAACTGTTTGCGAGCGAGCGAAGCTAGTGAGGAAAAAATTTAAGATGTGTGAGGTCGCAGTGCGATAAATTACATCTTACACAGAGGAAAAACCCAATCCTAATGGGGATATAAGCACATTCTCATAACGAAAGAGTGAAAAGACCTTTGATAAGTAACATATTAAAGTATATCATCTATAGATGCGTGCGAGCGTAGCGAACGAGCTTTGGGGGAAATTGCTCTTATATATAGTCGCTTGAAATTAGCTAGGGCGCGTTTAATGATGAGAGGAAAGGGGGACCTTATCAAAAAAGAAAAGGAGCATGTGCCAAAGTACAAAGAGTAAATATCACAGGTGAAAATGGAGCACTTCTTACAGGGATAAAAAAAGGTGAGTCATAAGAATAGGAAATGGGCATTTGTCGACGGAAAAGAGGCCCCCATCAGATTTTGAACGGGGAATATATGAAAAGGGGATAGGTCCCTTATTGGAAAGGAAAAGGGACACGTATCATTGTTAAAAGGGAATTTATCAGACGTGAAAACAGGCACTTATCGCATCTGAAAAGGGGCAATGACCAGATATGAATAGGGCACTTATGTGAATGAAAAAGGGGCACTTGTAATAGAGGAAAATGTGCATTAGTTGTAAGAAAATGGGTACCGATCAGATTTTAAAGGGGCATTTATCGGAGGTGAAGGGGGCATTTATCTGAAGTGAAAAGAAGTAACTTCTCGTACCTAAAAAGGGTCATTTACCAGAGAAGGGGCACTTATGAAAAGGGGAAGGTGCTGTTTTTTTAATGGGGCACTTATCATTGGGAAAAGGGGCACTTATTCGAAAGGGAAAAGGGTACATGTGAAAATATAAGGTGCGCTTATCCGAGTTAAAATGGGGGTGGTTATTAAGAAAGGAAGTGGCACTTCTTACAAAGGAAAAGGGGCACTTGTCAAAGTAAAAGAGGCACCTCTCAGAATTAAATAGGACAATTATCAGAGGTGAAGGGGGCACTTATCAAAAGTGAAAAGAGGCACTTCTCGTACCTAACTGGGGGAAACTTACTAGAGATTAAAAAGGGCACTTATAAGAATCGAAAATGGACACTTATTGCAAAGGAAAATGGGAACTTGTCGAAGGAAAAGAGGCACGTGTACAAATACAAAGGGCACTTATCAGAGTTGAAAAGGGGAAGGGGCACTTTTACAAATTAAAAGGGGGCACTTGTCAAAAAGGGTCACTATTCCTATGTAAAAATTTTTGCGTGAGGGTCGTGAAGGCTTCTTGCCCGAAAATATACTATGCGGATCTGAAATATTGTGAGCGAGCAAAGTGATCGAGCGAAAATTTGCAACTTTTTTCTTTCAATGGCAACAAATAATGTTTTTTAGTCATCAATATACACTAGATAAGATGTTAAATTATATAGTCGGTCATCTTGTTGCCAGAAATCATCATGAGTTAGCAATTTTGCGAGAAGTGAAGTGAACGAGGGAAAAAAATACACTTTGTGTGGTATACATTTTAATTTCGATATACAAATACAATAAAGAAGGTTATATTCGGGCGCCATGCTGAACGAATATTATGGGGATGTTGCCTCGCTGCCAAAAACTATCCCGTTTTTACATTTTGCGAGTGAGCAAAGCGAGCGAGAAAAAAAATACACTGTAATATCTTTGAAATAATTTTTCTTCATCAAAATGACCAGCGAGATCTCTATACATAATATTTAGGCATATTGCAGTTTTGAAGTTGACGTTATTCCAGTTATTGTTACTTGTTGATGTAACTAAAATAATCTCGCGGCAACCCGGTTGAAAAACGTTGTACTATAACATTTGAGGAGGCAGATTGACTAGGCCAGGAGCCAGTTCAAACTTAAGAATGTTTTTCTTTAGAACACTAATTGATGACCTATCAAGTCCATTATTAATGTAAGACGGTATCTCCCTATGACAGATAGATTTCTTATACCGCGATGGCTTTTTGTAAAGGTATCAAATCACCAGGAGCACAAACAAGTACAACATTTGACTATGTCAATAAAATACATACGCCTGTTCTATTGTATTGCACACGATATGACTGAGCAAGTTTTCTGCAATTGTTTGACTACAACTGTTTGTTTATAAAACCTTCACGTTTTCACAACTTAATCCTTGATGCAAGCTATCATGCGCATGATATCGACAAGGAATAAAAAACAAACGAACAAAAAAATTATAATATAAATTGTTTTATGAACTAATGTTTATAATAAGATTCAATATGTTTCTAACTTTCGCTAAGTTATTTCTTCAAACATAATGACGGACGAAAATGTACAATTTGTTATCTTAATTTATTATCTGATTATGGTGTAATCAAGGACCGCGCCTTTCTGCTTGTCAAAACAAAACAAAAACATGGAGAGAGAAGAAAAAGACGTACAAGAGAGAGACAGACAGAGACAGACCGACAGAAGCAGCAAATCAATCAATAATATTACAACAAACATTTCAGCTTCCCTATGCTTACAGAGAGCTTTGTCTAACAAACTATCACAATAAATATTTCGGAGGACAGCAGGATATGCTATGAAAATAGAACAACGCAAATCTTGATTTCCATACATTACTTTTGATACATTTACATTGCACTTGTTAAAACTATAAATGTAGTCAGTCATTCAATCAAGCAATGTAAGTAATATAATTATGAGTATAAGAATGTATTCATCTTTGCAACCTTCTCCATAAATATAATTATGATGAAGACGGGTCGTTTTCTCAAAAACTCAAACTCTAATTGATCATGCCCTCGTCCTGCGTTTAAAAAGATTTACTTTTGTCGTAACTCGATAACTTCTTTGGTCCAATTCTAGGAGTATTTGGTGGTATGCTGTTTCGCTTTTCTTCAGAGATCCTCATGAGCGCTCTCCGTCTGTTCTGCATCTCGATGCACTCACCAGGAGTCATGAGCCGGGTGCTCAAATTCTCACCCGATTTTCTTCTCTCTAGGATCTTCTTCTGCGATGCTACGAGCACCTGAAGAGCCTTGGTGCCGATTTTTGGCGGGACTGGTGCACGTCTGCTTGAGGAGCGAGCACTGCTGGAAACGGAGCCTTCTCCGGTGACAGTTTCCCTCGACAGCGATGGTCTTTGAGCACCGGGGAATGAGCTGGACACCTTGGGAGAACCGAAATCGGCGTCGCTCATCCCGCTTTGAGGACGTGGATAAAATGACGAATGCGGCGGAACGGCAGACAAACGTCGAGGTGCCGACAGAGTAAAGTGAGAAACGCTCGCTCCAAATGAGGAGGATTCTCGCCTTGACGACGGGCGATCACCAGTCTGTTTAATATGGAATGGAGACGATGCGCCCATTCTTTGGTTGTTGGTGGGAAATAAAGTATTGTGATTTTGAAATCTTGGTGAACTCGCTCTTAAATTCGAACCCACCATTGCGCCGGTGTTTGGCGCCACATTGTTCGGCGGCAACGGGCTCGATATCCGTTGAAATTGTTCTCTCATCGCATTAAGATTTAAAGCTGTTAGACGGGCGGTGGTTTTCCGTGTAGACTCTGAAATATCTGAAAGCGCAGATGAGTTGTCTATTTGTTCTCTTGATGTCAATCGTGGTTGCACGGCTTTTGTTTTACCAGGAACAGGTTTGTCGTCCGTACTCTTTTGATTAATGTTCACTCGCACCATGCCATTTGGTCGTGTCAAGTAAATGTTTGCCTTTTTAGAGGCGACTTCTTGACCAGATTTATCCATCTTCTTTGCCTGATCCTGATTATCATCAGCTGATCCATCACTGTCTTCGTCATCATCATCGTCTTCATCATCGCTATCATCTTCATCGTCAACATCTTTGTGCCTTTTCTTAGATTTGCCCTTTATGCACTTCTTCTGGTTGGCACCTAGCGGTCGCTGCACTGATTTGACGGACGGATCGTCATCCTCTTTGCTCACTTGTTTGATGCAATGAAGGAACTGTTTAAGTTCCGAGTACTCCCGATTATGGACCAACATGGTTTCAATGTAATCCTTCCTGAGTTTTGCTTGATGACGTTGAAGCTTCTGTTGGTCGTGCTTAAATTGATTCGAATTGATCAAATCGACTTCGGCAAGAGACGTATTCTCCCGTTTTGCCAAAAGTCTGCTCGATCCTTGTCCGCTCATCGTGATGTGGGAGAGGGAGAGTGTGGAGGAGAAAGAGATTGAAGAAAATAAGACAAAAGCTAGTGCTGTCAATTCTTTTGAATCATTTCACTCCATTTTGTCTTTATTTGATTTCTCTGAGCACTCACATCCCATCCATAAATGTATTCCCATGTCAAGAAATCATTTTTCATCAGGCACTGTCCTTTCGATACTCGAACAGAAAGTATACATTCGTTTCCGTAGAAATCCTCTTTGTGAAGAAACCTCAAGTGAGCTACGTCGAAAACAGACCATACAATCAAAGAGTGTCCTATTCTCCTGTCAAAAATATACTTAAAGAAGACATCGAATCGCAGATAAATGATAATTTATCACCACAACACATGAGTTCGTATGAAATACAATTTGAAATCAATTTTTGTTTGTCGTCGCGATCCTTTAAAACCACGAGGTGGCCGGGAAGCAAAAATTATAATCCAAGTCACTGAAAACCATCAACAGTTACTTAAAACTTCCAAAACATAACAATGTCCCGTCCAATTAGGTATAAAGAATAGACATGACTCGTCACAACACTTGACGGTGGCACTGCCATTAGTGACAGTTATATGTAAAGTGGTGTCTCGTCCCCTGTCGTCGTAATGTGGCGGTAATCAGTAGGGGAGTGATGGAGTGATGTTAACCAAAGCGCTATAGTTACGCAATGAGAGTGTCTTCCCAATCAATATACACTCTCTCGCAATAGACATCCCAGCTTTATTTTGCTCAAGGTTTAATCCGCTCGTCCTCTCTGAGAACCTCCCGAATCCTTAGCAGTGCTCTTATGCTACCCATCTTAAGAACCCATAGTAGCGCCAATAGCCCAATGTTGACCAAAGATTTAATTTTGTTATGCTTGGTATTGGATCTTATTCACTCCTTTTATATTTCACAAAGCGATGTATTGAATGGGTCCCTCAGGAAAGACAGCTTGATGTGATTGTTATAGTGTGGTGGAAGTGTTGAAATTCTAGTAAATATAGTCCCAAGATGCAGGCCCCATAAAGGAAACTTCTTTTCCCTTTTCTCTGGTGGAGCCTAATGATTAAACCACCTTTAAACATGCATACATTATTGTACTTTAAAGCTCACAAGCGTACATAACTTTTTACTCGCGTTGACATTGAGGTTTCTCTTTTTTTTCCTCCAAAGTAACCTGAATCATCATTAATATATTCTTGATAAATGCCCCAAATAAGTAAGGCACATCGACTGCTCCCCCTTCCCCTCCCACAAAGAAAAGGTGATTTTAATCGAGTTCATGCATCAATAGAAACCGCTTGATTTAGATAACGATTTTTAAAAATCACTCAAATTTGTATTTGAATATTAATCCGCATCCACCCCTTTTCTCTCTCTCTCTCTCTCTTTTTTTTGGTCTGTTGTTGCTTATACCTTAATCTAATAAAAGATTTCATAATAAACGTTTTGCTTTCCTTTAACTGCGTTCCGAATTCTTCAAAGAAATTGCCTTGAAATGTCAACTTTTGCTGGAGGGTAATTTTATACAATTCCATATTTTATTTTTATGTCAACAAAAATGAGCAAGAACATTTTCTTGAAATAAAGATAAGCATCTTTAATTGCTTTCACGACATTGCAATTGCAATTAAGCTTGCATAATGCAAAAACAAACACGGAAATTATCGACTTCTTCATACTGCTTCATGACAAAATGGTATAAACATGGACAAATATTGTATGCATGGATTATTTTGCATTGTATTCTGCGCGTGTTTTTCATTATCATTCTCATTATGGACACGGTTTATAAACGATACTAAAGTAATGATAACTGGTTCTGGTGAAAGCCGAAAGTGGAAGGGAAATAGAGAGAGAGAGAGAGAGAGAGTGAGAGGGGTGGAGGGAGAGAGAATGATAGAGGGAGGGCATGTTGTGTAGGATCTTGAAAGAAAGGGGAGAGATGGCGGAACATGAGGCGAAAAAATGACGTGTTCAAACCGTTAGACTCTCCCTTTCTCAGTTGCTCCTCTTCCTCGAAATTGTATTACGATGTAGTATCAGTACGTGCAACCTCTTCCCATAAAGTGGTTTATGAACAAATGCTACATTGCTAGCAGGGCCCTCTAATTGTCTTTTTACCTTCTCTGCTCGGCTTGCTAATTGAGACTTAATGAAGTCTCGGTATCTGGCAAGCAATGGCAACTTACAGAGTTTAATTGCCACGTGATCGAGGTTGGAGTCACCACACGATCTGATTTAATACTACAGTTAACAACTAAATTATTCATTCCATAACAGAGTTTTGTAATTGTCAAAAGTATTTTAACAATTTATTTGTCTCAAATCATATTTCTTGAGAATGTACATCTAAAAGTATTCAACAGATGCCCTTATTCCACCAGTCCACCTTTCATTCTTGAGTAACGAGAAACACACACACACCAAATCAAATTTACAAGGGGTATGAATATTTTAGTTGTTAACTGTAGATTCTCGTATGAAAATCATTTTGCTGAATCACCGAGCTTAGAACCCAGGCCACATTAGTAAATAATACCCGCTGCATAATTATAAACACGTTTCATGGTGCGAAAGGGAATTATCAAGACATAAGTATGCCCATCAAGATACTGTATATCTTTAAACAGTTTTCGCTAAAAGCAACATCATATTTCAAGCAAAAACTGTGAACAGATGAGAGAGATATCATGATATAGCCGAATCTCATATTGTATACCTTTGATCTCAGTAGTTAGTTAATAACCTTCCATGTACAAATCTATATATTGTTACTGAGACCTTAGAATAGTTAAGCAAAGCATCACCTCAAGGTATAACCTATCAATGGAAAGAGATTTACCACTACCAGTAGCTTAACTCAATCTAATCCTTTTTTTCCAATAAGCTTTCTTAAGATTGCGGTGAACGCATGATGTTTTGTTATCTTTAGGCATGATTGATGTAACTATGGAGCTTCATGATTCGGCACGGTGAAGCGTTTCGTGCAACCTGTACAAGGATATTATAACAGACCCATCAGGAACCTGAGAAAAAATGTGCGGTTAAAAATGAAAAAATAAAGATGTTGAGGGAAATTGCGAGATGGACTCTGTGAAAGCTGGATGACTGGATGAACACTCATGTCCATAGAATGTACTTGAACAGAAAAGCCCCCCCCCCCCCAACAACAACAACAACAAAACGGACAAATTAATGGGCATACGAAAATATTGAATTTTAATGCAATATTTGGGTTTCTGAATTTTGTATTCATTTGTCTTGTTAGTGTTGACCCTACCACAGGGCCCGCGGAACGACGGGGCTCGAGCCCCATCCCCACACTCTTTGAAAAAGTATGTTAAAGAGATATAGAAAGAAAGACAGACTCTTTATAAATTATCTTTAATGGTCAAACTGTAAAAATCATACTTAATGGCGATCCTGGAAACGGAAAGGTGTGTATGGAACGCATAAACGCACTTTCTATTGGCGCAACCCTTGCATTGAACAACAAATCTACACAACAAATCTGCCACAAACGTTAGAAATAATAATGTGAGAGGAAGAGATGATACAGAACTCGCTTGTATTATATTTTAAACAAAAATTGATTTTCAATCAATAATAAAGTGTGATCACACAAATAAAGGGTCAAAGTTAAATTTATATAGCAATAATTGTCTCATTTGAATGAAATATTGCTTCACACCATGATTGTCGTCATTAAACAAAAATATAGTTACCGGCCAGTGCCACAAAATAATAAGGTATCAAATTATGTTCATCTGACCGTAATTAAATGCCTAAAACACCTAAGCTTGGCTTAGACCCCCGGCCCTGGACCCAACGTCAATCTACTCTCCGCCCTACGTGATCATAAATACTTTACCCCCCCCCCCATCCCCTTCCCATTTCGAAAAACGTTCTGCGGGGCCTGCACCAGGGGGTGGGGGTTACAGCCTCAGGTCAGAATTTTGAATGGCAAACCATCGCTTTACAATTAGTTTGGTGGTTTATAATCATTTGTGTATAAGTACAGTAATTCTTCACTAAGTGATTTAGAAATGGGAAATCGCTATATCAGATGTCGGCACACCCTTTTGGTCTCCGTATATATTACCATCCGATGCTCACTATTAGTTTACTAACATTATATTTAATATATCACTATTTTTTTCATTTTCTTTTTATCTATTACAACATAATAATGTGTACAAAGATAGTTCTATAACTGTACTCTAGCATACTAATAGTCAGAGGCGGCCCTCCGGGGGGGGGGGGGGGGGGTGGGGGGGGGGGGCACAGTGCCCCCACTTTTTCAAGCACCCGAAAAGTGCCCCTTTTTACATAGGAAATGTGCCCCTTAAACTTTGTAAGAAGAGCCCCTTTTTACACAGGAATAGTGCTGATAAGTGCCCCTTTTATTTGGACACGTGCCCCTTTCGACAAGTTCCCTTTTCCCTTTGCAATAAGTGCCCCTTTTTCTTTGTAATAAGTGCCCCTTTCCCTTTTAATAACTACCCCCATTTTAACTCGGAGAAGCACACCTTATATTTTCACATGTGCCCCTTATCCTTTCTAATAAGTGCCCCTTTTCTCAATGATAATTGCCCCATCAAAAAAAGAGACCCTTTCCATTCTCATAAGTGCCCCTTCTCTGGTAAATAACCTCTTCAGGTACGAGAAGTTACTCCTTTTCACTTTTGGTAAGTGCCCCCTTAACCTCCGATACTAAAAATGCCATTTAAAATCTGATCGGTGCACATTTTCTTTCGACTAATGCCCATTTTCCTTTCTAATAAGTGCCCCTTTACCTAATGATAAGTGCCCCATTAAAAAAGAGCCCCTTCCCCTTCTCATAAGTGCCCCTTCTATGGTAAATGACCTTTTCCAGGTGCGATAAGTGCCTCTTTTCACCTCTGATAATTTCCCTTTTAACAATGATACGTGCCCCTTTTCCTTTCTAATAAGGACCTATCCCCTTTTCATAAATGCCCCTTTTCACCTCCTATAAATGCCCGTATCAAAATCTGATGAGAGCCCCTTTTCCGTCGACAAATGACCATTTTCTATTCTCATGACTGACTTTTTTCATCCCCGGTGAGTGCCTCTTTTAGAGGGTGTAAGAAGTGCCCAATTTTCACCTCCGATAATTACTCTTTGTACTTTGACACATGCTCCTTTTCTTTTCTGATAAGTATCCCCTTTTCCTCTCATCATTAAACGCGCCACAAATTTCAAGCGACTAAAAGCAATTTCTCCAAAAGCTCGCTCGCTACGCTCGCACGCATCTATATGTGATATAGTTATGTTACTTATCAAAGGTCTTTTCAGTCTTCCGTTATGATAATGTGCTTATAACCCCATCAGGATTGTTTTTTTTTCCTCTTTATAAGATTTTTGCACTGCGATCTCACAAATATTACATATTTTCCTTGCTCCCTTCGGTCGCTCGCAATTAATTTTTCAGACCATCACACCCAACTGCAAAGCATGATGTTTAAGCAATATCTTGTATGGTATGTATGGTGTATAAAGTGAAACAAATATTGAAATCATCCCTGATAATGTAATTACAATGTAGGGGTATATACCTATGTCTAAAAGAGTGTATATTTTCGCTTTGAGATTTTCCTTTGTAGGTGCCCTCTTTTTCCAAAAAGTGCCCTTTTTCTTGGTGCCCCCACCCCCACTTTGAAAGTCGCTCGGTCGCCCCTGCTAATAGTCTGCATGGACTGGTAAATAAATCAATGCTCAATTAGGTTTAGGGTTGCACCATGTGAGAGGGGTAGGATTGGGGAGTCCATGTATAGGACTGTTGATTATCTTTCTTGAGCTTATAGGCAAAAGATAACCATAGCGCCGGTAGGAGAGGATGGCTGGTATGAGCATTTAATTTCCATAGAGTTGTCGTTTACAGCTTCAAAAATTAACCCAAGAATGTTGGGGGGTGGACTGAGCCCAAACTCGAGCTGAAGCAGGCCGGCTTATAATTACCTATCACATTGTGTACCGTTTACACACTCTTAGAATTGAGTTAATATAACATCTAGTAACCAGGAGCGATTGGAGAAAAAAAAATATTGGGCTAATTGGGCTGATGGGAGGTACTTTTTCAAGCAAACTAACAACGGTGTAAATTCTAGGTTCCTCTTCCGGCACTCCAAGTTTACTATCAATCAGGACCCTGTGCAGCCCCCTTAATTGCACCACCCTTCATGCCGCCAAGCCCCACTGACGCTCTCTCAGTCAGGGATATATACTGTGCAACACCCCGGCATCATGCACCCCCCCCCCCCCCACATCCCAAAAAGAAGAAGAAAGGGGGAGGGGGTGCTGCACTGAAACCCCAAGAACTCCTGACTGGCTGACTCCCGGGTCTATGGGGCCAATTTGAGATATTGTCCATCATGCGAACAACCGGATTGGTAAACATTGGCTAGACTCTACTCACTGTCTGGATGAATAAATTTCCCCCGATAACATGGCATATTAGGCCTACTAGTACCCCACCCCCCCCCCCCCCCCCCCGGCCCCCCTCGTGACAAAAAAGGAGCTCATCATGCATTGTCATAGTCATACATGTTGTGCATACGGGAGAAAAAAAGTAAATAAAGGGAAGGGATGATAGGACAACTTGCACCCCTTATCCCCTCTCGGTCGCTCGATGGTCATCTGGTACGACCCCCTCCCATAACTGTCCACGAAGCTGGGCTAGTATCTCTAGCTCTGCAGACGACAGCCGAGCCAGCGAGTGGGCCGACCGATCGCTCCTTGCCCCGGCGGTTGTGGCGAGGATAGCTCGCCGAGATATGTTCCGTTAATTTCGTACGCATTGTTTACAGTATTTCTAGCTGCTAGCGTGACACATCGATCTGGCGGTGGATTTGATACTCGGGACTCAGGAGACGATAATCTATTTATTTATTAGTTGAATAAGTCACTGTGAGTACAGCCTAATTCTTGTTTTCTTAATCTACTGGGAGAACAAATTCATGTATTTCTAGGTGAATACGTGTTAGGCCTAATGTTATGTTGCTGAACCCGTTATTAGATAGCACCTCTCACACCCAGTCCCACATATTGTATTTTTTTGTGTTGCCTACAGCTAGTACAAGACCGAAGTTCAATGATTTTTTAAATATTTTTGTTTAAAGACGATGGTGATGATGATGATGATGCTGATGATGATGATGATGATGATGATGATGATGATGATGATGATGATGATGCTGATGATGATGATGTGATGAAGGAGGAGATAATGATGATATTGGCAATGGTTCATATTATGATGTTGATAATAATATTTTTAATAATAGGTCTAGATTTTACTAAGTCTATAAGGAAGTAAGGTAAGGACTAGACTATAGATTCTATGTGTGGTACCCACACACACATAGCTGCATTATACTATCCTGGCTGTGTATCAAAACTTGTTCTATTATACTCATTCTCAACATTTCAAACACCACTGTACAAAACTCAACTGATTTCACTAAAACTCTGTACTTTAGTGACAATTGAAGGTACAAGCACTACAGCTGTGTGATGAGTTAATAAAAAAAAACTGAGAACTAGTTTCAAATTAAAACTAACTAATGATTAATGAGTCATTTGATATAGTTGAAAAGGTCTAAATTACAAGGTGCTGGTGGTGTTAGTGATATGACGGATCAATTACAAAACAATCATTGTTATTGCTTTTGTGGAGGGAAATAAATGACAATTTGCTCTTCTAACAAAGTCAGCTTGGCAATAAATTGCATTAGTCTAACCAGGAGGTGAATGTAAGAAGCATAGAGTAGTGAAGTGTGACTTCATAAAAATCTATTTTTAGAATTTCTCAATTTTTTCTTCATTTTCCGAAAGAGCATAAAAAATAATGTCTAAATGTCGAAAACCAATTGAATATGTACATGTAAGTATTGGCTGAGATATAACCATCTGAATAAATAAATGTCCTACATGACGGAACTCAGTGTTTTTATATGCTCTGGCTCCTAACCATTAGGAGCCAATGAAGAAAACATTGAGAAATTCTAAAAATAGATTTTTATGACGTCACAGCTTCGATACTCTATACGGCATGGGCAAAGATCAAGGATTCGGTAAAAGAGGGGGCACAAACACAACTTTAAAGGCCTTCTGTATTAGTTTGGCTAGGAGGGATTAGACCATCCAGGGTGCTCACTGACAGGTGGCTATCTCATCAACTCGGCTCTCAATTAACATAAGAAAAAGAGGATCATGGGGGACCAATGGTCACCGATAAGGCATTGTTTTCTACATGTAGGGAGCAAGTACACCATGTAGTTACAAGTAGTACTGTACAGTGGGGTTTTAATAGAATTTGCTGACAGCCCCCAAAAAAGTGTTTGGGGGGAGGGGGCGGTCCTTACAAAGTTTTATGTTCTTTCCAGTTCATTCCCAAAACTCTCTAACAAGCAACCACCCCTCAAAAGAAGGGCACATTTTTGGACTTGTGTACAGTAGTAAAGGTAGGCCACTTTGGTTTGTATCAAAAGGACCCCGTGTCCCTGATACAGTGTATAAACAGCATGTAAAATTGAATTACAACAGTAACTGAATTTACTGAAGGAGGTGAAAAGGTAGTTGAATAATGGTCACAGATATTTGAAGTACATGTACATGTAGATAATAGGGAAACTCAAAGTGAGGTGAAATATACTCAAGATACTTTTACCGTCCAAATTTGTTAACCACACTAAAGAAAAATAATCACAAATAAATTTTAAATAAAGAGTTCATGCAGGCTACATTGTATTTTGTATGTGGTTAGGAAAATGTGGACTGTAGATTTTGAAGTTCTCAGCTGTATGCCTTTGAAAAGAGCAAAGTGTTTTTATATATGTAGCTGTAAGTAAAATGTCAGACAGGGAAAGAAAAGAATATATGTCTTTTGAATATGTAGGCATGTTTTAGGATCAGTCAATCTGCCATCACATTCAAATGTTGTTCTATTTTACAGTTACATCTTCATCTGAGAGTTTCATCAACATTTCAATTTTTTAGACTGTTTTGATTTTAACTGCATATTGCATGCAAAATTTAATTTTAAAACAAATCAGGTTTAGTAGACCTACAGTACAAGGAAGTGTTACATACATGGTGCTCAATTATCTGAAATAGAAGAGAGTAATTAAAGAGAGGAATAAAGATATATATATAGAGAGAGAGAGAGAGAGAGAGAGAGAGAGAGAAAGAGAGAAAAACATAGACAGACACAGAGAGCTAGAGAGAGAGAGAGAGAGAGAGAAATGAATAAAAAAGAAAGTGAAGAATGGGAAGTGAAAAATCATGAATACATGAATAAGAAAAGAAAGTACATGTAGTTCTGAACCAGAACATAGATTAGAAAACATACAACAACCAATTATTAAGGATTAAATCCTTGGTAGGGCAGCGCCGCTTGCTTGGGTTGTGCACAAATGTATTGCTTTGCTTTTCAAAATTGGAATAATTGAACAGTGGGAGAGAATAATATAGAAAATGCCTAGCCTAGCCTTTCAACTGTGATTGTAAATGAAGAATTTGGACTTTGAAGGACATTTCCAAATAAGGGTTCCTGATTCTACAAGCCAGTCTGTTTCTAGTAGCAGACCCCCATTCTTACAGGACAATTGCTATCTAGATATAATCAAACCTTTTTTTAGCAACCACCTGTATCTAGAAAGACCATATTTGTAAAGTAGTGTAATTGTTAAACTAAGCATGTCTTTTAAAACCACCTGCCATTAAAGACAATTTTTTGTATTTGTTTGGCAGTCTTTTAGTAATGTATGTTATTGTTTGACTGTTTTTTTAAACCAGTGGAGTGTGAAACCACATGATTTAGAGCAGTATAAATTTATACAATGCTCCTGTTTCCTTGACATGATCAAATAATTGTTGGTGTAAGCTGTCAATTTTTCCATCAAAAAATTCATACTGTACTAACACCTCTCTACTGGCATGTTGTAACTGCTTAATGTAACCCTCATTTCTCCGTGTACAAGTCTGTGTCCCTGATTTGACACCTTACTCAGGAACAGTCATTGTGTGTCTTATTTTTATTTGATCATGGTTTGCTAGCTTGAAGAGCAAGGTCAATTGTCACCTCGGTGGAGAGAAAATCATCTTCAGCTTTTAACTGATTAAATTACGTTGTCCTGTGAGCTCATATCTAGCAGCCACTGTACATACATAATACCTGCACGTATTCTACTACTTCTACATGGTACGAGTGTTAGTATTAGTTTGCAACTTCAATTTTGGAGTACCTGTAATTGTTGAGTGTCTGTGACTCTGTATGGATATTCAAATAACCCAGGTATATAAATCTTTTTATTATTGCTATCAATGTAATAGATTACTGATTTTGAATACGAAGTGGTCAAGTGGAGGTGGTTCAGCATTTTCGCTGAAAAAATTCAAATATTTAAATAGGCTAGTTTCCTCACAATAAATGTCTCTTCATGCAATGAGATCAACCCTGACCCTCATATATGTTTGAAAGGGATGTAGGGGCAAATATTGTAAAAAGTCGAATAAACACCAATTTTTGGCCAAAATGGTAAGGGCCGGGGTGGTTCAGCATTTTGGCTGAAAAAATTCAACTATTTAAATAGGCTCGTTTTCTCATAATAAATGTCTCCACATGCCATGAGATGGTCCCTGACCCTCATATGCGTTTGAAAGGGGTGTAGGGGCAAATATTGTAAAAAGTCGAATAAACACCACTTTTTGGCCGAAATGGTAAGGGCCGGGGTGGTTCAGCTTTTTGGCTGAAAAAATTCAAATATTTAAATAGGCTAGTTTCCTCACAATAATTGTCTCTACACGCCCTGAGATCAACCCTGACCATAATATACGTTTGAAAGGATGTAGGGGCAAATATTGTAAAAAGTCGAATAAACACCTTTTTGAGGCCGAAATGGTAAGGGCCGGGGTGGTCAGCATTTTGGCTGAAAAAATTCAAATGTTGAAATAGGTTACTTTCCTCTCAATAAATGTCTCTTCATGCCATAAGATTAACCTTGACTCTCTTATTCGTTTGAAAGGGGTGTAGGGGCAAATATTGTTAAAAATCAAATAAACACCACTTTTGGGCCGAAATGTTAAGGGCCGGGGTGGTTCAGCATTTTGGCTGAAAAAATTCAAATATTTAAATAGGCTCGTTTTCTCATAATAAATGTCTCCACATGCCATGAGATGGACCCTGACCCTCATATGCGTTTGAAAGGGGTGTAGGGGTAAATATTGTAAAAAGTCGAATGAACACAACTTTTGGGCCGAAATGGTAAGGGCCGGGATGGTTGAGCATTTTGGCTGAAAAAATTCAAATATTTAAATAGGCTCGTTTTCTCATAATAAATGTCTCTACATGCCACGAGATGGACCCTGACCCTCATATGTGTTTGAGAGGGGTGTAGGGGCAAATATTGTAAAAAGTCGAATAAACACCACTTTTGGGCCGAAATGGTTAGGGCCGGGGTGGTTCAGCATTTTGGCTGAAAAAATTCAAATATTTAAATAGGCTCGTTTTCTCATAATAAATGTCTCTACATGCCACGAGATGAACCCTGACCCTCATATGCGTTTGAAAGGGGTGTAGGGGCAAATATTGTAAAAAGTCGAATAAACACCTTTTTGAGGCCGAAAATGGTAAGGGCCGGGGTGGTTCAGCTTTTTGGCTGAAAAAATTCAAATATTTAAATATGCTAGTTTTCTCACAATAGTTTTCTCTACATGCCACGAGATGGACCCTGACCTTCATATGCGTTTGAGAGGGGTGTAGGGGCAAATATTGTAAAAGGTCGAATAAACACCACTTTTTGGCCGAAATGGTTAGGGCCGGGGTGGTTCAGCATTTTGGCTGAAAAAATTCAAATATTTGAATAGGCTCGTTTTCTCATAATAAATGTCTCTACATGCCACGAGATGGACCCTGACCCTCATATGTGTTTGAGAGGGGTGTAGGGGCAAATATTGTAAAAAGTCGAATAAACACCACTTTTGGGCCGAAATGGTAAGGGCCGGGGGTGGTCCAGCATTTTGGCTGAAAAAATTCAAATATTGAAATAGGCTAGTTTCCTCACAATAATTGTCTCTATACGCCATGAGATCAACCCTTACCATCATATATGTTTGAAAGGGGTGTAGGGGCAAATATTGTAAAAAGTCGAATAAACTCCACTTTTTGGCCGAAATGGTAAGGGCCGGGGTGGTTCAACATTTTGGCTGAAAAAATTCAAATATTTAAATAGGCTAGTTTCCTCACAATAATTGTCTTTACACGCCCTGAGATCAACCCTGACCATAATAAACGTTTTAAAGGGATGTAGGGGCAAATATTGTAAAAAGTCGAATAAACACCACTTTTGGGCCGAAATGGTTAGGGCCGGGGTGGTTCAGCATTTTGGCTGAAAAAATTCAAATATTTAAATAGGCTCGTTTTCTCATAATAAATGTCTCTACATGCCACGAGATGGACCCTGACCCTCATATGTGTTTGAGAGGGGTGTAGGGGCAAATATTGTAAAAAGTCGAATAAACACCACTTTTTGGCCGAAATGGTAAGGGCCGGGGTGGTTCAGCTTTTTGGCTGAAAAAAATCAAATATTTAAATAGGCTAGTTTTCTCACAATAAATGTCTCTACATGCCACGAGATGGACCCTGACCCTCATATGCGTTTGAAAGGGATGTAGGGGCAAATATTGTAAAAAGTCGAATAAACACCACTTTTGGGCCGAAATGGTTAGGGCCGGGGTGGTTCAGCATTTTGGCTGAAAAAATTCAAATATTGAAATAGGTTACTTTCCTCTCAATAAATGTCTCTTCATGCCATAAGATTAACCTTGACTCTCTTATTCGTTTGAAAGGGGTGTAGGGGCAAATATTGTTAAAAATCAAATAAACACCACTTTTGGGCCGAAATGTTAAGGGCCGGGGTGGTTCAGCTTTTTGGCTGAAAAAATTCAAATATTTAAATAGGCTCGTTTTCTCATAGTAAATGTCTCCACAAGCCATGAGATGGACCCTGACCCTCATATGCGTTTGAAAGCGGTGTAGGGGTAAATATTGTAAAAAGTCGAATGAACACAACTTTTGGGCCGAAATGGTAAGGGCCGGGATGGTTGAGCATTTTGGCTGAAAAAATTCAAATATTTAAATAGGCTAGTTTCCTCACAATAATTGTCTCTACACGCCCTGAGATCAACCCTGACCATAATATACGTTTGAAAGGATGTAGGGGCAAATATTGTAAAAAGTCGAATAAACACCTTTTTGAGGCCGAAATGGTAAGGGCCGGGGTGGTCAGCATTTTGGCTGAAAAAATTCAAATGTTGAAATAGGTTACTTTCCTCTCAATAAATGTCTCTTCATGCCATAAGATTAACCTTGACTCTCTTATTCGTTTGAAAGGGGTGTAGGGGCAAATATTGTTAAAAATCAAATAAACACCACTTTTGGGCCGAAATGTTAAGGGCCGGGGTGGTTCAGCTTTTTGGCTGAAAAAATTCAAATATTTAAATAGGCTCGTTTTCTCATAATAAATGTCTCCACATGCCATGAGATGGACCCTGACCCTCATATGCGTTTGAAAGGGGTGTAGGGGTAAATATTGTAAAAAGTCGAATGAACACAACTTTTGGGCCGAAATGGTAAGGGCCGGGATGGTTGAGCATTTTGGCTGAAAAAATTCAAATATTTAAATAGGCTCGTTTTCTCATAATAAATGTCTCTACATGCCACGAGATGGACCCTGACCTTCATATGCGTTTGAGAGGGGTGTAGGGGCAAATATTGTAAAAGGTCGAATAAACACCACTTTTTGGCCGAAATGGTTAGGGCCGGGGTGGTTCAGCATTTTGGCTGAAAAAATTCAAATATTTGAATAGGCTCGTTTTCTCATAATAAATGTCTCTACATGCCACGAGATGGACCCTGACCCTCATATGTGTTTGAGAGGGGTGTAGGGGCAAATATTGTAAAAAGTCGAATAAACACCACTTTTGGGCCGAAATGGTAAGGGCCGGGGGTGGTCCAGCATTTTGGCTGAAAAAATTCAAATATTCAAATAGGCTAGTTTCCTCACAATAATTGTCTCTATACGCCATGAGATCAACCCTTACCATCATATATGTTTGAAAGGGGTGTAGGGGCAAATATTGTAAAAAGTCGAATAAACTCCACTTTTTGGCCGAAATGGTAAGGGCCGGGGTGGTTCAACATTTTGGCTGAAAAAATTCAAATATTTAAATAGGCTAGTTTCCTCACAATAATTGTCTTTACACGCCCTGAGATCAACCCTGACCATAATAAACGTTTTAAAGGGATGTAGGGGCAAATATTGTAAAAAGTCGAATAAACACCACTTTTGGGCCGAAATGGTTAGGGCCGGGGTGGTTCAGCTTTTTGGCTGAAAAAATTCAAATATTTAAATAGGCTCGTTTTCTCATAATAAATGTCTCCACATGCCATGAGATGGACCCTGACCCTCATATGCGTTTGAAAGGGGTGTAGGGGTAAATATTGTAAAAAGTCGAATGAACACAACTTTTGGGCCGAAATGGTAAGGGCCGGGATGGTTGAGCATTTTGGCTGAAAAAATTCAAATATTTAAATAGGCTCGTTTTCTCATAATAAATGTCTCTACATGCCACGAGATGGACCCTGACCCTCATATGTGTTTGAGAGGGGTGTAGGGGCAAATATTGTAAAAAGTCGAATAAACACCACTTTTGGGCCGAAATGGTTAGGGCCGGGGTGGTTCAGCATTTTGGCTGAAAAAATTCAAATATTTAAATAGGCTCGTTTTCTCATAATAAATGTCTCCACATGCCATGAGATGGACCCTGACCCTCATATGCGTTTGAGAGGGGTGTAGGGGCAATTATTGTAAAAGGTCGAATAAACACCACTTTTTGGCCGAAATGGTTAGGGCCGGGGTGGTTCAGCATTTTGGCTGAAAAAATTCAAATATTTGAATAGGCTCGTTTTCTCATAATAAATGTCTCTACATGCCACGAGATGGACCCTGACCCTCATATGTGTTTGAGAGGGGTGTAGGGGCAAATATTGTAAAAAGTCGAATAAACACCACTTTTGGGCCGAAATGGTAAGGGCCGGGGGTGGTCCAGCATTTTGGCTGAAAAAATTCAAATATTGAAATAGGCTAGTTTCCTCACAATAATTGTCTCTATACGCCATGAGATCAACCCTTACCATCATATATGTTTGAAAGGGGTGTAGGGGCAAATATTGTAAAAAGTCGAATAAACTCCACTTTTTGGCCGAAATGGTAAGGGCCGGGGTGGTTCAACATTTTGGCTGAAAAAATTCAAATATTTAAATAGGCTAGTTTCCTCACAATAATTGTCTTTACACGCCCTGAGATCAACCCTGACCATAATAAACGTTTTAAAGGGATGTAGGGGCAAATATTGTAAAAAGTCGAATAACGGAACTTTTGGGCCGAAATGGTTAGGGCCGGGGTGGTTCAGCATTTTGGCTGAAAAAATTCAAATATTTATATAGGCTCGTTTTCTCATAATAAATGTCTCTACATGCCACGAGATGGACCCTGACCCTCATATGTGTTTGAGAGGGGTGTAGGGGCAAATATTGTAAAAAGTCGAATGAACACAACTTTTGGGCCGAAATGGTAAGGGCCGGGATGGTTGAGCATTTTGGCTGAAAAAATTCAAATATTTAAATAGGCTCGTTTTCTCATAATAAATGTCTCTACATGCCACGAGATGGACCCTGACCCTCATATGTGTTTGAGAGGGGTGTAGGGGCAAATATTGTAAAAAGTCGAATAAACACCACTTTTGGGCCGAAATGGTTAGGGCCGGGGTGGTTCAGCATTTTGGCTGAAAAAATTCAAATATTTAAATAGGCTCGTTTTCTCATAATAAATGTCTCTACATGCCACGAGATGGACCCTGACCTTCATATGCGTTTGAGAGGGGTGTAGGGGCAAATATTGTAAAAGGTCGAATAAACACCACTTTTTGGCCGAAATGGTTAGGGCCGGGGTGGTTCAGCATTTTGGCTGAAAAAATTCAAATATTTGAATAGGCTCGTTTTCTCATAATAAATGTCTCTACATGCCACGAGATGGACCCTGACCCTCATATGTGTTTGAGAGGGGTGTAGGGGCAAATATTGTAAAAAGTCGAATAAACACCACTTTTGGGCCGAAATGGTAAGGGCCGGGGGTGGTCCAGCATTTTGGCTGAAAAAATTCAAATATTGAAATAGGCTAGTTTCCTCACAATAATTGTCTCTATACGCCATGAGATCAACCCTTACCATCATATATGTTTGAAAGGGGTGTAGGGGCAAATATTGTAAAAAGTCGAATAAACTCCACTTTTGGGCTGAAATGGTAAGGGCCGGGGTGGTTCAACATTTTGGCTGAAAAAATTCAAATATTTAAATAGGCTAGTTTCCTCACAATAATTGTCTTTACACGCCCTGAGATCAACCCTGACCATAATAAATGTTTTAAAGGGATGTAGGGGCAAATATTGTAAAAAGTCGAATAAACACCACTTTTGGGCCGAAATGGTTAGGGCCGGGGTGGTTCAGCATTTTGGCTGAAAAAATTCAAATATTTAAATAGGCTCGTTTTCTCATAATAAATGTCTCTACATGCCACGAGATGGACCCTGACCCTCATATGTGTTTGAGAGGGGTGTAGGGGCAAATATTGTAAAAAGTCGAATAAACACCACTTTTTGGCCGAAATGGTAAGGGCCGGGGTGGTTCAGCTTTTTGGCTGAAAAAATTCAAATATTTAAATAGGCTAGTTTTCTCACAATAAATGTCTCTACATGCCACGAGATGGACCCTGACCCTCATATGCGTTTGAAAGGGATGTAGGGGCAAATATTGTAAAAAGTCGAATAAACACCACTTTTGGGCCGACATGGTTAGGGCCGGGGTGGTTCAGCATTTTGGCTGAAAAAATTCAAATATTGAAATAGGTTACTTTCCTCTCAATAAATGTCTCTTCATGCCATAAGATTAACCTTGACTCTCTTATTCGTTTGAAAGGGGTGTAGGGGCAAATATTGTTAAAAATCAAATAAACACCACTTTTGGGCCGAAATGTTAAGGGCCGGGGTGGTTCAGCTTTTTGGCTGAAAAAATTCAAATATTTAAATAGGCTAGTTTTCTCACAATGAATGTCTCTACATGCCACGAGATGGACCCTGACCCTCATATGCGTTTGAAAGGGGTGTAGGGGCAAATATTGTAAAAAGTCAAATAAACACCACTTTTGAGCCGAAATGGTAAGGGCCGGGGTGGTCCAGCATTTTGGCTGAAAAAATTCAAATATTTAAATAGGCTTGTTTTCTCATAATAAATGTCTCTACATGCCACGAGATGGACCCTGACCCTCATATGTGTTTGAGAGGGGTGTAGGGGCAAATATTGTAAAAAGTCGAATAAACACCACTTTTGGGCCGAAATGGTTAGGGCCGGGGTGGTTCAGCATTTTGGCTGAAAAAATTCAAATATTTAAATAGGCTCGTTTTCTCATAATAAATGTCTCTACATGCCACGAGATGGACCCTGACCCTCATATGCCTTTGAAAGGGGTGTAGGGGCAAATATTGTAAAAAGTCGAATAAACACCACTTTTTGGCCGAAATGGTTAGGGCCGGGGTGGTTCAGCATTTTGGCTGAAAAAATTCAAATATTTAAATTGGCTAGTTTCCTCACAATAATTGTTTTTACACGCCCTGAGATCAACCCTGACCATAATAAACGTTTTTAAGGGATGTAGGGGCAAATATTGTAAAAAGTCGAATAAACACCACTTTTGGGCCGAAATGGTTAGGGCCGGGGTGGTTCAGCATTTTGGCTGAAAAAATTCAAATATTTAAATAGGCTCGTTTTCTCATAATAAATGTCTCTACATGCCACGAGATGGACCCTGACCCTCATATGCGTTTGAAAGGGGTGTAGGGGCAAATATTGTAAAAAGTCGAATAAACACCTTTTTGAGGCCGAAAATGGTAAGGGCCGGGGTGGTTCAGCTTTTTGGCTGAAAAAATTCAAATATTTAAATATGCTAGTTTTCTCACAATAGTTGTCTCTACATGCCACGAGATGGACCCTGACCTTCATATGCGTTTGAGAGGGGTGTAGGGGCAAATATTGTAAAAAGTCGAATAAACACCTTTTTGAGGCCAAAATGGTAAGGGCCGGGGTGGTTCAGCATTTTGGCTGAAAAAATTCAAATATTGAAATAGGCTAGTTTCCTCACAATAAATGTCTCTACATGCCACGAGATGGACCCTGACCCTCATATGTGTTTGAGAGGGGTGTAGGGGCAAATATTGTAAAAAGTCGAATAAACACCACTTTTGGGCCGAAATGGTTAGGGCCGGGGTGGTTCAGCATTTTGGCTGAAAAAATTCAAATATTTAAATAGGCTAGTTTCCTCACAATAATTGTCTTTACACGCCCTGAGATCAACCCTGACCATAATAAATGTTTTAAAGGGATGTAGGGGCAAATATTGTAAAAAGTCGAATAAACACCACTTTTGGGCCGAAATGGTTAGGGCCGGGGTGGTTCAGCATTTTGGCTGAAAAAATTCAAATATTTAAATAGGCTCGTTTTCTCATAATAAATGTCTCTACATGCCACGAGATGGACCCTGACCCTCATATGTGTTTGAGAGGGGTGTAGGGGCAAATATTGTAAAAAGTCGAATAAACACCACTTTTTGGCCGAAATGGTAAGGGCCGGGGTGGTTCAGCTTTTTGGCTGAAAAAATTCAAATATTTAAATAGGCTAGTTTTCTCACAATAAATGTCTCTACATGCCACGAGATGGACCCTGACCCTCATATGCGTTTGAAAGGGATGTAGGGGCAAATATTGTAAAAAGTCGAATAAACACCACTTTTGGGCCGACATGGTTAGGGCCGGGGTGGTTCAGCATTTTGGCTGAAAAAATTCAAATATTGAAATAGGTTACTTTCCTCTCAATAAATGTCTCTTCATGCCATAAGATTAACCTTGACTCTCTTATTCGTTTGAAAGGGGTGTAGGGGCAAATATTGTTAAAAATCAAATAAACACCACTTTTGGGCCGAAATGTTAAGGGCCGGGGTGGTTCAGCTTTTTGGCTGAAAAAATTCAAATATTTAAATAGGCTAGTTTTCTCACAATGAATGTCTCTACATGCCACGAGATGGACCCTGACCCTCATATGCGTTTGAAAGGGGTGTAGGGGCAAATATTGTAAAAAGTCAAATAAACACCACTTTTGAGCCGAAATGGTAAGGGCCGGGGTGGTCCAGCATTTTGGCTGAAAAAATTCAAATATTTAAATAGGCTTGTTTTCTCATAATAAATGTCTCTACATGCCACGAGATGGACCCTGACCCTCATATGTGTTTGAGAGGGGTGTAGGGGCAAATATTGTAAAAAGTCGAATAAACACCACTTTTGGGCCGAAATGGTTAGGGCCGGGGTGGTTCAGCATTTTGGCTGAAAAAATTCAAATATTTAAATAGGCTCGTTTTCTCATAATAAATGTCTCTACATGCCACGAGATGGACCCTGACCCTCATATGCGTTTGAAAGGGGTGTAGGGGCAAATATTGTAAAAAGTCGAATAAACACCACTTTTTGGCCGAAATGGTTAGTGCCGGGGTGGTTCAGCATTTTGGCTGAAAAAATTCAAATATTTAAATTGGCTAGTTTCCTCACAATAATTGTTTTTACACGCCCTGAGATCAACCCTGACCATAATAAACGTTTTTAAGGGATGTAGGGGCAAATATTGTAAAAAGTCGAATAAACACCACTTTTGGGCCGAAATGGTTAGGGCCGGGGTGGTTCAGCATTTTGGCTGAAAAAATTCAAATATTTGAATAGGCTCGTTTTCTCATAATAAATGTCTCTACATGCCACGAGATGGACCCTGACCCTCATATGTGTTTGAGAGGGGTGTAGGGGCAAATATTGTAAAAAGTCGAATAAACACCACTTTTGGGCCGAAATGGTAAGGGCCGGGGGTGGTCCAGCATTTTGGCTGAAAAAATTCAAATATTGAAATAGGCTAGTTTCCTCACAATAATTGTCTCTATACGCCATGAGATCAACCCTTACCATCATATATGTTTGAAAGGGGTGTAGGGGCAAATATTGTAAAAAGTCGAATAAACTCCACTTTTTGGCCGAAATGGTAAGGGCCGGGGTGGTTCAACATTTTGGCTGAAAAAATTCAAATATTTAAATTGGCTAGTTTCCTCACAATAATTGTCTTTACACGCCCTGAGATCAACCCTGACCATAATAAACGTTTTAAAGGGATGTAGGGGCAAATATTGTAAAAAGTCGAATAACGGAACTTTTGGGCCGAAATGGTTAGGGCCGGGGTGGTTCAGCATTTTGGCTGAAAAAATTCAAATATTTATATAGGCTCGTTTTCTCATAATAAATGTCTCTACATGCCACGAGATGGACCCTGACCCTCATATGTGTTTGAGAGGGGTGTAGGGGCAAATATTGTAAAAAGTCGAATGAACACAACTTTTGGGCCGAAATGGTAAGGGCCGGGATGGTTGAGCATTTTGGCTGAAAAAATTCAAATATTTAAATAGGCTCGTTTTCTCATAATAAATGTCTCTACATGCCACGAGATGGACCCTGACCCTCATATGTGTTTGAGAGGGGTGTAGGGGCAAATATTGTAAAAAGTCGAATAAACACCACTTTTGGGCCGAAATGGTTAGGGCCGGGGTGGTTCAGCATTTTGGCTGAAAAAATTCAAATATTTAAATAGGCTCGTTTTCTCATAATAAATGTCTCTACATGCCACGAGATGGACCCTGACCTTCATATGCGTTTGAGAGGGGTGTAGGGGCAAATATTGTAAAAGGTCGAATAAACACCACTTTTTGGCCGAAATGGTTAGGGCCGGGGTGGTTCAGCATTTTGGCTGAAAAAATTCAAATATTTGAATAGGCTCGTTTTCTCATAATAAATGTCTCTACATGCCACGAGATGGACCCTGACCCTCATATGTGTTTGAGAGGGGTGTAGGGGCAAATATTGTAAAAAGTCGAATAAACACCACTTTTGGGCCGAAATGGTAAGGGCCGGGGGTGGTCCAGCATTTTGGCTGAAAAAATTCAAATATTGAAATAGGCTAGTTTCCTCACAATAATTGTCTCTATACGCCATGAGATCAACCCTTACCATCATATATGTTTGAAAGGGGTGTAGGGGCAAATATTGTAAAAAGTCGAATAAACTCCACTTTTGGGCTGAAATGGTAAGGGCCGGGGTGGTTCAACATTTTGGCTGAAAAAATTCAAATATTTAAATAGGCTAGTTTCCTCACAATAATTGTCTTTACACGCCCTGAGATCAACCCTGACCATAATAAATGTTTTAAAGGGATGTAGGGGCAAATATTGTAAAAAGTCGAATAAACACCACTTTTGGGCCGAAATGGTTAGGGCCGGGGTGGTTCAGCATTTTGGCTGAAAAAATTCAAATATTTAAATAGGCTCGTTTTCTCATAATAAATGTCTCTACATGCCACGAGATGGACCCTGACCCTCATATGTGTTTGAGAGGGGTGTAGGGGCAAATATTGTAAAAAGTCGAATAAACACCACTTTTTGGCCGAAATGGTAAGGGCCGGGGTGGTTCAGCTTTTTGGCTGAAAAAATTCAAATATTTAAATAGGCTAGTTTTCTCACAATAAATGTCTCTACATGCCACGAGATGGACCCTGACCCTCATATGCGTTTGAAAGGGATGTAGGGGCAAATATTGTAAAAAGTCGAATAAACACCACTTTTGGGCCGACATGGTTAGGGCCGGGGTGGTTCAGCATTTTGGCTGAAAAAATTCAAATATTGAAATAGGTTACTTTCCTCTCAATAAATGTCTCTTCATGCCATAAGATTAACCTTGACTCTCTTATTCGTTTGAAAGGGGTGTAGGGGCAAATATTGTTAAAAATCAAATAAACACCACTTTTGGGCCGAAATGTTAAGGGCCGGGGTGGTTCAGCTTTTTGGCTGAAAAAATTCAAATATTTAAATAGGCTAGTTTTCTCACAATGAATGTCTCTACATGCCACGAGATGGACCCTGACCCTCATATGCGTTTGAAAGGGGTGTAGGGGCAAATATTGTAAAAAGTCAAATAAACACCACTTTTGAGCCGAAATGGTAAGGGCCGGGGTGGTCCAGCATTTTGGCTGAAAAAATTCAAATATTTAAATAGGCTTGTTTTCTCATAATAAATGTCTCTACATGCCACGAGATGGACCCTGACCCTCATATGTGTTTGAGAGGGGTGTAGGGGCAAATATTGTAAAAAGTCGAATAAACACCACTTTTGGGCCGAAATGGTTAGGGCCGGGGTGGTTCAGCATTTTGGCTGAAAAAATTCAAATATTTAAATAGGCTCGTTTTCTCATAATAAATGTCTCTACATGCCACGAGATGGACCCTGACCCTCATATGCGTTTGAAAGGGGTGTAGGGGCAAATATTGTAAAAAGTCGAATAAACACCACTTTTTGGCCGAAATGGTTAGGGCCGGGGTGGTTCAGCATTTTGGCTGAAAAAATTCAAATATTTAAATTGGCTAGTTTCCTCACAATAATTGTTTTTACACGCCCTGAGATCAACCCTGACCATAATAAACGTTTTTAAGGGATGTAGGGGCAAATATTGTAAAAAGTTGAATAAACACCACTTTTGGGCCGAAATGGTTAGGGCCGGGGTGGTTCAGCATTTTGGCTGAAAAAATTCAAATATTTAAATAGGCTCGTTTTCTCATAATAAATGTCTCTACATGCCACGAGATGGACCCTGACCCTCATATGCGTTTGAAAGGGGTGTAGGGGCAAATATTGTAAAAAGTCGAATAAACACCTTTTTGAGGCCGAAAATGGTAAGGGCCGGGGTGGTTCAGCTTTTTGGCTGAAAAAATTCAAATATTTAAATATGCTAGTTTTCTCACAATAGTTGTCTCTACATGCCACGAGATGGACCCTGACCTTCATATGCGTTTGAGAGGGGTGTAGGGGCAAATATTGTAAAAAGTCGAATAAACACCTTTTTGAGGCCAAAATGGTAAGGGCCGGGGTGGTTCAGCATTTTGGCTGAAAAAATTCAAATATTGAAATAGGCTAGTTTCCTCACAATAAATGTCTCTACATGCCACGAGATGGACCCTGACCCTCATATGTGTTTGAGAGGGGTGTAGGGGCAAATATTGTAAAAAGTCGAATAAACACCACTTTTGGGCCGAAATGGTTAGGGCCGGGGTGGTTCAGCATTTTGGCTGAAAAAATTCAAATATTTAAATAGGCTAGTTTCCTCACAATAATTGTCTTTACACGCCCTGAGATCAACCCTGACCATAATAAATGTTTTAAAGGGATGTAGGGGCAAATATTGTAAAAAGTCGAATAAACACCACTTTTGGGCCGAAATGGTTAGGGCCGGGGTGGTTCAGCATTTTGGCTGAAAAAATTCAAATATTTAAATAGGCTCGTTTTCTCATAATAAATGTCTCTACATGCCACGAGATGGACCCTGACCCTCATATGTGTTTGAGAGGGGTGTAGGGGCAAATATTGTAAAAAGTCGAATAAACACCACTTTTTGGCCGAAATGGTAAGGGCCGGGGTGGTTCAGCTTTTTGGCTGAAAAAATTCAAATATTTAAATAGGCTAGTTTTCTCACAATAAATGTCTCTACATGCCACGAGATGGACCCTGACCCTCATATGCGTTTGAAAGGGATGTAGGGGCAAATATTGTAAAAAGTCGAATAAACACCACTTTTGGGCCGACATGGTTAGGGCCGGGGTGGTTCAGCATTTTGGCTGAAAAAATTCAAATATTGAAATAGGTTACTTTCCTCTCAATAAATGTCTCTTCATGCCATAAGATTAACCTTGACTCTCTTATTCGTTTGAAAGGGGTGTAGGGGCAAATATTGTTAAAAATCAAATAAACACCACTTTTGGGCCGAAATGTTAAGGGCCGGGATGGTTCAGCTTTTTGGCTGAAAAAATTCAAATATTTAAATAGGCTAGTTTTCTCACAATGAATGTCTCTACATGCCACGAGATGGACCCTGACCCTCATATGCGTTTGAAAGGGGTGTAGGGGCAAATATTGTAAAAAGTCAAATAAACACCACTTTTGAGCCGAAATGGTAAGGGCCGGGGTGGTCCAGCATTTTGGCTGAAAAAATTCAAATATTTAAATAGGCTTGTTTTCTCATAATAAATGTCTCTACATGCCACGAGATGGACCCTGACCCTCATATGTGTTTGAGAGGGGTGTAGGGGCAAATATTGTAAAAAGTCGAATAAACACCACTTTTGGGCCGAAATGGTTAGGGCCGGGGTGGTTCAGCATTTTGGCTGAAAAAATTCAAATATTTAAATAGGCTCGTTTTCTCATAATAAATGTCTCTACATGCCACGAGATGGACCCTGACCCTCATATGCGTTTGAAAGGGGTGTAGGGGCAAATATTGTAAAAAGTCGAATAAACACCACTTTTTGGCCGAAATGGTTAGGGCCGGGGTGGTTCAGCATTTTGGCTGAAAAAATTCAAATATTTAAATTGGCTAGTTTCCTCACAATAATTGTTTTTACACGCCCTGAGATCAACCCTGACCATAATAAACGTTTTTAAGGGATGTAGGGGCAAATATTGTAAAAAGTCGAATAAACACCACTTTTGGGCCGAAATGGTTAGGGCCGGGGTGGTTCAGCATTTTGGCTGAAAAAATTCAAATATTTAAATAGGCTCGTTTTCTCATAATAAATGTCTCTACATGCCACGAGATGGACCCTGACCCTCATATGCGTTTGAAAGGGGTGTAGGGGCAAATATTGTAAAAAGTCGAATAAACACCTTTTTGAGGCCGAAAATGGTAAGGGCCGGGGTGGTTCAGCTTTTTGGCTGAAAAAATTCAAATATTTAAATATGCTAGTTTTCTCACAATAGTTGTCTCTACATGCCACGAGATGGACCCTGACCTTCATATGCGTTTGAGAGGGGTGTAGGGGCAAATATTGTAAAAAGTCGAATAAACACCTTTTTGAGGCCAAAATGGTAAGGGCCGGGGTGGTTCAGCATTTTGGCTGAAAAAATTCAAATATTGAAATAGGCTAGTTTTCTCACAATGAATGTCTCTACATGCCACGAGATGGACCCTGACCCTCATATGCGTTTGAAAGGGGTGTAGGGGCAAATATTGTAAAAAGTCAAATAAACACCACTTTTGAGCCGAAATGGTAAGGGCCGGGGTGGTCCAGCATTTTGGCTGAAAAAATTCAAATATTTAAATAGGCTTGTTTTCTCATAATAAATGTCTCTACATGCCACGAGATGGACCCTGACCCTCATATGTGTTTGAGAGGGGTGTAGGGGCAAATATTGTAAAAAGTCGAATAAACACCACTTTTGGGCCGAAATGGTTAGGGCCGGGGTGGTTCAGCATTTTGGCTGAAAAAATTCAAATATTTAAATAGGCTCGTTTTCTCATAATAAATGTCTCTACATGCCACGAGATGGACCCTGACCCTCATATGCGTTTGAAAGGGGTGTAGGGGCAAATATTGTAAAAAGTCGAATAAACACCACTTTTTGGCCGAAATGGTTAGGGCCGGGGTGGTTCAGCATTTTGGCTGAAAAAATTCAAATATTTAAATTGGCTAGTTTCCTCACAATAATTGTTTTTACACGCCCTGAGATCAACCCTGACCATAATAAACGTTTTTAAGGGATGTAGGGGCAAATATTGTAAAAAGTCGAATAAACACCACTTTTGGGCCGAAATGGTTAGGGCCGGGGTGGTTCAGCATTTTGGCTGAAAAAATTCAAATATTTAAATAGGCTCGTTTTCTCATAATAAATGTCTCTACATGCCACGAGATGGATTCTGACCCTCATATGCGTTTGAAAGGGGTGTAGGGGCAAATATTGTAAAAAGTCGAATAAACACCTTTTTGAGGCCGAAAATGGTAAGGGCCGGGGTGGTTCAGCTTTTTGGCTGAAAAAATTCAAATATTTAAATATGCTAGTTTTCTCACAATAGTTGTCTCTACATGCCACGAGATGGACCCTGACCTTCATATGCGTTTGAGAGGGGTGTAGGGGCAAATATTGTAAAAAGTCGAATAAACACCTTTTTGAGGCCAAAATGGTAAGGGCCGGGGTGGTTCAGCATTTTGGCTGAAAAAATTCAAATATTGAAATAGGCTAGTTTCCTCACAATAAATGTCTCTACATGCCACGAGATGGACCCTGACCCTCATATGTGTTTGAGAGGGGTGTAGGGGCAAATATTGTAAAAAGTCGAATAAACACCACTTTTGGGCCGAAATGGTTAGGGCCGGGGTGGTTCAGCATTTTGGCTGAAAAAATTCAAATATTTAAATAGGCTAGTTTCCTCACAAAAAATGTCTCTATACGCCATGAGATCAACCCTTACCATCATATATGTTTGAAAGGGGTGTAGGGGCAAATATTGTAAAAAGTCGAATAAACTCCACTTTTTGGCCGAAATGGTAAGGGCCGGGGTGGTTCAACATTTTGGCTGAAAAAATTCAAATATTTAAATTGGCTAGTTTCCTCACAATAATTGTTTTTACACGCCCTGAGATCAACCCTGACCATAATAAACGTTTTTAAGGGATGTAGGGGCAAATATTGTAAAAAGTCGAATAAACACCACTTTTGGGCCGAAATGGTTAGGGCCGGGGTGGTTCAGCATTTTGGCTGAAAAAATTCAAATATTTAAATAGGCTCGTTTTCTCATAATAAATGTCTCTACATGCCACGAGATGGACCCTGACCCTCATATGCGTTTGAAAGGGGTGTAGGGGCAAATATTGTAAAAAGTCGAATAAACACCTTTTTGAGGCCGAAAATGGTAAGGGCCGGGGTGGTTCAGCTTTTTGGCTGAAAAAATTCAAATATTTAAATAGGCTAGTTTTCTCACAATGAATGTCTCTACATGCCACGAGATGGACCCTGACCCTCATATGCGTTTGAAAGGGGTGTAGGGGCAAATATTGTAAAAAGTCAAATAAACACCACTTTTGAGCCGAAATGGTAAGGGCCGGGGTGGTCCAGCATTTTGGCTGAAAAAATTCAAATATTTAAATAGGCTTGTTTTCTCATAATAAATGTCTCTACATGCCACGAGATGGACCCTGACCCTCATATGTGTTTGAGAGGGGTGTAGGGGCAAATATTGTAAAAAGTCGAATAAACACCACTTTTGGGCCGAAATGGTTAGGGCCGGGGTGGTTCAGCATTTTGGCTGAAAAAATTCAAATATTTAAATAGGCTCGTTTTCTCATAATAAATGTCTCTACATGCCACGAGATGGACCCTGACCCTCATATGTGTTTGAGAGGGGTGTAGGGGCAAATATTGTAAAAAGTCGAATAAACACCACTTTTTGGCCGAAATGGTAAGGGCCGGGGTGGTTCAGCTTTTTGGCTGAAAAAATTCAAATATTTAAATAGGCTAGTTTTCTCACAATAAATGTCTCTACATGCCACGAGATGGACCCTGACCCTCATATGCGTTTGAAAGGGATGTAGGGGCAAATATTGTAAAAAGTCGAATAAACACCACTTTTGGGCCGAAATGGTTAGGGCCGGGGTGGTTCAGCATTTTGGCTGAAAAAATTCAAATATTGAAATAGGTTACTTTCCTCTCAATAAATGTCTCTTCATGCCATAAGATTAACCTTGACTCTCTTATTCGTTTGAAAGGGGTGTAGGGGCAAATATTGTTAAAAATCAAATAAACACCACTTTTGGGCCGAAATGTTAAGGGCCGGGGTGGTTCAGCTTTTTGGCTGAAAAAATTCAAATATTTAAATAGGCTAGTTTTCTCACAATGAATGTCTCTACATGCCACGAGATGGACCCTGACCCTCATATGCGTTTGAAAGGGGTGTAGGGGCAAATATTGTAAAAAGTCAATAAACACCACTTTTGAGCCGAAATGGTAAGGGCCGGGGTGGTCCAGCATTTTGGCTGAAAAAATTCAAATATTTAAATAGGCTTGTTTTCTCATAATAAATGTCTCTACATGCCACGAGATGGACCCTGACCCTCATATGTGTTTGAGAGGGGTGTAGGGGCAAATATTGTAAAAAGTCGAATAAACACCACTTTTGGGCCGAAATGGTTAGGGCCGGGGTGGTTCAGCATTTTGGCTGAAAAAATTCAAATATTTAAATAGGCTCGTTTTCTCATAATAAATGTCTCTACATGCCACGAGATGGACCCTGACCCTCATATGCGTTTGAAAGGGGTGTAGGGGCAAATATTGTAAAAAGTCGAATAAACACCACTTTTTGGCCGAAATGGTTAGGGCCGGGGTGGTTCAGCATTTTGGCTGAAAAAATTCAAATATTTAAATTGGCTAGTTTCCTCACAATAATTGTTTTTACACGCCCTGAGATCAACCCTGACCATAATAAACGTTTTTAAGGGATGTAGGGGCAAATATTGTAAAAAGTCGAATAAACACCACTTTTGGGCCGAAATGGTTAGGGCCGGGGTGGTTCAGCATTTTGGCTGAAAAAATTCAAATATTTAAATAGGCTCGTTTTCTCATAATAAATGTCTCTACATGCCACGAGATGGACCCTGACCCTCATATGCGTTTGAAAGGGGTGTAGGGGCAAATATTGTAAAAAGTCGAATAAACACCTTTTTGAGGCCGAAAATGGTAAGGGCCGGGGTGGTTCAGCTTTTTGGCTGAAAAAATTCAAATATTTAAATATGCTAGTTTTCTCACAATAGTTGTCTCTACATGCCACGAGATGGACCCTGACCTTCATATGCGTTTGAGAGGGGTGTAGGGGCAAATATTGTAAAAAGTCGAATAAACACCTTTTTGAGGCCAAAATGGTAAGGGCCGGGGTGGTTCAGCATTTTGGCTGAAAAAATTCAAATATTGAAATAGGCTAGTTTCCTCACAATAAATGTCTCTACATGCCACGAGATGGACCCTGACCCTCATATGTGTTTGAGAGGGGTGTAGGGGCAAATATTGTAAAAAGTCGAATAAACACCACTTTTGGGCCGAAATGGTTAGGGCCGGGGTGGTTCAGCATTTTGGCTGAAAAAATTCAAATATTTAAATAGGCTAGTTTCCTCACAAAAAATGTCTCTATACGCCATGAGATCAACCCTTACCATCATATATGTTTGAAAGGGGTGTAGGGGCAAATATTGTAAAAAGTCGAATAAACTCCACTTTTTGGCCGAAATGGTAAGGGCCGGGGTGGTTCAACATTTTGGCTGAAAAAATTCAAATATTTAAATTGGCTAGTTTCCTCACAATAATTGTTTTTACACGCCCTGAGATCAACCCTGACCATAATAAACGTTTTTAAGGGATGTAGGGGCAAATATTGTAAAAAGTCGAATAAACACCACTTTTGGGCCGAAATGGTTAGGGCCGGGGTGGTTCAGCATTTTGGCTGAAAAAATTCAAATATTTAAATAGGCTCGTTTTCTCATAATAAATGTCTCTACATGCCACGAGATGGACCCTGACCCTCATATGCGTTTGAAAGGGGTGTAGGGGCAAATATTGTAAAAAGTCGAATAAACACCTTTTTGAGGCCGAAAATGGTTAGGGCCGGGGTGGTTCAGCTTTTTGGCTGAAAAAATTCAAATATTTAAATAGGCTAGTTTTCTCACAATGAATGTCTCTACATGCCACGAGATGGACCCTGACCCTCATATGCGTTTGAAAGGGGTGTAGGGGCAAATATTGTAAAAAGTCAAATAAACACCACTTTTGAGCCGAAATGGTAAGGGCCGGGGTGGTCCAGCATTTTGGCTGAAAAAATTCAAATATTTAAATAGGCTTGTTTTCTCATAATAAATGTCTCTACATGCCACGAGATGGACCCTGACCCTCATATGCGTTTGAAAGGGGTGTAGGGGCAAATATTGTAAAAAGTCGAATAAACACCACTTTTTGGCCGAAATGGTTAGGGCCGGGGTGGTTCAGCATTTTGGCTGAAAAAATTCAAATATTTAAATTGGCTAGTTTCCTCACAATAATTGTTTTTACACGCCCTGAGATCAACCCTGACCATAATAAACGTTTTTAAGGGATGTAGGGGCAAATATTGTAAAAAGTCGAATAAACACCACTTTTGGGCCGAAATGGTTAGGGCCGGGGTGGTTCAGCATTTTGGCTGAAAAAATTCAAATATTTAAATAGGCTCGTTTTCTCATAATAAATGTCTCTACATGCCACGAGATGGACCCTGACCCTCATATGCGTTTGAAAGGGGTGTAGGGGCAAATATTGTAAAAAGTCGAATAAACACCTTTTTGAGGCCGAAATGGTAAGGGCCGGGGTGGTTCAGCTTTTTGGCTGAAAAAATTCAAATATTTAAATATGCTAGTTTTCTCACAATAGTTGTCTCTACATGCCACGAGATGGACCCTGACCTTCATATGCGTTTGAGAGGGGTGTAGGGGCAAATATTGTAAAAAGTCGAATAAACATCTTTTTGAGGCCAAAATGGTAAGGGCCGGGGTGGTTCAGCATTTTGGCTGAAAAAATTCAAATATTGAAATAGGCTAGTTTCCTCACAATAAATGTCTCTACATGCCACGAGATGGACCCTGACCCTCATATGTGTTTGAGAGGGGTGTAGGGGCAAATATTGTAAAAAGTCGAATAAACACCACTTTTGGGCCGAAATGGTTAGGGCCGGGGTGGTTCAGCATTTTGGCTGAAAAAATTCAAATATTTAAATAGGCTAGTTTCCTCACAAAAAATGTCTCTATACGCCATGAGATCAACCCTTACCATCATATATGTTTGAAAGGGGTGTAGGGGCAAATATTGTAAAAAGTCGAATAAACTCCACTTTTTGGCCGAAATGGTAAGGGCCGGGGTGGTTCAACATTTTGGCTGAAAAAATTCAAATATTTAAATTGGCTAGTTTCCTCACAATAATTGTTTTTACACGCCCTGAGATCAACCCTGACCATAATAAACGTTTTTAAGGGATGTAGGGGCAAATATTGTAAAAAGTCGAATAAACACCACTTTTGGGCCGAAATGGTTAGGGCCGGGGTGGTTCAGCATTTTGGCTGAAAAAATTCAAATATTTAAATAGGCTCGTTTTCTCATAATAAATGTCTCTACATGCCACGAGATGGACCCTGACCCTCATATGCGTTTGAAAGGGGTGTAGGGGCAAATATTGTAAAAAGTCGAATAAACACCTTTTTGAGGCCGAAAATGGTAAGGGCCGGGGTGGTTCAGCTTTTTGGCTGAAAAAATTCAAATATTTAAATATGCTAGTTTTCTCACAATAGTTGTCTCTACATGCCACGAGATGGACCCTGACCTTCATATGCGTTTGAGAGGGGTGTAGGGGCAAATATTGTAAAAAGTCGAATAAACACCTTTTTGAGGCCAAAATGGTAAGGGCCGGGGTGGTTCAGCATTTTGGCTGAAAAAATTCAAATATTGAAATAGGCTAGTTTCCTCACAATAAATGTCTCTACATGCCACGAGATGGACCCTGACCCTCATATGTGTTTGAGAGGGGTGTAGGGGCAAATATTGTAAAAAGTCGAATAAACACCACTTTTGGGCCGAAATGGTTAGGGCCGGGGTGGTTCAGCATTTTGGCTGAAAAAATTCAAATATTTAAATAGGCTAGTTTCCTCACAAAAAATGTCTCTATACGCCATGAGATCAACCCTTACCATCATATATGTTTGAAAGGGGTGTAGGGGCAAATATTGTAAAAAGTCGAATAAACTCCACTTTTTGGCCGAAATGGTAAGGGCCGGGGTGGTTCAACATTTTGGCTGAAAAAATTCAAATATTTAAATTGGCTAGTTTCCTCACAATAATTGTTTTTACACGCCCTGAGATCAACCCTGACCATAATAAACGTTTTTAAGGGATGTAGGGGCAAATATTGTAAAAAGTCGAATAAACACCACTTTTGGGCCGAAATGGTTAGGGCCGGGGTGGTTCAGCATTTTGGCTGAAAAAATTCAAATATTTAAATAGGCTCGTTTTCTCATAATAAATGTCTCTACATGCCACGAGATGGACCCTGACCCTCATATGCGTTTGAAAGGGGTGTAGGGGCAAATATTGTAAAAAGTCGAATAAACACCTTTTTGAGGCCGAAAATGGTAAGGGCCGGGGTGGTTCAGCTTTTTGGCTGAAAAAATTCAAATATTTAAATATGCTAGTTTTCTCACAATAGTTGTCTCTACATGCCACGAGATGGACCCTGACCTTCATATGCGTTTGAGAGGGGTGTAGGGGCAAATATTGTAAAAAGTCGAATAAACACCTTTTTGAGGCCAAAATGGTAAGGGCCGGGGTGGTTCAGCATTTTGGCTGAAAAAATTCAAATATTGAAATAGGCTAGTTTCCTCACAATAAATGTCTCTACATGCCACGAGATGGACCCTGACCCTCATATGTGTTTGAGAGGGGTGTAGGGGCAAATATTGTAAAAAGTCGAATAAACACCACTTTTGGGCCGAAATGGTTAGGGCCGGGGTGGTTCAGCATTTTGGCTGAAAAAATTCAAATATTTAAATAGGCTAGTTTCCTCACAATAAATGTCTCTACATGCCATGAGATCAACCCTGACCCTCATATGCGTTTGAAAGGGATGTAGGGGCAAATATTGTAAAAAGTCGAATAAACACCACTTTTGGGCCGAAATGGTAAGGGCCGGGGTGGTTCAACATTTTGGCTGAAAAGATTCAAATATTTAAATAGGCTAGTTTCCCCACAATAATTGTCTCTACACGCCCTGAGATCAACCCTGACCATAATAAACGTTTTAAAGGGATGTAGGGGCAAATATTGTAAAAAGTCGAATAAACACCACTTCGAGGCCGAAATGGTTAGGGCCGGGGTGGTTCAGCATTTTGGCTGAAAAAATTTCAATATTTAAATAGGCTCGTTTTCTCATAATAGATGTCTCCACATGCCATGAGATGGACCCTGACCCTCATATGCATTTGAAAGGGGTGTAGGGGCAAATATTGTAAAAAGTCGAATAAACACCTTTTTGAGGCCGAAAATGGTAAGGGCCGGGGTGGTTCAGCTTTTTGGCTGAAAAAATTCAAATATTTAAATAGGCTAGTTTTCTCACAATAGTTGTCTCTACATGCCACGAGATGGACCCTGACCCTCATATGCGTTTGAAAGGGGTGTAGGGGCAAATATTGTAAAAAGTAGAATAAACACCTTTTTGAGGCCAAAATGGTAAGGGCCGGGGTGGTTCAGCATTTTGGCTGAAAAAATTCAAATATTGAAATAGGTTAATTTCCTCTCAATAAATGTCTCAATACGCCATGAGATCAACCCTTACCATCATATACGTTTGAAAGGGGTGTAGGGGCAAATATTGTAAAAAGTCGAATAAACACCTTTTTGAGGCCGAAAATGGTAAGGGCCGGGGTGGTTCAGCATTTTCGCTGAAAAAATTCAAATATTTAAATAGGCTAGTTTCCTCACAATAAATGTCTCTTCATGCAATGAGATCAACCCTGACCCTCATATGTGTTTGAGAGGGGTGTAGGGGCAAATATTGTAAAAAGTCGAATAAACACCTTTTTGAGGCCAAAATGGTAAGGGCCGAGGTGGTTCAGCATTTTGGCTGAAAAAATTCAAATATTTAAATAGGCTAGTTTCCTCACAATAAATGTCTCTACATGCCATGAGAGTTACCCTGACCATCATATGCGTTAGAACGGGATGTAGGGGCAAATATTGTAAAAAGTCGAATAAGCACCGCTTTGAGCCCGAAATGGTGAGGGCGGGGGTGGTTCAGCATTTTTGCTAAAAAAATTCAAATATTAAAATAGGCTAGTTTCCTCACAATAAATGTCTCTACACGCCATGAGATCAACCCTGACAATCATATGCGTTTGAAAGGGGTGTAGGGGCAAATATTGTTAAAAATCGAATAAACACCACTTTTGGGCCAAAATTGTAAGGGCCGGGGTGGTTCAGCATTTTGGCTGAAAAAATTCAAATATTTGAATAGGCTAGTTTCCCCACAATAATTGTCTCTACACGCCCTGAGATCAACCCTGACCATAATAAACGTTTTAAAGGGATGTAGGGGCAAATATTGTAAAAAGTCGAATAAACACCACTTCGAGGCCGAAATGGTTAGGGCCGGGGTGGTTCAGCATTTTGGCTGAAAAAATTTAAATATTTAAATAGGCTCGTTTTCTCATAATAGATGTCTCCACATGCCATGAGATGGACCCTGACCCTCATATGCATTTGAAAGGGGTGTAGGGGCAAATATTGTAAAAAGTCGAATAAACACCTTTTTGAGGCCGAAAATGGTAAGGGCCGGGGTGGTTCAGCTTTTTGGCTGAAAAAATTCAAATATTTAAATAGGCTAGTTTTCTCACAATAGTTGTCTCTACATGCCACGAGATGGACCCTGACCCTCATATGCGTTTGAAAGGGGTGTAGGGGCAAATATTGTAAAAAGTAGAATAAACACCTTTTTGAGGCCAAAATGGTAAGGGCCGGGGTGGTTCAGCATTTTGGCTGAAAAAATTCAAATATTGAAATAGGTTAATTTCCTCTCAATAAATGTCTCAATACGCCATGAGATCAACCCTTACCATCATATACGTTTGAAAGGGGTGTAGGGGCAAATATTGTAAAAAGTCGAATAAACACCTTTTTGAGGCCAAAATGGTAAGGGCCGAGGTGGTTCAGCATTTTGGCTGAAAAAATTCAAATATTTAAATAGGCTAGTTTCCTCACAATAAATGTCTCTACATGCCATGAGAGTTACCCTGACCATCATATGCGTTAGAACGGGATGTAGGGGCAAATATTGTAAAAAGTCGAATAAGCACCGCTTTGAGCCCAAAATGGTGAGGGCGGGGGTGGTTCAGCATTTTTGCTAAAAAAATTCAAATATTAAAATAGGCTAGTTTCCTCACAATAAATGTCTCTACACGCCATGAGATCAACCCTGACAATCATATGCGTTTGAAAGGGGTGTAGGGGCAAATATTGTTAAAAATCGAATAAACACCACTTTTGGGCCAAAATTGTAAGGGCCGGGGTGGTTCAGCATTTTGGCTGAAAAAATTCAAATATTTAAATAGGCTAGTTTCCTCACAAAAAATGTCTCTATACGCCATGAGATCAACCCTTACCATCATATATGTTTGAAAGGGGTGTAGGGGCAAATATTGTAAAAAGTCGAATAAACTCCACTTTTTGGCCGAAATGGTAAGGGCCGGGGTGGTTCAACATTTTGGCTGAAAAAATTCAAATATTTAAATTGGCTAGTTTCCTCACAATAATTGTTTTTACACGCCCTGAGATCAACCCTGACCATAATAAACGTTTTTAAGGGATGTAGGGGCAAATATTGTAAAAAGTCGAATAAACACCACTTTTGGGCCGAAATGGTTAGGGCCGGGGTGGTTCAGCATTTTGGCTGAAAAAATTCAAATATTTAAATAGGCTCGTTTTCTCATAATAAATGTCTCTACATGCCACGAGATGGACCCTGACCTTCATATGCGTTTGAGAGGGGTGTAGGGGCAAATATTGTAAAAAGTCGAATAAACACCTTTTTGAGGCCAAAATGGTAAGGGCCGGGGTGGTTCAGCATTTTGGCTGAAAAAATTCAAATATTGAAATAGGCTAGTTTCCTCACAATAAATGTCTCTACATGCCACGAGATGGACCCTGACCCTCATATGTGTTTGAGAGGGGTGTAGGGGCAAATATTGTAAAAAGTCGAATAAACACCACTTTTGGGCCGAAATGGTTAGGGCCGGGGTGGTTCAGCATTTTGGCTGAAAAAATTGAAATATTTAAATAGGCTAGTTTCCTCACAATAAATGTCTCTACATGCCATGAGATCAACCCTGACCCTCATATGCGTTTGAAAGGGATGTAGGGGCAAATATTGTAAAAAGTCGAATAAACACCACTTTTGGGCCGAAATGGTAAGGGCCGGGGTGGTTCAACATTTTGGCTGAAAAGATTCAAATATTTAAATAGGCTAGTTTCCCCACAATAATTGTCTCTACACGCCCTGAGATCAACCCTGACCATAATAAACGTTTTAAAGGGATGTAGGGGCAAATATTGTAAAAAGTCGAATAAACACCACTTCGAGGCCGAAATGGTTAGGGCCGGGGTGGTTCAGCTTTTTGGCTGAAAAAATTTAAATATTTAAATAGGCTCGTTTTCTCATAATAGATGTCTCCACATGCCATGAGATGGACCCTGACCCTCATATGCATTTGAAAGGGGTGTAGGGGCAAATATTGTAAAAAGTCGAATGAACACCTTTTTGAGGCCGAAATGGTTAGGGCCGGGGTGGTTCAGCTTTTTGGCTGAAAAAATTCAAATATTTAAATAGGCTAGTTTTCTCACAATAGTTGTCTCTACATGCCACGAGATGGACCCTGACCCTCATATGCGTTTGAAAGGGGTGTAGGGGCAAATATTGTAAAAAGTAGAATAAACACCTTTTTGAGGCCAAAATGGTAAGGGCCGGGGTGGTTCAGCATTTTGGCTGAAAAAATTCAAATATTGAAATAGGTTAATTTCCTCTCAATAAATGTCTCAATACGCCATGAGATCAACCCTTACCATCATATACGTTTGAAAGGGGTGTAGGGGCAAATATTGTAAAAAGTCGAATAAACACCACTTTTTGGCCGAAATGGTAAGGGCCGGGGTGGTTCAGCATTTCGGCTGAAAAAATTTATATATTTAAATAGGCTCGTTTTCTCATAATAAATGTCTCCACATGCCATGAGAGTTACCCTGACCATCATATGCGTTAGAACGGGATGTAGGGGCAAATATTGTAAAAAGTCGAATAAGCACCGCTTTGAGCCCGAAATGGTGAGGGCGGGGGTGGTTCAGCATTTTTGCTAAAAAAATTCAAATATTAAAATAGGCTAGTTTCCTCACAATAAATGTCTCTACACGCCATGAGATCAACCCTGACAATCATATGCGTTTGAAAGGGGTGTAGGGGCAAATATTGTTAAAAATCGAATAAACACCACTTTTGGGCCAAAATTGTAAGGGCCGGGGTGGTTCAGCATTTTGGCTGAAAAAATTCAAATATTTAAATAGGCTAGTTTCCTCACAAAAAATGTCTCTATACGCCATGAGATCAACCCTTACCATCATATATGTTTGAAAGGGGTGTAGGGGCAAATATTGTAAAAAGTCGAATAAACTCCACTTTTTGGCCGAAATGGTAAGGGCCGGGGTGGTTCAACATTTTGGCTGAAAAAATTCAAATATTTAAATTGGCTAGTTTCCTCACAATAATTGTTTTTACACGCCCTGAGATCAACCCTGACCATAATAAACGTTTTTAAGGGATGTAGGGGCAAATATTGTAAAAAGTCGAATAAACACCACTTTTGGGCCGAAATGGTTAGGGCCGGGGTGGTTCAGCATTTTGGCTGAAAAAATTCAAATATTTAAATAGGCTCGTTTTCTCATAATAAATGTCTCTACATGCCACGAGATGGACCCTGACCTTCATATGCGTTTGAGAGGGGTGTAGGGGCAAATATTGTAAAAAGTCGAATAAACACCTTTTTGAGGCCAAAATGGTAAGGGCCGGGGTGGTTCAGCATTTTGGCTGAAAAAATTCAAATATTGAAATAGGCTAGTTTCCTCACAATAAATGTCTCTACATGCCACGAGATGGACCCTGACCCTCATATGTGTTTGAGAGGGGTGTAGGGGCAAATATTGTAAAAAGTCGAATAAACACCACTTTTGGGCCGAAATGGTTAGGGCCGGGGTGGTTCAGCATTTTGGCTGAAAAAATTGAAATATTTAAATAGGCTAGTTTCCTCACAATAAATGTCTCTACATGCCATGAGATCAACCCTGACCCTCATATGCGTTTGAAAGGGATGTAGGGGCAAATATTGTAAAAAGTCGAATAAACACCACTTTTGGGCCGAAATGGTAAGGGCCGGGGTGGTTCAACATTTTGGCTGAAAAGATTCAAATATTTAAATAGGCTAGTTTCCCCACAATAATTGTCTCTACATGCCCTGAGATCAACCCTGACCATAATAAACGTTTTAAAGGGATGTAGGGGCAAATATTGTAAAAAGTCGAATAAACACCACTTCGAGGCCGAAATGGTTAGGGCCGGGGTGGTTCAGCTTTTTGGCTGAAAAAATTTAAATATTTAAATAGGCTCGTTTTCTCATAATAGATGTCTCCACATGCCATGAGATGGACCCTGACCCTCATATGCATTTGAAAGGGGTGTAGGGGCAAATATTGTAAAAAGTCGAATGAACACCTTTTTGAGGCCGAAATGGTTAGGGCCGGGGTGGTTCAGCTTTTTGGCTGAAAAAATTCAAATATTTAAATAGGCTAGTTTTCTCACAATAGTTGTCTCTACATGCCACGAGATGGACCCTGACCCTCATATGCGTTTGAAAGAGGTGTAGGGGCAAATATTGTAAAAAGTAGAATAAACACCTTTTTGAGGCCAAAATGGTAAGGGCCGGGGTGGTTCAGCATTTTGGCTGAAAAAATTCAAATATTGAAATAGGTTAATTTCCTCTCAATAAATGTCTCAATACGCCATGAGATCAACCCTTACCATCATATACGTTTGAAAGGGGTGTAGGGGCAAATATTGTAAAAAGTCGAATAAACACCACTTTTTGGCCGAAATGGTAAGGGCCGGGGTGGTTCAGCATTTCGGCTGAAAAAATTTATATATTTAAATAGGCTCGTTTTCTCATAATAAATGTCTCCACATGCCATGAGATGGTCCCTGACCCTCATATGCGTTTGAAAGGGGTGTAGGGGCAAATATTGTAAAAAGTTGAATAAACACCTTTTTGAGGCCGAAAATGGTAAGGGCCGGGGTGGTTCAGCATTTTCGCTGAAAAAATTCAAATATTTAAATAGGCTAGTTTCCTCACAATAAATGATTCTTCATGCAATGAGATCAACCCTGACCCTCATATGTGTTTGAGAGGGGTGTAGGGGCAAATATTGTAAAAAGTCGAATAAACACCTTTTTGAGGCCAAAATGGTAAGGGCCGAGGTGGTTCAGCATTTTGGCTGAAAAAATTCAAATATTGAAATAGGCTAGTTTCCTCACAATAAATGTCTCTACATGCCATGAGAGTTACCCTGACCATCATATGCGTTAGAACGGGATGTAGGGGCAAATATTGTAAAAAGTTGAATAAGCACCGCTTTGAGCCCGAAATGGTGAGGGCGGGGGTGGTTCAGCATTTTTGCTAAAAAAATTCAAATATTAAAATAGGCTAGTTTCCTCACAATAATTGTCTCTACACGCCATGAGATCAACCCTTACCATCATATATGTTTGAAAGGGGTGTAGGGGCAAATATTGTAAAAAGTCGAATAAACTCCACTTTTTGGCCGAAATGGTAAGGGCCGGGGTGGTTCAGCATTTTGGCTGAAAAAATTCAAATATTTAAATAGGCTCGTTTTCTCATAATAAATGTCTCTACATGCCACGAGATGGACCCTGACCCTCATATGCGTTTGAAAGGGGTGTAGGGGCAAATATTGTAAAAAGTCGAATAAACACCTTTTTGAGGCCGAAAATGGTAAGGGCCGGGGTGGTTCAGCTTTTTGGCTGAAAAAATTCAAATATTTAAATATGCTAGTTTTCTCACAATAGTTGTCTCTACATGCCACGAGATGGACCCTGACCTTCATATGCGTTTGAGAGGGGTGTAGGGGCAAATATTGTTAAAAGTCGAATAAACACCTTTTTGAGGCCAAAATGGTAAGGGCCGGGGTGGTTCAGCATTTTGGCTGAAAAAATTCAAATATTGAAATAGGCTAGTTTCCTCACAATAAATGTCTCTACATGCCACGAGATGGACCCTGACCCTCATATGTGTTTGAGAGGGGTGTAGGGGCAAATATTGTAAAAAGTCGAATAAACACCACTTTTGGGCCGAAATGGTTAGGGCCGGGGTGGTTCAGCATTTTGGCTGAAAAAATTGAAATATTTAAATAGGCTAGTTTCCTCACAATAAATGTCTCTACATGCCATGAGATCAACCCTGACCCTCATATGCGTTTGAAAGGGATGTAGGGGCAAATATTGTAAAAAGTCGAATAAACACCACTTTTGGGCCGAAATGGTAAGGGCCGGGGTGGTTCAACATTTTGGCTGAAAAGATTCAAATATTTAAATAGGCTAGTTTCCCCACAATAATTGTCTCTACACGCCCTGAGATCAACCCTGACCATAATAAACGTTTTAAAGGGATGTAGGGGCAAATATTGTAAAAAGTCGAATAAACACCACTTCGAGGCCGAAATGGTTAGGGCCGGGGTGGTTCAGCATTTTGGCTGAAAAAATTTAAATATTTAAATAGGCTCGTTTTCTCATAATAGATGTCTCCACATGCCATGAGATGGACCCTGACCCTCATATGCATTTGAAAGGGGTGTAGGGGCAAATATTGTAAAAAGTCGAATGAACACCTTTTTGAGGCCGAAATGGTTAGGGCCGGGGTGGTTCAGCTTTTTGGCTGAAAAAATTCAAATATTTAAATAGGCTAGTTTTCTCACAATAGTTGTCTCTACATGCCACGAGATGGACCCTGACCTTCATATGCGTTTGAGAGGGGTGTAGGGGCAAATATTGTAAAAAGTCGAATAAACACCTTTTTGAGGCCAAAATGGTAAGGGCCGGGGTGGTTCAGCATTTTGGCTGAAAAAATTCAAATATTGAAATAGGCTAGTTTCCTCACAATAAATGTCTCTACATGCCACGAGATGGACCCTGACCCTCATATGTGTTTGAGAGGGGTGTAGGGGCAAATATTGTAAAAAGTCGAATAAACACCACTTTTGGGCCGAAATGGTTAGGGCCGGGGTGGTTCAGCATTTTGGCTGAAAAAATTCAAATATTTAAATAGGCTAGTTTCCTCACAATAAATGTCTCTACATGCCATGAGATCAACCCTGACCATAATAAACGTTTTAAAGGGATGTAGGGGCAAATATTGTAAAAAGTCGAATAAACACCACTTCGAGGCCGAAATGGTAAGGGCCGGGGTGGTTCAGCATTTTCGCTGAAAAAATTCAAATATTTAAATAGGCTAGTTTCCTCACAATAAATGTCTCTTCATGCAATGAGATCAACCCTGACCCTCATATGTGTTTGAGAGGGGTGTAGGGGCAAATATTGTAAAAAGTCGAATAAACACCTTTTTGAGGCCAAAATGGTAAGGGCCGGGGTGGTTCAGCATTTTGGCTGAAAAAATTCAAATATTGAAATAGGCTAGTTTCCTCACAATAAATGTCTCTACATGCCATGAGAGTTACCCTGACCATCATATGCGTTAGAACGGGATGTAGGGGCAAATATTGTAAAAAGTCGAATAAGCACCGCTTTGAGCCCGAAATGGTAAGGGCGGGGGTGGTTCAGCATTTTTGCTAAAAAAATTCAAATATTAAAATAGGCTAGTTTCCTCACAATAAATGTCTCTACACGCCATGAGATCAACCCTGACAATCATATGCGTTTGAAAGGGGTGTAGGGGCAAATATTGTTAAAAATCGAATAAACACCACTTTTGGGCCAAAATTGTAAGGGCCGGGGTGGTTCAGCATTTTGGCTGAAAAAATTCAAATATTTAAATAGGCTCGTTTTCTCATAATAAATGTCTCTACATGCCATGAGATGGACCCTGGCCCTCATATGCGTTTGAGAGGGGTGTAGGGGCAAATATTGTAAAAAGTCGAATAAACACCACTTTTTGGCCGAAATGGTAAGGGCCGGGGTGGTTCAGCATTTTGGCTGAAAAAATTTATATATTTAAATAGGCTAGTTTCCCCACAATAATTGTCTCTATACGCCCTGAGATCAACCCTGACCATAATAAACGTTTTAAAGGGATGTAGGGGCAAATATTGTAAAAAGTCGAATAAACTCCCTTTTTTGGCCAAAATGGTAAGGGCCGGGGTGGTTCAACATTTTGGCTGAAAAAATTTAAATATTTAAATAGGCTAGTTTCCTCACAATAATTGTCTCTACACGCCCTGAGATCAACCCTGACCATAATAAACGTTTTAAAGGGATGTAGGGGCAAATATTGTAAAAAGTCGAATAAACACCACTTTGAGGCCGAAATGGTTAGGGCCGGGGTGGTTCAGCATTTTGGCTGAAAAAATTCAAATATTTAAATAGGCTCGTTTTCTCATAATAAATGTCTCTACATGCCACGAGATGGACCCTGACCCTCATATGCGTTTGAAAGGGGTGTAGGGGCAAATATTGTAAAAAGTCGAATAAACACCTTTTTGAGTCCGAAAATGGTAAGGGCCGGGGTGGTTCAGCTTTTTGGTTGAAAAAATTCGAATATTTAAATAGGCTAGTTTCCTCACAATAAATGTCTCTACATGCCATGAGATCAACCCTGACCCTCATATGCGTTTGAAAGGGATGTAGGGGCAAATATTGTAAAAAGTCGAATAAACACCACTTTTGGGCCGAAATGGTTAGGGCCGGGGTGGTTCAACATTTTGGCTGAAAAGATTCAAATATTTAAATAGGCTAGTTTTCTCACAATAGTTGTCTCTACATGCCACGGGATGGACCCTGACCCTCATATGCGTTTGAAAGGGGTGTAGGGGCAAATATTGTAAAAAGTCGAATAAACACCTTTTTGAGGCCGAAAATGGTAAGGGCCGGGGTGGTTCAGCATTTTCGCTGAAAAAATTCAAATATTTAAATAGGCTAGTTTCCTCACAATAAATGTCTCTTCATGCAATGAGATCAACCCTGACCCTCGTATGTGTTTGAGAGGGGTGTAGGGGCAAATATTGTAAAAAGTCGAATAAACACCTTTTTGAGGCCAAAATGGTAAGGGCCGGGGTGGTTCAGCATTTTGGCTGAAAAAATTCAAATATTGAAATAGGCTAGTTTCCTCACAATAAATGTCTCTACATGCCATGAGAGTTACCCTGACCATCATATGCGTTAGAACGGGATGTAGGGGCAAATATTGTTAAAAATCGAATAAACACCAATTTTGGGCCAAAATTGTAAGGGCCGGGGTGGTTCAGCATTTTGGCTGAAAAAATTCAAATATTTAAATAGGCTCGTTTTCACACAATAATTGTCTCCACATGCAATGAGATCAACCCTGACCATCATATACGTTTGAAAGGGATGTAGGGGCAAATATTGTAAAAAGTCGAATAAACACCACTTTTGGGCCAAAATGGTAAGGGCCGGGGTTGTTCAGCATTTTGGCTGAAAAAATTCAAATATTTAAATAGGCTCGTTTTCTCACCATAATTGTCTCTACATGCCATGAGATGGACCCTGACCCTCATATGCGTTTGAGAGGGGTGTAGGGGCAAATATTGTAAAAAGTCGAATAAACACCACTTTTGGGCCAAAATGGTAAGGGCCGGGGTTGTTCAGCATTTTGGCTGAAAAAATTCAAATATTTAAATAGGCTCGTTTTCTCACCATAATTGTCTCTACATGCCATGAGATGGACCCTGACCCTCATATGCGTTTGAGAGGGGTGTAGGGGCAAATATTGTAAAAAGTCGAATAAACACCTTTTTGAGCCCAAAATGGTAAGGGCCGGGGTGGTTCAACATTTTTGCTGAAAAATTTCAAATATTTAAATAGGCTAGTTTCCTCACAATAAATGTCTCTACATGCCACGAGAGTTACCCTGTCCCTCATATGCGTTTGAAAGGGGTGTAGGGGCAAATATTGTATAAAGTCGAATAAACACCACTTTTAGGCCGAAATGGTAAGGGATACTCTCTTGCTATTTTACAGTTCCAAAGAAATGCGTCTTTAGGTTACATTATTTTATTTAGCTTAAGAAATTTCCTATTAGTTTAATGTTATTCTTGGCAGTTTTAACCATCTGGATATATTGTATTTTACTAAACTTTCAAGAAATTTATTTTTGAATTTTTCAAAATAATTGAATTTAATTGTAATCAAGTAATCATTTCTATTTTCTAGATATTCTCTAAAATGTATTTGAGAAAGGCAGTATCCATGTGGAATATCATATTCAACATGGATGAATTATCTTCAATGTGATTTTTTTTTTTTTTTTAGATTTTAAGACATGTACATGTACAATTACTTAGGTACATGAAGGAGCAATTAGAAAAGAAACTCAAGATAACTACATGTACACCCTAAATCCTATTATTCTCTCCATATTTAATTTTTGTACATGTATTTTGCATACACAGTTTATATTTTGCTTGCAATAAAAATATTGTTCTTAGTAGACCTACTTAGTAGATTGGGCTTAGTAGACCTACAGTACAAGGAAGTGTTACATACATGGTGCTCAATTATCTGAAATAGAAGAGTGTAGTATATAAAGAGAGGAATAAAGATATATATATATAGAGAGAGAGAGAGAGAGAGAGAAATGAATAAAAAAGAAAGTGAAGAATGGGAAGTGAAAAATCAATACATGAATAAGAAAAGAAAGTACATGTAGTTCTGAACCAGAACATAGATTAGAAATCATACAACAACCAATTATTAAGGATTAAATCCTTGGTAGGGCAGCGCCGCTTGCTTGGGTTGTGCACAAATGTATTGCTTTGCTTTACAAAATTGGAATAATTGAACAGTGGGAGAGAATAATATAGAAAATGCCTAGCCTAGCCTTTCAACTGTGATTGTAAATGAAGAATTTGGACTTTGAAGGATATTTCCAAATAAGGGTTCCTGATTCTACAAGCCAGTCTGTTTCTAGTAGCAGACCCCCATTCTTACAGGACAATTGCTATCTAGATATAATCAAACCTTTTTTTAGCAACCACCTGTATCTAGAAAGACCATATTTGTAAAGTAGTGTAATTGTTAAACTACATGTAAGCATGTCTTTTAAAACCACCTGCCATTAAAGACCATTTTTTGTATTTGTTTGGCAGTCTTTTAGTAATGTATGTTATTGTTTGACCGTTTTTAAAACCAGTGGAGTGCAAAACCACATGATTTAGAGCAGTATAAATTTATACAATGCTCCTGTTTCCTTGACATGATCAAATAATTGTTGGTGTAAGCTGTCAATTTTTCCATCAAAAAATTCATACTGTACTAACACCTCTCTACTGGCATGTTGTAACTGCTTAATGTAACCCTCATTTCTCCGTGTACAAGTCTGTGTCCCTGATTTGACACCTTACTCAGGAACAGTCATTGTGTGTCTTATTTTTATTTGATAATGGTTTACTAGCTTGAAGAGCAAGGTCAATTGTCACCTCGGTGGAGAGAAAATCATCTTCAGCTCTTAACTGATTAAATCACGTTGTCCTGTGAGCTCATATCTAGCAGCCACTGTACATACATAATACCTGAACGTATTCTACTACTTCTACATGGTACAAGTGTTAGTGTTAGTTTGCAACTTCAATTTTGGAGTACCGGTGATTGTTGAATGTCTGTGACTCTGTGTGGATATTCAAATAACCCAGGTATTATATAAATCTTTTTATTATTGCTATCAATGTTATAGATTACTGATTTTGAATATGAAGTGGTCAAGTGGAGGTATACCCTCTTGCTATTTTACAGTTCCAAAGAAATGCGTCTTTAGGTTACATTATTTTATTTAGCTTAAGAAATTTCCTATTAGTTTAATGTTATTCTTGGCAGTTTTATACTTGGTTGTTTACCTTAAGTTAACCATCTGGATATATTGTATTTTATAAAACTTTCAAGAAATTTATTTTTGAATTTTTCAAAATAATTGAATTTAATTGTAATCAAGTAATCATTTCTATTTCCTAGATATTCTCTAAAATGTATTTGAGAAAGGCAGTACCCATGTGGAATATCATATTCAACATGGATGAATTATCTTCAATGTGAATTTTTTTTTTTTATAGATTTTAAGACATGTACATGTACAATTACTTAGGTACATGAAGGAGCAATTAGAAAAGAAACTCAAGATAACTACATGTACACCCTAAATCCTATTATTCTCTCCATATTTAATTTTTGTACATGTATTTTGCATACACAGTTTATATTTTGCTTGCAATAAAAATATTGTTCTTGCTGCCCATATCATTTTTTTTGTTATGCCCTTCCCATTGTACACAAAGTAGAGCTTGCCAAGTCATTTATTTCACTCAAACAAATAGGACAATATACCAGTGAATAATCTATAGATATTTCATATCAAAATTTATTTTTGGACCTGAATGAAATGACAGAATCACTGTCAGCGATGACTCAGCATGATCATCACTAGTACAGTATGTACATATTATATTTTCATTGTGTGTGTTTTGTTTATCTTTCTCTATTTTTTGTTTATTTGCACCTGACCTCGGGGCATCGTGGTACAATGCATATTGCTCTATGCTAAGATAGAAACTGTGATTTTGGGTACATCATGTCTGTGTATTACAATTGAAATGAAAATGAAAGTGTACAGTAGATATATCAGCGGATTCATGAAAAGCATGCTGAAACATGCATGTACTGTGTAGATCTGCATTTTTAACATTATAATTACTCTAATTAAGGTCATGATTTTGATCGCTTCATCTTACAGAAATTCAGCACAAAGCGATATGCCAATTCAAATATACATGAATGTATTTGGAAGTACAAAAACCCCAAGCTAGTCAATAGAATAAACCAGGATACGGGTCATCAAAGAAAATGACAAGATTACTAAATTGACGCAAATGAGAAAGATATATATATATATATATATATATATATATGTACTGTATTACAGATGCATAAAAGCTCCTATTAGTCTAGTTTGTGATCAAGGTATGGTTAGCTGACACTGAGGCTTGTATCATTGTACCGTTACTGTATTAATGTTCATTATGCATTGGAAAAGATGATGATAGTGATGTTGGTATCTTGTATAGTTATGATTTCAGCCATACATCATTTGCTCAAGGCACTCCAATATCAATAATGAAGTGTTACCTTATAGAGTAGGCTACTATTGCGATTCTAATCGCACAAGTAGATAAGTAACCCATAGAGCTACAGCTTTGACTTTATATGCAAGCAAATTGGTAATTGGGTACTAGTATATCGAGATGGTTCTGAACCCGGGACCACCTGAATCACCAGACCACTGCTCTACCACTAAGCCATCACTTATTTACTACATGTACATCCCAATCCATGTTGAGAGAGACAAATTTAATTTAATTCTTGCTTTCATTAATTTACCCAGATGTATCACAACCCCAGCATGGTGAAGCCAAAGAGGCGTGGTCTACCACCCCATGTCCTGTACGTCTTGGCATCGGCCCTAGGCCTAGGCCTCCTAGTCATCATGTGGAATGTCTACCAGCTCAAGGCAATGCAGGAGGCCCACTTCATTGGGCACGGCCCGTACCCAGGTGCCCAGGTAGCAGAGGCTTCGGGAGGGACTGTGGATAGTTACAGGCGGCCAGTGGTGTGGATACACGCAAAACATGTAAGTTGTCTTCATATCGTCATGATTTCTTTCTCTCCTATTTTTATCCAATGAATAAGAGATTTTGCTTGTAATTTTTCAAGACCATTTTTATTCAATGAATTATAAGAGCCTCCATGTATACACAGAGTTTGATGATACGTTTCAGCCTATTATATGTATTCTTTCCATTATGATCTGGGAGTTTACATTGCATTCAATGTGTATGAATCAAAACAGAAGAAAAGACACCATTGTAAATAATGAGAGACTTAAAGATTTGTTGATACTTCACATATATCTGGATTTTGAATAATATTACAATTACTCTTATAACAGATTTTCAAAAACATATAAATTTTCTTTGAATCATCAGATGTTCTCCTCTATGTATGTTTTTTATCAGGTGAATTCCGGATACTTGAAGCATGTAATGGCTGTTTTTGAGAGGGCAGGGTATATCCGTGGTGATGCACAGTCCAGCTGGGATGTACTCTGGGCCCATGACTATCCTTTCAAAGAACTCTCTGCTGTCATGGCAACGCTCAAGCCCTATCAGAAGGTTTGCCATTTCTATGAAAATACATTACTTTATGTAACTATTCTGATGCAGCAATGTTTTATTTAACCAACTTCATATACTACAGTGTATGTGACTTTGTATTGGAAGATAACTACAGTCAAACCTGTCTACAGCGACCGCTCTAGGGAAAAACAAAAAGTGGTCTTTGTAGACAGGTGATCTTTGTAGACAGGTTCCTTTAGTACATGTTTCAATGAGAAACCATTTTCAAGGGAAACAAAAAATGAGGTTGTTGTAGACAGGTGGTCACTTTAATAAGCAGGTTTGACTGTACATAGTAAAATATTTTCTTGTAGCTATCAATTAAGCATGAAACTGGTCATTTGTAGTGTGAAGACTATAATAGAAAGTTTCTAGCAAAATGGAGACATCCCATCTTCAGTTTCTACAACACATATTTTAAACTTGAAGTTATATTAGTAAACATTGATTGGACTACAGTGTATGATTATCTTTGTTTTGCTTCATATTTTCATAATCAAGTCTTAGCATATATATTCTTCTATCTGATTGTATCCAGGTCAACCATTTCCCAGGGACAGGGTACATTACCAATAAAGTTTATCTGGCGACCTCTGACATTGCATACATTCCAAAAGCATTTCAGATGCCAAATCAGAGAGATGCGTTCTTACTAGAGGTAAGATATTGGTCAAGTTTTCATTCATTTTCTCCTAGTTTGACTGTTATTTGCTACAACATTTACATGTGTACTGTATTAATGTTATATTCCCATTACTGCAAATAGTAATACTGCTTCTACTGTGGCAGTATATAATTTGTAGTCTCTGATTTATATTTGTGCCATAATTTCTGTTTTATTTCATTACATCCACTATTACTACTTCTACTATTGCTGCTGCTGCTGCTACTACTACTCCTATTATTACTATTCCTGTTCCTCCTACTACTACTTCTACTTCAACTACTTTACTAAAAATATGTAATAAAAATTAAAATACAAATTAAATAAATTTAATTTAATTTAATACTCCATCTTTCTTTCCTCACAATTTGCGAAATGTGATATACCTATTGATTTTCTGTCAAAATTTATGTACTTTGATTTTGATTTCTTTACCTTACATCCTCTCAAGACAAAACAGAATCGAGACACACTATGGGTTCAGAAAAGCAGTTCACATCGGGGCATCAAAGTCAAGTCAGTTGAAGGTTGGTGTGAAGTGTCCTGGATCAATTAGCTATGTATATGTCAGAAGCACATTGGAATCTTAATACATTGTAGGAAGAAAGATATCCAAAGTGACAGAGAGAGAGAGAGATAGAGAGAGAGAGAGAGAGAGAGAGAGAGAGAGAGAAAGAAAGATAAATAGAGAGACGGAGATTAAAGAAGGAAATGACGGAAAAATAGAAGAGATAGGAACAGTATTAAAGGGAGGGAGAGGGAAGAGAAAGAGAAGGAGAGAGACAGAAATTGAGAGAAATGTTTGAAATGCTTCAAATTTGTGTTATTGCTACCGGTTGTATGTTGTACTATAAAATGTACTCAAAGTTTTTCTGTTATTAATATGCACACCTTGCTTTTTAATATTGTGAAGAAGCTGGTATCTGAGAAGTGAAAGGGAAGAGAAATTGTATTTCAAAGTGAAGAATTGGTTTCTCAGATTATGGAAAAGACTAATGTAATCATATGTAGATTTTTTATTAAATTAAGATTATCTACATGTTAGGGAGATTACCAGTGTTATACATGTAGATATTGTTAATGACTATTTCATTTGAATACTAGAACTGGACCTTTATGCCCCAAACACCTTCATCCAGCAATACATCTCCAATCCTTACCTCATCGATGGCAAGAAATTTGATCTGGGATTCTATGTCACTCTGACCTCTGTTGACCCCTTACGTGTCTATGTACTCCATGATGAGATGCTTGTACGATTCTGTCCTACGGTATACAACCCCATTGACTTTGCAGATGTCAATAAGTATGTCGTCGGTGATGATTACACTCCAGTATGGAAGGTAAAAGAGCTCTTTTGATGCAATGAAAAATGTCCATAACATCTTCTAAGCACCTTGATGTTATCGTAAAATGTACAATTGTATATGGTACCATGGGTTATGTTTGTCATGGATTAATGTTATTGCAAAAATTTAAAAAAATGCATGTTGACCATCAAAATCCACATCTTTTTGATAAAAAAAAAAAAAAAAAAAGAGTTGGGAATTGTAATAGTCTTCATTTGAAAAGAAATGGGTGGATATGGTCACATGCTGTTTATGTTTTGTTGCATCTAGCCCATTACAAGCTCAATAGTAATTTACTTACTCCAAGTGATGGCCATCATGGAAAAAAAAAGGCAGCCATCTTGAAAGATAGTTTGCCTAATTATCTTGAAAAAGTGTAAATTCATAAATATGAACATTTATGTCAAATACTTGCCCACATCAAAATAATATATGGTTGCATAATAGTTTGTGTGCGTGCAAGTAAGCAATTATTTGTATTTTATGAGGATCCTATATCATTTATGTGTGTACTCTATTAAGTCTGTACAGCTGTAATTAATATATACCGGTAGTTGATTTAAGTGACTCCATTTCCTTCTTTGTATTCCCTTAATGTTATTTTGCCAGATGCCATCACTACAGAAGTATTATCAGGAATATAATTACAACTTTATGGAAACCATGAATGCATACTGGAGATCAAAAGGTAAGATACTTAGGCCTAAAAAATAAAACTTGTTGTATGCCCTTTGGGTGCCAAAACATGGGTCAGAATTTGTTTTGTTTTTTAAACCTTTTTTTTTTGTCGCCCTCTTTGGGCTGATATTTTTCAGTTTTAAATGTTTTTTTGTTTTTCTTCCTTTTTTTTCCCGCCCTCTTTTGGCTGATATTTCTCAGTTTTTAATGCTTTAATACATGTGTTTCAGCGTCATCATTCCATTAATATCTTTTTCACCTCATAACTATCCATGGTTCGCACGAGTGAGAATTTTGGAATAATTTGATTTTATGTATTTATATCCCATTTAAACAAACAAACTACATATTTTTTTTATTCATTAATAAAAAAATTCTAAAAAATGGCTTTAAACAAAAAAAACTTTTTTAAAATGGCGACCGTAGATCTTAAGATTTTTGGGTCGGTCGCAAAGGGCAATACAACAAGTTTTTATTTTAGGCCTTATCAGCCTCATTTACCATCTGTTTGAAGCTAGTGTGGCATTAACTCTGTGGTATGATTTGAGTCCCAGCAGATTATGCCATCAAGCATGAGAATGTATAGGAAGTCTTCTACAGTTTTTGAGGTTTGCATAAGTCCCACAATGATTTTTTGGGGGGTGATGCCTAAACAAGAGAAGTTTGCCCCATGAGTTTCTAGATTCACATCAATGTGGAGTTCATCTGCATCATCGAGAACTTATGATTGAATGATTATATTACTGATAAACTGCCTAATAGTCATTCTGTTTGCTCAATAATTTTATTGGTGTATATCATTTTTAGAGCTGAAATATGTGTATTGTCAGAGCTGAAATAAGTAATGTATCGTTTGACCATGGAAGTACAATAAGTCAATTTCAAACCAGAGAATACACCCAGACTTTCATATTTCTGTGTAATTTCTGGTTCTTAGGTAACGACCCAGAACATGTATACAGACAGATTAATGAAGCCATTCGTGGAGTGTTTGTCAGCAAGTATCCACAACTTGTAAGTTCTTTGCAGAGGCATGAAAACAAACGGTAAGTATTGGTCTGGCCACATATTTCCATTTATCATGATTCCCTTAAGTGATATATGTTTAAAAGTTTGACTGTAAAATCATGTATATTTTAATTTTATTCTAGAGGTGACATAGTTGAGTGGTTTAAACACTTGACTTGAAATGCTAATGTTGTGGGTTTGAACCTGGCGCAGTGCTAGTGTACCTCTGGAAAAACAGTAATCTACATACGCTACTCTTCATCCAAGTGTTAATGGATACCTATAGGAAGAATTTTTTTGAATGATCTGAGCACCAAAATTGTTAGCCTAGGAAGAGCTTGGTTAATATTAGAATGACTCTCTAAATCTAGGTATCTGAGAAATTTACATTATTAGTTAATACGTTTTGTCTATCTCTCTCTCTCCCCCCCCCCCCCCCCCCACATCTCTGTGCGTCTGTTTCTTGTTCATTCTCACAGTGTCTTCTTTGAATTGATGAGATTTGACTTTGTACTGGACGAAGAACTGAATGTCTTTCTAATGGAGGTAAGATTTATCAAGGGTGGGTCATATCAAAAGAGTAAAATAACGATTTTCATTGTACTATTGTACTATATGTGAAATTTGTATACATGCATCTTTCTAAAGAACATGTTGTTCATATTTTAGGTTTAGGGAATGTCTCTCTACATTAAGCATTGTTCTTTTTTTTCTTCTTCAAATGTCTAATGATAACAACTTTTCAGTGTATCCTGGGCCCCGTCTTATAAAGAGTTGCGATTGATCCGAATCAATCGCAAGTTTTCAGTCTCCTTTCTCTTATGTACATAGTTGTGATCGATATCAATCGCAAATAAGTTGCAACTAATATCAACTCTTTATAAGACAGGGCCCAGAACGACCTACCACACAATTAGCCCTAAAATTTATTTGTGACATAATGTTGGTAATTTCTACAGAAGAAAAGAGTAACTACACCTGGCACTCTATAAATGGATGGACTAATAAAGTTGTTAATCCATTGCCAAAAGGAAATGGATGATTCCTGTATTTAAGCCTATGTCAATAAAAGAATCCAGAACCGGTAGTCAGTCACAGGTTAACTTAAGTTATTAACTTAGTCCACCTTCGTACACACCACCAAAGCTTCTTCATTAGTATGCCTCTCTGATGACAGGCACTTCCACTTTCTTATCTTTCATCCATTCCAGGTTAACATGTCTCCTAATCTATCATCAGCTCATTTCACAGACAATATCCACCTTTATGAGAGAGTGGTGTATAATGTTCTCAGTGTCAATGGTGTAGCAAGGAATGTGCCTTTTAGCTTGAAAAACAGGTAGGAAACCAGTTCATTGGTGTACGTGTCAAAGTGCTATATTTTGCTGGTCTATAACAAGTTGTCTGGTGTAGGATAAATAACTCAAAGAGCTTTCAGATGTTAACCCATGGTCAGTTTCTCTTGTAGTGGAATTACCAGGACTCAAGATTAGCTCCAAGATATAGACTAAAATAGTTGTCAGACATTGCTAAATACCTTTCTTACTTATAATGATTATGATTATTAATGATAGTGATACATAATAATATTTAGTAATGATAATGATAACAACAAAACAACAATAGAAGTCATTGTTAAAATTGTGGATTCTTGTTTCCTACACTTAACTGAAAGTGCATAGAGAATTTCTCTATCATCTGTCAAGAGCCAGATCAGAGATAACTATGTGGTTAGTGAAATACAAATATTATACATCAGTGAGGGCATTGGTAAGAATTATCCAGACAAGCTGTACCTTTGGAATAATTTGACACCTGAGGCGACAGCAGAAGGTGTTTCGGCTGTTTTTAAGGTACCCGGCGAAGATATGATGTGAAATATTTTTTTAAATAAAATGGTGAAAAGGATCCTTGTCATTTGATCAATTACCCTCATTATTCCAAATTTCATTAGAGTTTACTTTTGGAGTTGGATCTAAATGATAATGATAAACCATCTGATTATGAAAAATGTGGTAATGAATGATCATTAGAAAGTGCTTCTTCTTCTTCTTATTGGGTCACTACACAAGTCCCGTGAAAGAAAGTGCTAATTAAGTAATATTGACTGCCTTCTGGGCAATACGACATATATCGCCCGAACCGAAGGTGAGGGTGATATATGACAAGTCGTATTGCCCTGAATTAGGCAGTCAATATTACTATTATTAACCACATCAGACATCTAGAGCAAACAAGAAACTCTTACTATCTTATACTCTTAAATTATGTAGGCTACACAGGGTTTCCTAGCATTAGAAGTTGCAAAAACATTGTCAAACCAGCACTGTTCATCCAGTGTTTGACAGATTTTCGATACACTGCAAACAGTTTGCCTAGGGTGTGATTGTTACGTCACAATGAGAGTTCGCGCAAAGTGCGCATTTTCTTATACACGATGCGCGATGTAAATTACAATAGCTGATGCGCGATGTAAATTACAACTGGCACTATATTATTGCTCACTAGTTTAACACGCATTTTGCCATTGACTTTTCAGAGCGGGCTAAAATATTTGTCCATTGACTTACTGTAGAACCTATATTGCCCGCCAAATTACATACAAATCCCATTGACTGTTCTAAGCGGGCTAAAATATTTGCGCATTGGTTTACTGTATAACCTATATTGCCCGCCAAATTACACACAAAATCCCATTGACTTTTCTGAGCGGACTAACTTATTGTAATTTTGTTGACTTATACATCAAACCTTGAGGGCAATAACATTTAAAAATTGCCCTGCTCAGATGTCTGATACGGTTAATAATAACTAATAATTAGAAAATGCTAATAATTGGTTACTATACACTAGGGAAATAGGGAAATAAATGCCTTGTCAAACATCCACTCTCAACCAATTGTTTGATAACAATCTACATGTAAGTCATCATTAGATAGTAAACAAATATACCATGCACTGAGAGGCTCTAGTTGAAATTATGGATCGAGATGGCAGGAATAGCACTATTTCTGTCGCCGGGGAATCCATAATTTCACTAGTGGCTTGAAATAGTGCATGATGAGATATTTGTTTTATATTTTTTGACCAAACCTTAATAAAAATGATAATAATAATAACAATAATGTATACTGTCACTGAAGTAGTGTAGAGTGTATTGAGAGCAGCGCAGACGACCGTACCGCGACCGCGCCGACTCCGATATCACATTGATCTTGATCGATCCCATATGGATGACGTCACGTTATAGCACATTTTTCTTATCGGTAACATCAAAGCAATGGTATGTTTGGTCACATGATGCTATGTTGACCAATGACTGAACAGGATTTCATTGATCAAAAATATAATATGAGTTGACACCCTTCAGGCTCCGAGGAGAGGATATATTAGTGACATGTACTATTAATATTTGTAAGGAAAATTCATTGTGATTATTGTCTTGAGCTGTCAATGAATGCTTGATTTTGTTGTTGGTTACATTCAGTGATTCTAAAGAGAGGGGGATGCAAGTGAGTATGAAGGAAATCCTTGTGAAGTCGGACCTTTGCAGCTCGAAATCATGCAGCACCTGCGAACAAGAGGTAATAATTTATCACTGTAAATGATACATGTATGTCTATACATTATTAATGAAAAGGTTAGGGGTGTAATTGGGTCTCTTAAAATTGAGACAATTTAGGATACACCATACTCCCTGATCAATGTACTAATATGGGTATGTTGAAATACAATGTAATTATGATCAAAGAAATGCGTAGATAACATTTAATTTCTACACACCTGCATTATGTCATGGGACGAGGAGAAAATGTGTGAAATGTGGTTGCTCTGCTGCAATTTCTTACACTTACTGAATTCCTTACACTATACTTTTGATGAAATACACCCACAGCAATTGTCGCATGAGCACACACCAGGGGAGTGTTTCACAAAGACTAAGATCGACTTTAAGTTGGACTTAGCTATGGCAGGCTGTTCATGCCACTAGTTTTCCATTCCTGGCTATGGTTTCTCAAGGGTCATACAAATCATGGTCACAAGTCTACAGAGTTTACATTTTTGTATAGTTCATTATTGAAGGAAAAAATATTATCTAAAGTCAGATCATAATTGAAAGGCCAATAGTGAGAGCAACCAGTGGCACGGATGGCTTGCCATAGTTAAGTCCAACTTAAAGTTGATCTTAATCTTTCAAACTCCCCAGATCTTCAAATCATATCTAACTGCCTACACCCGTATCATAATTGCTATTTCTGCTTTTTGTTGTCCTTTTTTCTGTAGGAATGCCGAATCTGTTACAAATGTTTGCAACCACCTCAGAAGATGATGCTCCAGGACGCTTTCCTTGAACACAATAATAGACGGAGTATGAGGAGAGTTTATCCAGAAGCTATCGTAAGTTAATCAAATCAAATTTGACCATCCCTGTAGAGAGGCCAACTCTCTATTGTGGCAGTTTCTAAACAATTTATACATTTTCTATTTCCATGTACATGTATGCCATATCCGTATATCTCTATTTTCCCTTCCTTTCTATCTCTATCTGTATCTTATTCTTTCTTTCTTTTCTACCCATGCCTCTTTCCCTCTCCTCCATATCGATACGCTTCCCTTTTTTCTCTCCCCCCCCCCCCCCCACCCTTTCTCTTCTTCTTAACTTTGTTGACATAGAATTTAACTTTTAAATATTATTAAATGTGATACTCAAGGATTTAGTCAGTGTAATTTTGTATGATTGATGTACTACCGGTATATTACTTTTATCTTGACATAATGATTGATAATCGGTACTTCCTGCTTTTCATCTTGATTTGTATGTATCCTGTATATTCTATTTTGAAAATGTATTTGTTTTTATCATAATAAACCGATTCAAATCA